>NC_134486.1:369444985-369776235 GCF_040206685.1 Ascaphus truei
TATTGAATTAGATTATATTTTTTTTTAAAGCTTTTTGCTCAAAGAGCATCAAACAAATTTGCTAATACCAATTACCTAGCTTTATTTGTCTCATCACTCATATACTGTTGTCCCAGACAAATATTCTTGTTTGGTAGTTTTTAAATGTAAACTCTGTAGCAACCATGAAGTCCCCAGAGTGTTGGGGTAATGCAGTGCAAATTGCTTAGGCAAATACAAAAAGTCTCTGTGGGGGTGTGACGGAGTCACTGTCTACACAGGTTAGAGAGCTTGCAGTCTGTATGTTCCAGCATGCAGGAGGTTACATTCCTCTGTAGAAGCTAGCTGCACTTGCAGCTAATTAAGCAGACTGGACTCCTGAATAAACAGGGGTTTAAAAGGCAGACAGGCAGCTACCACAGAGAGACTTTTTCTCACCTTGGAAGGACCTTGGTTGCCTCATTCCCCAGGCCTGCTGGGACCAGCTAGGATGCACACCCAGACAGAGAATAGCCAGGAGGGCCAACAAGACGCTGGACGCAGCTCTGGTATACTAGGAAGCAGTGTTCCAGCCCTTCTGAGGGAGCAAGTTGGGACGGTCCAGAGGACTACCTGGAGAAGCTGGATGAGATTTCCCTTTAAGATAAGGATGATATTTTAATTCCAGCCATTTGGAAAGGTAAACAGCAAAGAGGCGAGAACCCAAATATAGCACTCGAAACCCTCAAAATGGTGATATGACAATATTAAAATAATCTTTAATGATTAAAAAAATGGGGTTTAAAATTCAACAAGGACACACATATATTAACCCTGAGTTGAGTGTATATGACACTCCGGGTTTTAAGAAGATATGAACAGATGAGGTGGATTAGATCAATTGTTCAATAAGGGAGCTGGTATGCAGTATTTCCCTAGGTACAGTTTCTTCGGTAAGAGCAGAGATGAGGGAATGTTGTGGACCTGCCTATAAGAAGCAGGTGTAGCCCAAACAACTAGGGGTTAAGTACATATATAGCTCGCAGTGGATGGAACAGCTGACAGATACCAGGTGGCGATGTGGCTGATTGAGTATGCCTATGCACATATTAATGAATGTGCTCAACCGTCAGGTACTGTGCTTCCATATATGTAGGTAGATGGTGAATATTATAATGTACGCCCATAAGTATAGATAACACCACTGAGAACTACCGTTGAAAGGGTGTAGCCTAAATAATGAAAGGCTAAATGCATAGATTATTGTCAGTGGCTAAAGTGGCTGTCTAATACCAAATGACGGTGTGGCTATAAGTATGCCTATGCACATATTAATGAATGTGCTCAACCATCATGGATAGTATTGCCACTATAATATACCTAGTTGGTGATAAAACAAACAAGCATTGGCCTCACCATAAGATCTCCGAGTGAACTGACAAACTCAAGCCCAATGTAAGAGGGTATGCACGCGTGCGGTCTGGTAGCTGCTCGCTGTGTGAGGTAGAAGGCTGCCACGTCAATACTGACCGTGCGCGTGCACGTGACGGGTGCCAACGCACGCGTTTCGTGAAAGAAACACTTTCTCAAGGCTATGGTATGAGGGGGAGGTCCCATAGCTGCAGTCAAGTTTTTATATGCACGCGGGTGTTTCTATTGGTTACCTTGTTCACCCTAGAAGCCTGCCCATTTAGTGCTGATGTAGATACATGTATACAGCGCTACTAGGTAAAAGATGAGTGGCTCTAAGACATACATAAGTGATAGCACAGAGAGATGCAGCAGTAATGTAGAGTGGTGATCTACTGGTGCATATGCTGTTCAGGCTTTGTGCTAAAATACACACAGTCTGAAATAGAATATAGTGCTATGTGTGAGGTCTTAATTATGTTTTTGACCCCAGAAGCAAAGGTGTTACCTAAACTTTATTTATTTATGGGTGAAGAGTAGATTATAATTATAATCAGAATTAACATATTGATCTACTGTGGAATGTACTCACAGAAATGAGAATAAGATTGATCAATAATACGTCTTAATAAAACATATGTATAAGATACATTTTTAATGTCAGAGTTTGATTAGCCCCTATTTATCAGTATGACAAAGTTGTAAAGTCAGTATTGACGTGGCAGCCTTCTACCTCGCATAGCGAGCAGCTGCCAGACCGCACGCGTGCATACCCTCTTACATTGGGCTTGAGTTTGTCAGTTCACTCGGAGATCTTATGGTGATGTCAATGCTTGTTTGTTTTATCACCAACTAGGTATATTATAGTGGCAATACTATCCATGACGGTTGAGCACATTCATTAATATGTGCATACAGTAGGCATACATATAGCCACACCGTCATTTGGTATTAGACAGCCACTTAGCCACTGACAATAATCTATGCATTTAGCCTTTCATTATTTAGGCTACACTCCCTTTCAAAGGTAGTTCTCAGTGGTGTTACTCATACTTATGGGCGTACATTATAATCTTCACCATCTACCTACATATATGGAAGCACAGTACCTGACGGTTGAGCACATTCATTAATATGTGCATAGGCATACTCAATCAGCCACACCTCCACCTGGTATCTGTCAGCTGTTCCATCCACTGCGAGCTATAAATGTACTTAACCCCTAGTTGTTTGGGCTACACCTGCTTCTTATAGGCAGGTCCACAACATTCCCTCATCTCTGCTCTTACCGAAGAAACTGTACCTAGGGAAATACTGCATACCAGCTCCCTTATTGAACAATTGATCTAATCCACCTCATCTGTTCATATCTTCTTAGAACCCGGAGTGTCATATACACTCAACTCAGGGTTAATATATGTGTGATATACTGGACACCTAACAAGCTCCTATTGAACCCCCAAAATAACCACAACATATATATAAGCATATGAGTGTCACAGAGGAGTGCTACTGAGCATGGCAATATATATTTAAAACCAGAGACAGCACATAAAACACAGACAAAGCTCAGTTTTAGCACATCCAGTGAAAATCATACACGGTACAGTGCCTAAATATATATGTATAAATATCTATTAAGTAAAATGGTCTTTTAGTTTGACATTTTTGGCCAAAATTGTTGTAAGCCCCTGAGCCAGCGTCACGGCAGACCACAATTCAGGGGTCCCTAACGCTAATATAAATTCTTAATAACCTGTGTAATAACAGGAAGAATGATTTATAGTATAAAGTATTATAGTATGTTGTGGTTATTTTGGGGGTTCAATAGGAGCTTGTTAGGTGTCCAGTATATTTTACAATTATGTTTCAGCTAGTCCTGGCTGATTGGAGGTTGGCAACTTCCTACTTAATTTAAGCTCACCCCCTCCCACATTTAAATGGTTAAGGGCTCACTCCATAGCATCTTCCACACAGGGGGACTTGTTTGCTTGCAGGATGGTTGTGACATCTCTAATACAGAGTGCTTTTCCTGGTAATGTACAGGTTAATAAAGGCTTCAATCAGACTTAGAACTTTGCAACTAATATTGACAGATTTACTATAAATCATTCTTCCTGTTATTACACAGGTTATTAAGAATTTATATTAGCGTTAGGGACCCCTGAATTGTGGTCTGCCGTGACGTTGGCTCAGGGGCTTACAACAATTTTGGCCAAAAATGTCAAACTAAAAGACCATTTTACTTAATAGATATTTATACATATATATTTAGGCACTGTACCGTGTATGATTTTCACTGGATGTGCTAAAACTGAGCTTTGTCTGTGTTTTATGTGCTGTCTCTGGTTTTAAATTAATAAATGTGTGTCCTTGTTGAATTTTAAACCCCATTATTTTAATCAGTATAACATTAAAGATTCTTTTAATATTGTCATATCACCATTTTGAGGGTTTCGAGTGCTACATTTGGGTTCTTGCCTCTTTGTTGTTTACCTACCCTATCACCTACAGCACCTTACCCTTTATACACATTTAGTATTTAGTTGAAGCGGGGTTCACCTTGTGTCAGCCAATTGGAAAGCATTGTTTAATCGGGAAGTAGGATAGCTACCCAGGTGGATAGCTAGGGATATGCTGTTAGTTAATCTCCGAAGGGAGAGCAGATTTTTGTTTTATGATTTAGTTTGCCTGAAAAGGACAGTGTGACAATTATTTGTTTTATTGTGGAGAATAAACCACTGAAGTTAAAACCTAACCCATTGCTTAGGACTATTACTGAACCTACCGTGAGGCCGTCCTGCCACCATTAGTTTTGGAACTGGGATGCTACGTCTCTGGGGGTCAGTAGATGAAAATGTGTTAAGGCCATGAACCATGTGACAAAAAGAAAAGAGGTTGGGGCGCTCCCTATTTGTATAGGCTTGTGATGTTGCCTGTGTGGTAGTGTGTAACCAAAGAAAGGGTAGTGTATACTTGCCCTTGTTGTTTTCTGCAGCTGGACCAGTAGAGAAGATAAAGCCCGGAATCTTCTTGTAGTTGCAGTGGAGGTGGAGGGTTGGTCAGCGCACGGGATTTTGCTCAAACGTAGAGATAAGAGGATAGGAAGATATGGAACACGGTATTAGTGTTTTAGTAATCGAACGGTACAATACAGCCAAAAGAACTTTGGAATTAAAAATGTATGAAAAATATATTTTTAAAATAGCTTAAAACTCTTTGGAATTAAAGAACCTTGGTAATTAAAAGTAAATATATGAAAAAATATATTCTAAAATAGCTTAAAAATCCTTAAATAAAATCCTTAAATAAAATTTAAATGGAATTGTGTGGTTTTTTTGTGAACAGAAGCAGAATACGTGCTATATGTGGATGACTAACAGGGTGTGTTTATATAGCCTGTTGTTGGTCTGAGGTAAAAAGGGGATAATGGGGCTGGTTAGCAGAGTTTAATGCGCAGTCTTTCCTTCACGGAATGCTGCTAAAAACAATAGCTTTCTCACCCTCCTGGTGGGGGCAGTACGTGAGTTGCTTCTCTCCCGGGGGCCCAAATAGGAAGAAAAGGGCCGAACTCGGTGAGTGAGCAAAATAGAATTTATTAGGTACAGAAAACAAAGTTAAAATAACACTCACGGTACAGCTTTAAAACAGCCCAGCATCAGCCTGATCGTCCGGTGATATTCCTCTCACCAGTACAGCTCCCGTGGTCGCGTCCGACGGCGGGACCGGAAGAGGAGGTCTTACCGGATGTCAGCAGGCTGGCTGGGTCCTTCAATCAATGGGCTCCGGCAGGGAACAACTAGTTTCGCAATAATGCTTCGTCAGGTTCCCCTGACCTGACGAAGCATTATTGCGAAACTAGTTGTTCCCTGCCGGAGCCCATTGATTGAAGGACCCAGCCAGCCTGCTGACATCCGGTAAGACCTCCTCTTCCGGTCCCGCCGTCGGACGCGACCACGGGAGCTGTACTGGTGAGAGGAATATCACCGGACGATCAGGCTGATGCTGGGCTGTTTTAAAGCTGTACCGTGAGTGTTATTTTAACTTTGTTTTCTGTACCTAATAAATTCTATTTTGCTCACTCACCGAGTTCGGCCCTTTTCTTCCTATTTGGGCCCCCGGGAGAGAAGCAACTCACGTACTGCCCCCACCAGGAGGGTGAGAAAGCTATTGTTTTTAGCAGCATTCCGTGAAGGAAAGACTGCGCATTAAACTCTGCTAACCAGCCCCATTATCCCCTTTTTACCTCAGACCAACAACAGGCTATATAAACACACCCTGTTAGTCATCCACATATAGCACGTATTCTGCTTCTGTTCACAAAAAAACCACACAATTCCATTTAAATTTTATTTAAGGATTTTATTTAAGGATTTTTAAGCTATTTTAGAATATATTTTTTCATATATTTACTTTTAATTACCAAGGTTCTTTAATTCCAAAGAGTTTTAAGCTATTTTAAAAATATATTTTTCATACATTTTTAATTCCAAAGTTCTTTTGGCTGTATTGTACCGTTCGATTACTAAAACACTAATACCGTGTTCCATATCTTCCTATCCTCTTATCTCTACGTTTGAGCAAAATCCCGTGCGCTGACCAACCCTCCACCTCCAAGGCCATGAACCAGGCAGAAAAACAAATGTAAAAAAATTCTGATGCGTGAAAATGGTTTTGAGAAAAGACGTTGCGGTAAGAAGAACCAAGAAGTTTCAAAGATTTTAAAGCGTGGTGTAAAGTCTGCCCCATGGGGTGTGAAAGGAAAAAAAAACAGATTTTCAAAAGGGCCAACGTGAAATCTTTGTGTTGCAATGCACTTAACCATGTGAAACAGTGTACCTTCAGGCAATATGATGTGGATGATAATGATGACTCATATGTGGCCCCAGGAAGAGAGCCGGACCCACAGATGAAAGCTGTGATAGCGATGTGTCCAGAGCACATGACCCAATAACCTTCGAGTCAGGACTAGGAAATTGGAGCCATGCCATCTCAAAGGAAGCCAGGTGACTATCTGAAGGATTTAGTATGCTGGTCCTGTAATGAACCTGGTCACACGGAAGAGTCATTTCCCCAAATCCTCAAATATGTGGCAACAGGAGCAGCATGAGGAATATTGTTTCCCACAGCTGCAACAGCAAGAAACACATTGAGTGCAAGGAAGAGGCAGAAGCTGGTAACAGTGAATGTGTGCCCAGTAATACTGATGTCTCAGGATCTACCAAAGAGAATGAAAAAAAAAAATTTTTCTCAACTTACAGAGGACGTTAAAGAAATATTTGATAAGCCTGCAATGTAAGAACAAGGTGTCAGAAAGGAGCCAAGATGTGCTGCAGCCCAGAGCGACTGGCGGAATCGTCACGGGAATGTCGACAAAGAAAAAGTAGGAGCAAAAGAAAGATGAATCCTTGAACCAGGATAAAGATAACAAAAAAGAATTGCACCCGCTCAACCTAGTGTGACCGCTAAAATCATTAAATCAGACTGGTGCAATAGGGCAGGGAGACTAATCAAAACACAAAGAACACTGTATGATGTAAAGACACAATACATACAGATAAGGCCCTATTAATGCACTCAAAATCTGAGGAGGTAAGACACCCTAGTAAAAAAAGCAACAACACAGAAATAATCTGAACCAAACCTAGAAATAGTGTTAAATATGCTTTATTAGTATTAGTTAAAAATTGGTACCAGAGTATATGGTGAATGGAATGAACTGAAAACAGTGAGTGCTATTAGGCAAGTTGCCAGAATGTTTAGCCAAAACAATGGAGCAATAAACATAAGCATTATGAATAACAGAAAGCACAAAATCAATGCCTATGGTTTAAGGCAGTGAAGGCTAACTGTCATGTGTGACGTCACTGGAGCGCTATATAAAGTATATACACCCATTAGAGGCACTAAAAATGTGTGTGAACACTAGCTCACTGTAAACCATGCATCAATGATGGGTTTGAGAGGTAAGTGACAAAACAGTGGCAAAGATGGTCAATGATAACACACACAAACATAAATACAGCTGACTTAAATGATCCAATATAACAGTAGTGGTGTGATCCCCACAAAACTGTCCCTGCTAGTTAGTAACTACACACAGGGGCAGAAATGAGGGAAAGGGAATGCCCTACACACCAATATATGCTAACCCTGTGGGGAAAGAATAATACAACAGGATCGTGTAATCCACTGGCTCTGACCCTCAATAACATACCCCTACAACACACGGGGGGAGAGGGGGGGTTTTGGAGGATAGAAAAGAGGGAAAGAAGACCCTGATAACTTATCTGTGCTGGCCCTGGGTACACGATCCTTTCAATCAGCCTGGGTAAGTGCCTCGTGGAGTGTGCAGCTGAAGGGAACTCAAGCCTTGACACAGTGAGGTCTGCTAGAAGCTGCAGGCATCCATGCTTGAAAGCGTGACGTGTGACGTCATCACGTCCTCCTCAGATTTTGAGTGCATTAATAGGGCCTTATCTGTATGTATTGTGTTTTTACATCATACTGTACAGTGTTCTTTGTGTTTTGACCAGGATAAAGATGCCTTAACTCCTGCACTCCAATCTGCCAGCCATAATTATGATGTCCTCTGGGAACTATTGAACAAGGAGCTAGAAGTTAACGCAGAGTTACAGAGGTGTCAACTCCCAGCTTTACTTGAGTATGCAGCTTTGGAGAAAATGGTGCATCTCTTGCGGAGTGAGTTGGAGGAGGTGACCACTAGTCTGGAGAGGGAAAACACTGCGGTTGCTGCCACGGATGAAAAGCAAAGCAAGTCTGACAAAATGATTGTTAACCTGAAACAGAAATATGAAGAGGTCCTGAGTGATATAGAGACTGTAAAAGAGAGCACATAAACTTGGAGGAAGAGGTTTCACATTTCACTGCACCTGTAAGTGTCACCACAGCATTGCTGGATGATCAGCTTAGTGACCAGGTAACTCTATATGAGAGGGAGCACAAGAAGGTCCAGAAACTGGAGCAAGAGCTGGAAGAGCAGATATGCTGCTCCATCCCCAAAAATCAGTACGCCCAGAAGAAAGAAGCATGGAAAACGCAAGCAGCTGTGACACTAGCAACAAAATCTGTAGAGCTCCAAAATATAATGAATGATGCATTGATGCAAACTCAGAGCAAGCACAGGGAAGAGGTGGAGTCCCTGAGAGGTTATTTGCAGGATGTACTCAAGAAATGAACCTCTCGCTGATGAACTAAACTTGCTGCAAAGCGAAAAGCATTCTGACACTTCAGAAATGCTATAGAGCGTTTATCCCAGTTAGGATGGAGAGGGAAAGTAATTTGCGTAAATGCTCTGCGACTGTCATCATACAGTCTGCCTACAGAGTAAGGAAAGCTTTTCTGCTTTATCGCCAGAGTAAAGCAGCTCAGGCTATTCAGTTATTTTGGAGAATTAATCCGCAAAGAAAGAAGTATGAATACTTGAAGGAATGTGTGATTCTACTACAGTCCAATGTCAGGAAGTATCAGCAACAATTACGCTACAAGGCATGTGAAGAAAGCTGCTAGTGTGATTCAGTCCGTATATATAGATCGTACATCATAAACAAGCAAGCTCTGTATTTCTATAAGCATATCTGCAATGCTGTTGCAGTACTAAAATCTGCTTTCCACAAAATACAGAATACAAGGACCAGGACAAGGTGGTAAAAGTCTCCTCAATCTTGATACCTTCTTTTCTTAAACTTTTCTCTCTGCCCAGTTTCCTCTTCAACAAATCCTCCTCTTTTTGTTGTTTGCGATAGGAAGGTGAAACAAGTCGGGCTCTGTTCTTGGTGCGTAGCCCAATGCTGTTCTCTTGATAAATGCCTGGTGGTTCCCCTCTCTAAAAAATGATGACCATCTGTTTTATTGGAAGTTTTGGGTTTAGCTCCTAGATGGTCAGGAGGTAAGGGAGCCGATTCTAGCCGTTCTAAGTGAGAGTCACTGGACGTGCTAGCTCTCTCTCTATCCAAACAGGATGGGCTTTAAATATTCTATTGGCACACACCTAAGGCATTTCCTTGAATAAGTCAGCGTCATAGCTGACGAAACGCGTTGGATGTGCATCATAACATAGACATCGGACCAGCTGTGAGGATTTCCACTGAGTCAAGCAAGGGGCTGGAGAATTCTGCATACCGGAGTAACTTGCGAGGGAATGCCTGACTGAATATAACTGTCAAGCACGGTGGTGGAGGGGTGATGATTTCGGCTTGTTTTGCAGCCACAGGACCTGGGAACCTTGCAGTCATTGAATCGACCATGAACTCCTCTGTATACCAAAGTATTCTAGAGTCAAATGTGAGGCCATCTGTCCGACAGCTAAAACTTGGCCAAAATTGGGTCATGCAACAGGACAATGATACCAAGCACACCAGCAAATCTACAACAGAATGGCTGAAATGAAAAGATTCAAGGTGTTGCAATGGCCCAGTCAAAGTACAGATCTCATCCCAATTGAAATGCTGTTGCTGGACCTTAAGAGAGCTGTGCATAAACAAATGCCCACAAACCTCAATGAACTGAAGCAACGTTGTAAAGAAGAGTGGGCCAAAATTCCTCCACAACGATTTAGGAGACTAATAAAGTCATACAGAAAACGATTACTTCAAGTATTGCTACTAAAGGTGGTTGTACAAGCTATTGAATCATAAAATGTACTTAGTTTTTCACACATGGCTTCTCCTTCTTTGGCAATTTTTGTTAAATAAATCATGACACGGTGTAATATGTCATGTGTTGTTGTTCATCTGAGTTTGTATTTACCTAATTTTAAGATCTGCTAAGGAACAGATGATTGTTATTATGTCCTGATATGTAAAAGCCTAGAATTCAAAGAGGGTGTACTTTCTTTTTCACACCACTGTATATTATATATATATATATATATATATATATATATATAGCCTAGGTCTACCCTTGCTCCAGCAGCACAATCCCCGCATTTACTGGAGGTCGCGCACCCCTATACAATGGGAATCAAGATCGAAGGACTTACTCATCTCTAGCACATTCCTCCCATGCAACACGCGGGATTACGGTTCCATCTACTCCTAAGATCAACCTACAAGAGGCCTACTCTGACTTCCTGGATGTCTTTTGCAAGACTAGAGACAAGGTATTGCCCCCCACAGGTCTTACGACTGCCCTATCGACCTGATTCCTGGTGCTACACTACCTAGATCCAAGTCCTATCCCCTGTCCGTACCAGAGACCAAAGCCATGGATGAATACATCCGTGAAAACCTCGAGAAAGGTTTTATACGCCATTCATCCTCCCCCGCTGGGGCCGTTTTTTTTTTCGTTAAAAAGAAAGAAAATTAGCTTTGTCCTTGCATCGACTACCGGGGCCCAAACCGGATCACGGTCAAAAACCGGTACCTCCTCCCCCTCATCTCCGAACTGTTCGATAGACTCCGTGGGGCGTTCAACCTTATTCATATTCGGGAGGATGACGAATGGAAGACCGCATTCAATACACGTAGCGGTCACTACGAATACCTGGTGATGCCTTTTGGGCTCTGTAACGCCCCAGCGGTCTTTCAGGACTTCATAAACTACATTTTTCGAGACGTACTCAATTCCTTTGTTATCGTGTATCTAGACGATATTCTCATCTTTTCCAACAACCTTCAGGATCATGTTCAACACACCAGGCTCGTCCTTTCCCGTCTCCGTTCCAACCAATTGTACGCCAAAATGGAGAAATGCCTCTTTCATCAGTACTCTACGCCCTTCCTTGGTTACATCATCTCAGACAAAGGCTTCTCTATGGACCCCAAGAAACTTAAGGCCATTCATAATTGGCCGCAACCCAATTCCCTCAAAGCCATTCAACGCTTCCTAGGCTTTTCAAAGGTTTATTCAGAATTTTTCCACCATAATAGGGCCCATCACCGCTCTCACGGAGAAGGGGGCCGACCCCTCAGCTTGGTCTCCTGAGGCAGCCTCAGCTTTCGAAACTTTAAAACGAACATTCCTTTGCTGCTCCTATTCTTCGACATCCTGGCACGAGTTTGCCCTTTATCCTGGAGGTTGATGCATCGGATTGCGGAGCAGGTGCCGTGCTCCCACAAAGATCTTCCCCGCAAGACCAATTGCACCCCTGCATTTTTTTCCCCAAAAAAAATTCTTCCGCTGAGACGAATTACGATGTCGGCAATAGAGAACTGCTGCTATCAAGATGGCTCTTCTGGAGTGGAGACACCTTCTGGAGGGGTCTAGAGAGCCAATTTCTATTCTTACTGACCATAAGAACCTTTTATATATCGAGACTGCACGTCGTCTGGGCTCTCGCCAGGCTCGCTGGGCACTCTTCTTCTCCAGATTTAAGTACACTTTATCATACATCCCTGGCACCAAGAATGTGAAGGCGGACGCCTTATCTAGACAGTTCTCCCCGGAGAAGAGACCCGAAGAAGTTTCCGAGACTATTTTACCCAAGGGACTCATATTTCTGCAGCCTCGTTCAACATACTGATCAAGGTCCTTAGGGCTCAAAGGAACATTCCGGGTGGTCTAGAGATACCAGAAGGGAGGCTTTATGCTGCCCGTGAATTTTTCCCCAAGATCTTGGAATGGGGTCATTCTTCCCGTTCTGCAGGACATCCTGGCTTCAGGAGAACCCTTGACCTTATCCAACACACTTTTTGGTGGCCTAATATGGCTAAAACCATCCGGGATTTCACCAGCGCCTGTCCCACTTGCGCTCAAAGCAAAGCCCTCTGACAGTAACCCTCTGGCTTGCTTATGCCTTTACCTAATCCTTAACGCCCCATGTCCCATATCTCTAAAGACTTTATTGTTGAATTACCCAGATCTAAGGGTATGAACAGCATTTTAGTAGTAATAGATTGCTTTTCTAAGCAGGTGCACTTTATTCCCCTCAAGGGTCTGACCTCCTCACCCGCCCTCGCGGACATTTTTTCCAAGGAGATTTTTTTGGATTCATGGTATTCCCAATTCAATAGTTTCAGACAGAGGCTCCAAGTTCGTGTCCAGGTTCTGGCGAGCCTTCACCAAAAGACTCAGAATTTCCCTATCATTTTCCTCAGGATATCATCCTCAAACAAATGGACAAACGGAGAGAGTCAACCAGACGTTAGAGCAATATCTGCGTTGCTTCATGTCCGAGACCCAAGATAATTGGTCAGAACTGATGCCCTGGGCAGAATTCGCTATTAATTCTATGAAGAATGAATCTACCTGCGAATCCCCATTTTTTATAAATTACGGATTCCATCCTGCTTGTCTTCCAATCTCCAATACTCCCTCGGGAGTGCCAGCTGCCGACGAACGGATCTCCTTACTTCAGGATTCTTGGACTAAGGTTCAGTTATCTCTCCAGGAGAACAGAAGACAGAGCACACCGCTCACACAATTATTATAGATAATTTTCTCTTTATATTATTATTTGCATGTATCATCATTTTGACACAAATAGGTGCTCCTATGTACCATAAGTTAATAGTTTTAACAATTGAATGAAAATTGTGACTGGGTCACAAGGTCATTCACAGAAGGTACACTTGTGGTGCACACACACTAATATTTATTTAATTTTTAAGTGAATACATGCAGTGAAAAACCTTGGTGATAATGTGAAAAAATAAAATATCTAATTAAAACTGACACGTGGGGCTGTCTTTTCTGATTACTACTGCCTTGAATAATAACAATGGCTTTTAGTACTTCATAACTGTTGGATATATATACAAATGTGCCTGTTGACAATATATCCTCCTGCTTACTCTTACAAATTGACTCAAATAAGGAATTATAACCACAGATGTTGGTAATGAAGTCTTATAACCAATAGAATGCATCTAGATGCCACTACTAGTCACATAGCCAAAATATACAATTTACAAGGCAACAAATCAATTTACAAAATCTAATTTACCCATAACCTTTGAAAGCAACATCCTGTTAAATCACAATAATTATGTTGAAATGGGTATTCACACAGAGGTGTGGTTGCACAGATATAATTGGGGAGCTAAACTAACATATAAACGCTGTTTGCTAAACAACAGCACAGCTCCAACATCGCTGTCAAATTTTACTCGGGAATACCTATCACTAGTAAAAGCAATGTAGAAACATATTGTTTCCAATAACTGGCAACAAAACACTCTGTTAAATGACAACGTTATACTTAGCTAATTTGTAGCCTCTATGCGGCTCCAGTCATGGTATACAAGCACAGATCATGTAGTGCTGCACTGGCATTGGCAGTCTGAGAATCAGAAGCACCACGTTACGTGACGTCACCGCGTCACTACGCCCACGCCCTACACGTTTCTCTCCAGGCGGAGCTTCGTCAGGAACAGGTGGATACCGGGACACAACACCTAGCTGCATATTTATACCATTTCCTAATTGGATAAGTATTAGCAGCTACTGCAGAATGACTGCTGATAATGTTTATATCACTCAGAGGGGGTCATATATAATGATCTGTATGCATGTCTATATGACAACTACACAATATTAACCCTTAACTGAATGGTAAAAACATATGTGTATGTTAACCCTAGATAGATCTTGTGAAGAATACTATACGAGGTGAGGACATTGATCAAAAACTCCTACGACGAGAAGCTGAGTGGATATATCGCCTAAAAACTCTATATCCACATGGTCTAAATGAGGGATTTACATTTACTCCCTTCATTTAATTGGCCATAAAATCCATTCTGTCAGACTGTGAGTCCATATTGACATTGTCATGGATTTCATTCTATGTATGTATATATTTCTTAAATACTTCCTACTTGTAGCAGGAGAGTCAAGGATTGGCTAAATTGCTATAACAATGTATAGCTTCCTCGTTGTAGCAGGATAGTCATGTTTTGGCTAATTGCTATAACAACGCCTTTATTATGTATTGGTATTGCCTCATCTCTCCACACAGTGTACCACCAATCTGGCCAGAACGTATCCAGCAAGAGTATTATACTCACAATGTAGTGCAGTGCAGCTTATATATTTCTTAAGACTTAATATGATGTATTGATTAAAAGTATTACTCAACAATATTATATCAATAGTGGATATCATTTATAGTGTAACACCGATAGGGTTAACATACACATATGTTTTTACCATTCAGTTAATGGTTAATATTGCGTAGTTGTCATATAGACATGCATACAGATAATTATATATGACCCCTTCTGAGTGATATAAACATTATCAGCAGTCATTCTGCAGTAGCTGCTAATACTTAGGCCTGGGACCCGGTGCGCCCGGCGGGCGGGCGGGCGGCCACACGCGAGTTCCCCACCAGCAGGGGAATCCTCCCGAGCCGGTCCCGGTCCCCCCTGGCTGCACAGCTTACTACACGCTGTGGCGCGTCAGCCGCTATGGGATACAAGAGAATGGTGATCCCTAGCGTTGACGCGTCACGTGGTGTGGCTGTAAGCCAATGAGGAGGGGAGGCTTCGGGAGGAGGAGAGGCTTCGGGGAGCAGGGAGGAGTGTTGAGTGAAAGCAGCGTGAGTGCCTGTCTGTGTGTGTGTCTGAGTGCGTGCGTGCCTGTCTGTGTGTGTGTATGTGTGTGCCTGAGTGCGTGAGTGCCTGCCTCTGTCTGTGTGTGTGTGTGTGTGTGTGTGTGTTGCTTTACTTACCTTCAATCAGCAGCCCGAGCCGTGGAGGAGGGGGGGGGAGAGTAGCGGGTCCCTCAGCTCAAGCAACGCCCCCCTCCCGCTCAAGCCTCCCTCTCCCGCCCACCTCCCGCTCCCTACAGACCGCATATCGCGGTCTGTGTATGTCAGCACCCCGCCTGTATGCAGTGCGGGCGCGCTGACTCTGGGAGCGGGGCCTTAGCCTTATCCAATTAGGAAATGGTATAAATATGCAGCTAGGTGTTGTGTCCTGGTATCCACCACAATTGTACCTTCTGTGAATGACCTTGTGACCCAGTCAGAATTTTCATTCAATTGTTAAAATCTCTCCAGGAGGCTGCAGGAAAATTCAAACTCCAGGCTGATCGACGTCGCCAAGCATCCATTGAAGCCTTGGAAGGATTGTCCAGAGTCCAACCTTCAAGGGGGGGTACTGTCAGGAAGCAGGGCTCACGCAACACCTCCTTACCTGCCTCGGAGGTTGTTGCTGCCACCCCTCGCTCCCCGCTGGTGTATCCCCGGCGTGGTGCCCGGTGATCTCGCACGGCGCTGGCTCATGCGGCCGCCATCTTGTCGGGGGCGCGCAGGAGGAACTTACACAGTGCGCGCCTCCGACGGTAATTTATTCACCCCTCTGGGCTTCTGGCCACACACCCCTTCCACAGCTGCAGTCCCGCTCCTGCCTTTACGCTCCCCAGCTGGACACAGGCAATAATTACTGCCTGCACCTATCGCAAAGCACCCAATGGCACACCCCTGCCCTGCCTACCTCTCTGATTGGTTCACCCACATTTATTACCCCTGTTCTCCCTTGGAATCATTGCTCTGCACAGCTTCTGCTAGTTGGGTTGGTGTTTGCTTGTGCTCTTGTTCTCTCGTGTACTTCAGGTTTGACCCGGCTTGGCTTTCTACTCTCGCTCTCTGGCTCTGGACCCCGGCTTCCTCCTCACGACGCAGTCTCTCTCTGCCCCCGATCTCAGCTCGCTCCTATACCTCCCAGACCTCTGGCATCCTTGACCACCTGGCTATGGCAATCACCATGATACTTCTATCTCCGGACATGGCAAGTACCTTTTTTTACCTTACTAAAGACTCCTGGCCTGGCAACGTATCTACCACATTCTGGACACGCTCCTCTGCTGCGGGTGTGTGGTATTATACTTTCCACCTCAGTCTAGGGACGGGTCTGGTCTGCGGGCAGCACTACTGTGACAACAGTGTAGTCTTCCTCTTCGTTCCACCCACCGGAGAGGGCAGGAGCCCAACGTAGTTGAAATAGGCTAATAGACCACACACAATTACTTTTTATTCTCTGGGGGTTTCTATCTCCAAACCCATGGGACAGCTATGGGTACATGTTTTGCCCCCTCCTACGCCAACCTATTCATGGGTTGGTGGAAGGCATCCTACAGTTTTGGAGATAGAAACCCCTACAGACACTTTATTCACTTTTATCGGCGCTATATTGATGACCTCCTCATTATTTGAGGAGGTTCATTGGAGGATCTCAATGCATTTATTCACTACATCAACACTAACACCCTTAATCTTCATTTCACTTCTACACATCACTGCCATCACATTCATTTTTTGGATTTAAATTTATTTGTGGGATTGGATAATAAAGTACATACTGATATTTACTGTAAAGAACATAGCAGGAACACACTCCTTCATGCAACTAGCGGACACAATCAAAGTTTATTTAAAGGCATACCCATGGGCCAATATATTTGATAGCGTCGTAATTGCTCTGATGTAGAAAATTTCAAAATAAGAGCAGTAGAATTAACTGATCGCTTCCTCTCCAGAGGCTATAATCCAAAAGTTCTAGAAGATGCTTATAATAATGCTCTCAATAAAAACAGAGATGAGTTATTATATCTTAGCCAAGAGAAAGTCAATGAAAGAGCTGATCAGACACAAATGAGATGGAACCGAGACCCTCCATTTTTCAGAACCCATTTTAGTAATCAGGCCAATGCCATCAAACATATTGTTTAGAAGCACTGGAACATGCTTTCTATAGATCCTTCCCTTAGGGATTTAACTTCCATCAACCCAAGATTCGTTTTCAAAAGATCACCAACTCTGGGGAACATGGTTTCACCCAGTTTGGTAAAAAAAGATCAACATAAGGCAATCAGAGAATTTTTTTCACAATTAAAGGGATGTTTTCCCTGTGGACGTTGTAAAATTTGCAAACATGTAAAAAAAACCTCGGGTTTTTGATAATACAGAGGGTACAAGGTCCTATCACATTATGTCTTTTGTGAAATGCAATACAGAATTTGTTATCTATATGATTACCTGCGGTTGCAACAAGAGGTATATTGGTCTTACAACTAGAAAATTTAAAGTCAGAATTATGGAACATATGAGACTTATTAAAAGATTTAAGTCACCCTGTTTCTCAACATTTTTGTGAATGCCAAAATGGCTCTGTTCATAATTTTACCTGCATGGCTATTGAGCATGTCAAAATACACATCAAGGGAGGAGACAGAACCAAGATGCTCTACAAAACAGAAGCATATTGGATCTTTGTACTTAATACTTTGATACCAGATGGATTAAATTACAATGGGATTTAAAGTATTTTCTTTAAATAATCCTATTGCAACATCAATCCAATCATCTTTCCCTCCCCATGATTGTGATATTTTTGACTGCTTTCTCATTATATATATATATATATATATATATATATATATATATATATATATATATATATCAACTGTAAATATTCCTGTATATTCATTTGCATGTCTTAGACAGGTCTGCAACCCTGTCTTTCACCATTATCACCCAGCACACAGCACTTCCACTGCAGCAAGGGATTCTGGGAAATGACATGCAAATGAGCACACAGTGCCACTTTTTATCTCATGCTCACATTACATGAGCAACCCTTAGCCAATGCCTGCTGCTTTAAACACAGCTTTTAAGCAAGGACTTGGGAGATGCAAAGTCAGTTAACCCACTCACAGACATGTTTCAACCTTGATGGGTATCATCAGTGTGAGGTTGGCTTGCTGACATTTGCTCAATATATATATTGTGACAGAAACCAGGGGATGGTAATAAATTCCATATATAGGGCTCCCAGGATACTGAACAGTTGCTATCCTGTTTAGGCTGGAAGTGCAGCCTCATAATACATGCACTCCATCCCACAGTTTGGCAAGTGCTGGAACTGAGGGATGAGGGATCCAGACCAGAGTTTGTCTGCTGCCTGATTTCTGTCACCTGTCCTGCTTGTTAGAAATCAGGTATTTAAGACTGATTTCCTGGTTCCTCTCCCCAAGTGCCTGGAGGCAGGAAGGCTGCTGGAAGCAGAGAGGGGAAAAGCCTCTCTCCAAACAGGTTAAATCATTCTGCTCTTTTTTGTCTAAAACTGCAAAGTTCCTTATTTTGTTGTTGGAAGTGGAAAAGCCACTCCAACCCTGAGTCAGGGAAAACCTAAGTTAAGTTATTGCTCAGATGAGCAGGTTTTTGTTTTGCTTGTGTTTCTGTTGTATGCACTGTGGCAGTTTCAGTGCCTGGGACTGAATAAACCAGGCATAGCCTGTTTAAAGGAACAGCACGTGACGCCTCGTCATTTAACCTACCCTAAAAGACTGTGTTCTAACAGTCCCGGACAGACGGCGGAGCCCCGGAGTAAGCCATTTGTCACAATATATATCGCTGAGTTCACTTTTTCACTGATTGTATCCATGCCTATGTACTAATATCGTATGCATGTATTATTAATATCTATGGTCATTTGAATCATTCACTATTTGTATTTTCTGCTTGTCCAAATACTGCACATATCAATATATAAGTACGTACAGTTGGACATACAGATATATATCTTTATATACAAATATATTTAGTTTTATCTTATTTATTTAATTTATCTCATTATTACAATATATATATTTTGTATCTTTAAAGATATGAGAACCATATGTATATCATACAGTCATTTTGTTAGTGTTTTAGTTGTTTTATTATTATTTACATGACTGTTATATATAACATTATCTCATCCATTTTAATATACTCATATCTAGCTCTGTAAATAATTTGATGTTTAGTTTTAAACATCTGAGATGATTTACATGAATCCTTGATTTGTTTAGATTTGGATCTAAAATGTAATATAACTAAATCTAGATTAATCTAATCTACATGGATTTAATCACCTCATATTGTGCTATTAGTCATATATTTCATCTATACAGAGTTAATATTTTGACCCACACATTCATGCTGTTGCACAGAAACACCATGGGGCCTATGCAGAGAGCAGCGAATTTTAAAAATGGCGAATTTATTAAAAAGTAGCTTTTTTGGAGAGTTTTATTCTCCATATGCAGAAAAGTGCGAATTCTGCTATGTTTAACATGGATGCGTGTGGCGAGTTTAAATTGGCGAGATGCGCGCTTCAGAAACGTGTAAAAACAAATTCGCGCCTTTTTTTTTCCCTTTGCAATGGCCGCGAGCGGCAGCTTCTTGCCAATTTTTTCTGGCGAGGCAAAAAGGAGACAATCGCGCCATTTTATTGGCGCGAACAGCCGCTAGATGCCGTTCGCGCCTCTCTGCATTAGGATATTTTTAAAACTGGCGAGATTGAGGTTCTCGCCAGCCGCGAGGCGAGTTTTACAAATAGAAAAGAAAAATTGGCGCGTTTTTCGGAAATCGCCATTTTCTGCTGTTTTCTGCGCGATTTTCTCCAAAAAATGGCGAATTTTGAAATAGCGCTGCTCTCTGCATAGGCCCCCTAATGTTTAATCACTACTGATTTTATTCAGCTGGCATTGCCAAAGGAGGGCTATATTAACCACCATCATTCCCCTCCATGCATACTCCTTGAGAAAGCGCTACAGCAGCGTGAAACGCGTGGGAGGAGAACCCCCCCCCCCTTTTTTGTTTTCTGTTCCCGTAATGTCCGATATGTTTTTTATGTAGCTTTAATAAAAAAAATTACATGTCCCCTACCCGGTGAGTTGTGAGTGCTTCAAGGCATTTTTGGCTGTCCGCCAATCCTCTCTGCTGTTCTGACCATGAGCATATAGCCCGATCTCACGGTTTCTTGCCCCGCAATGTTTCTATTAAATTTGCAGCCAGCAAGAGTGAAACTGCATGCTACTTTCAGCCCCCACACAACCCCAGCCATGGGAATCCTCACACAGCTGATCGTCAATCACGTAATGACGGAAGCCCTACGCGTTTCGTCAGCTGAGATATATATATATATATATATATATATACATACACACACTCCAAATACATTATCCATATACACTATCTTTCCTCATTCCACTCCCCCTCACATCTCTTTACTATCTCCAGTAGGCTGCTTTTGCATTTCAATATAGCCTTATACAGTATGTCTATGCTGTTCATTTTCACACTAGGCTTCCTGTTTCTACCTTATCTTAATTTCCACTTCCTTACATCCATTGCGTTCAGATATCCCTCTTACAAACACTGTATATAATAGTTTTGTTTCTGTATTTCTGCCATATTCGATGAAGGCCCCTGAGAGGTTCGAAAGCTTGTTATATCAACTACTTGTTGGACCAATAGAAGGTATCATCATACCACATACTCCCTCTCCATGCTTTGTTACTATATGGAAGAAAGGACCAACACAGCTACCACACCATTCTTTGCTGAGTATGGGTGGTGTATGAATATTCAAATCATATACAAATTAGGAACATTCACATGTTTGCAAATGCACTGATAACCAAAACACATCAATAAATGAAGAAACCTATACTCAGTGCATTACATCTCTCCTTGAAATTGGTGCAAACAGAGAATACCAAACATACAGGGGCATTTGTATCAAAGCAAACATAGTATAATTCTGGGTCACAAAATCTGCACCATACTGTATGTATCATAGAAAATAATCCCATTGAAATCAGAATGTGTAAGTGAAGGGGCAACTCAGGCGAAAAATGCAAAATTTGCCAATAAAGGATGGACGAACTATCTAGCTATCATGAAAGAGATGGATGCGGACAGAAAAAAGAGACTTATGGAAGGTCAGAACACATGATAAAAAGTCTAAGTAGATATACGACTTTCTAAGTAATGTGTAAAAGCGGAAAAGCCTAACTATATAATGCTGGGTATAAATCAATGCCAAATGCAGAGCACATTCCTATTAATTTGGTGGCAAGCGTTGAAACTGTTCTGATCTACTGTAATAAATAATCCTTGGTCAACCTGGGGCCATGATTTACAATACAGGAAAATGTAACTATTTTGCTTCTTATAGCTGTAACTTACATAATAATTTACTATTAGAGAAGATGAAACAAGTGTTACAAAATATTTAATATCTAAAATATTCTAAATATTTTTTTTGCGCTTTTATCTTCTTTCTGTACTATTTTAAACAAGGAACAGGTCATAATACAACATAATATAAAGTAGCATGTCATCCAGAGCAATTATATAATACAGTGCAACATGTGGATTAGTTCAACCTGTATGTTATAATCCATAGCTAGTATAATATCATCTCTCTAGTGAGAATTTGGGGTTAAATAATAATGTATTCATTATTTGAACTATGAATTAAGGTTTGATTTCATTTATAATTGGAAAATGTTACTAGAATCACAACTGGAATAGTCAGTGAAGGAGGGCTATTGAAGCTGAACTTCAAAGAGGAAAGCCAGAAGGGAAACAAAGAATTAGAATATATTGGAAAGCAGAGTTAATTAATTCATTTCTGTTGACTAATTCATGACTTCTTTTATGCCAGGAACTATAGATACTGTATCCTTCTGACTTCATTCCAACTTTAATGTCTCTCACGTTTCCCACATGTGATTCATTTAACAATATATATATATTTTATGTAATAATGCATAATTTAGTCTGTCATGAAAACAGTTCATTGCCATAAACACAATGTAATTTGCTAGAAGTTGTAGAATTCATATTTTATCAATACACATACAGTATGCAGCATTCACTAACTGAGTGCTAAAGCAGCGGTGCGCAAACAAGGGGGCGTGCCCCCTTGGGGGGGCGCAAGATTATTTAGGGGGGTCGCGGGCCGGCAGCCGCTGTGCAAGGGCGGCGGCCAAGAAGCTCAAGCTCCGTGCTGGCTGCTTCCCTGCTCTGCTCTTGCTGCGGGGGCGGGGACTTCCCTGCTCTGCGCTTGCTGCTGTGTTTTCAGCTGCACACGGGGGACCAGCATGTTTAGTACTTCCCCCCCAGGTGAAAGTGTGACTGTGTTGCGTGTGTTGTGATTGAGTATGTGTTGTGTCTGTGTTGGTTGTGTGTGTTGTGATTGAGTATGTGTGTGTGTTGTGATTGAATGTGTGTGTTGTGTCTGTGTTGGTTGTGATTAAGTGTGTGTTGTGTGGGTGTTGTGATTGAGTGTGGGTGTTGTGATTGAGTGTGTGTGTGTGTTGTGATTGAGTGTGTGGTGTGTGTGTGTTGTGATTGAGTGTGTGTGTTATGTCTGTGTTGGTTGTGATTGAGTGTGTGTTGTGTGTGGGTATTGTGATTGAATGTGGGTGTGGGTTGTGATTGTGTGTGCCTGTGTGTGTGTGTTGTGATTGAGTGTGTGTGTGTGTTTGTCTGTTGGTTGTGTATGTTGTGGGTGTGTGTGTTGTGTCTGTGTGTGTGTTGTCTGTGATGGTTGTGATTGAGTGTGTGTTGTGTGTGTGTGTTGTGATATGAGTGTGTGTTGTCTGTGTGTGTTGTGATTGAGTATGTGTGCTGTGTCTTTGTTGTGATTGTGTGTTGTGATTGAATGCAGGGGTGCACAAACTGGGGGGCGCAAGATTATTTAGGGGGTGCGCATGCGGCAAAACCTGGTGTACCCACTACCAGTACTGCAGCGACTGCTGCCCCTGCCCCCCGTCGCTACCCATGCCGCCGCCCAGCGCATACCTTGAACTCCGCCGTGGCCACCAACTTGGATTCTGGCGCTGGTGTTACAGAGCGTGCGCTTCCTTCTAGGATTTATAGCGCGCGCATTAAGCCTGTCTCCGCCCCCCACTCAGTGTGGGAGTCTTCACCACGTCTCCAGCACTCTCAGCTGTGCTCTACTACTCCCTGGTCTCTCAGCCACTCACGAGCAGCTCCTCGACACGCCCCCACCATGCCCCTCGTCCGGATTGGTCATTGCCGCTTTAAATATCCTGCTTTGCTTTCACTTCCTAGCTCTGCATAGCTCCTTGCTACCTGTGCTGCCTGGAACCTGTGTCGTGCTCTCTTTGTGTTTATTCCTTACAGCTACTGACCCGGCTCGTCTGAATACCCCCTCTGGCTCCTGAAGTCGGCTTTCCTACTGACTACTCTAACCTCAAAGACCCTCTAACTCAGCTACGGATTTTGACTACGGAACTTTCTATATCCTCGGACTCGGCAAGTACTTGACCATTCTTTATCTACATCCACGCTACTACGCCACATCCCGGACACACCCCCTCTGCTGTCGGTGCGTATACTCTACATCCCACCTCAGTACAGGGGACTGGTCTGGTCTGCGTGCTGCACAGCGTGACAGTAGCAAAGAGGTGGATGAATGCCCCCCCCCCCCCAAAAGATTGCCTTTGTGCACGTACGCTCTCCCAAGGTTGGCGCTTGGGGAGACAAACAAAAGTGACTTTGAAGCACGCTCAGCAGCAGTCAATGCACACACACACACACACACACAGCCACACAGGCACGCGCACACACACAAAAATAGCCCCAATCCACGCCTCCCCCCCCCCCCCCGCTCGTGCTTGTAAAATTATGCAGGACACCCTGTGCTCATGCTTGGAGAGTTGGTGATGTCACCGCTCTCAGCGGCAGCGTGGACGCAGCCTAATTTTGCAAGCACGAGCTGTTGCAATATGTAAGTATTTAGACATATTTGGATTTACATTGTATACCGTTTAATAAAGGTTTTTTTTTCATGCGATTTTGATTACATCAGGCAGGGGGGGGCCGAGAAATTTTATGGATGAAAAGGGGGGCTCGGCATAAAAAGTTTGCTCACCCCGTGCTAAAGTATATCCAGTGTTTGACAGAGGCCCAAAATGTAATTTAAAAAGTGAAATAATCTGTATGTTGAATGCAGGAAAGAAAAGGGCTAAACAAAACGTTACAGTCCTCAAACAAGATTGAACATTAAATATGTAAATAGCCCTACATTATTTTCAAATAAAACATTATAAAAAAAATATACACTTGGCACAATACTAAGATTAAAGACCATAAAGGTAGAATAGGATTAAGAGAGATTAGATTAGACTAGATTAGATTAGTCACATAACATGACTGCTAAACTGGTGTTTCTGAAACATCTCCTTAAAGGCACCACACCAGGTATAAAGAAACCAGTGCATTTGCAAATACAGTAAGTGTGAATGCTCCTTACTTGTGTGTGATTTCAGGAAACAGGACCATTTAAACACTTTCACCTTTCAGGGTGACCACTTGCACCCAGTACCAAAGATTATTATTATTAGAGTTTAAGTACAAAGTGCCAACATATTCCACAGCACGGTACAATGGAAGTACAGAGGTTCTGTATGTAAATGACATAAACAGAATGACATACCAAATAAGGACAAACAAGTGCAAACAAGATGCAAGCGGTAATGAGGGCCCTACTTGTGAGAGATTAAAATCTACACCGGAATAAGGGTCAGTGTTTAAATAAAAGTTAAAGTGGCTGTTCATTGTGGGAGGGTGTGTGCCTCAGTATGTAGTTTAGTCCAGTTGCATAGCCGATCCCATTAATGTTTGGGGGTGTGGATGGGGGGATAGGTTAGATCGTGTGGCGTTTGATCCAAATATGGTTGGAAGGGAAGGGGTGGATGTTAGGGATATGCCAGGTAGGATTCCTTGAAAAGGTGAGCTTTCAGAGAGTTTTGATGGTACTTGGTACAGAATTCAAGAGAGTGCAAGAGAGTGCAGCATGGGAGAAGTCTTTTGGGTGGGAGTGGGAAGAGGTAATAAGGCATTAGTAAAGACAGATGAATGGGCAGAAAGTAGGGGGCGTTTAGAAACAGACTATACAAGGTACCCCGCTTCAGCATAAATGAAATATTATCAGTGGTGCTCCACTAGGTGATAAAGTATCAAAACAAAAACAAGAACCTAGTATTGGCACTCTACTAATAGTGTAAAGGGGTAATTTAGGATCATCTACCAGCTTACATTAACTTGGTTTATACTGTAGCTATCAGTGCTTTATTTATTATTTTACCCCATAACCAAACTAATTTCCAGAGCCGGTTGGGGGATTATATGTATTTATCGCCATACTTATATCTTAGCAGATACAACTATATACAGGGTTCAGTGATACACCACTTGGAA
Organism: Ascaphus truei; assembly: GCF_040206685.1. Taxonomy (NCBI): domain Eukaryota; kingdom Metazoa; phylum Chordata; class Amphibia; order Anura; family Ascaphidae; genus Ascaphus; species Ascaphus truei. Next base: position 369,470,322 of record NC_134486.1, read on the forward strand.
ACGGTCCCAGTGTCTGTTGCTGTATAGGTTTTCATTACCCAACAGTAGAGTATATTGAGACCTGGGAACACCACAGTATACAGAGATTATTACCGATTTTCAGTGTACATCAGCTCTAGTATCTAGCTATAGGTTTAGGTTTCTTTACATACCTGAACATTTTATTATCGTGTTCACATATCTTGGGAACACCAGATCAACATTGTGTGATCCAGACTAATTCTGGAATAAGTTGGAGTTACTGATATACTCAAGTCACCATATATGATTAGAAGTTGAGCCAGAGTGTAGGCATAACACTCGAATGGGATCACAGCTACATCTCAGTGTTTTTTAATACCCATTTTTTTATATTTTGGTTGACAATAAAGATTATTTTAATTGATACATCTTTACACTATTAGTAGAGTGCCCATACTAGGTTCTTGTTTTTTGTTTCGGGCGTTTAGAAACATATTTGGGGATATGCGTTGAGATATATGGGCGGTGGAAAAGCATTATTGAGAGCTTTCTAAGTCGAAGCTAGGATTTTGAATTCGATTTTTAAAGGATACTGGAAGCCAGGGGAAGGTTTAGTGGCTCAGCAGACATGGAGCTGTGAGTGAGGTAGATGAGCTTACCATTTTGAGTCAATTGAAGTTGGGACAGGCTAACAAGGGGAACGCCAGCTAGGTTGTAGTAGTCAAAGCGAGACTAAATGAGTGACTGAATTCAGATATTAGTTGAGTCATAAATAAGAAAAAGTGTTTCTTAGCGATATTTTGGAAGTAGAAATGACAGAATTTAGTGAGGGATTGAATGTGAGGAATGAAGGAGAAAGCAGAGTCAAAGATGATCCCATAGGCAGTGGGTTGGGGATATTGATGAGATTGTGGTGGTATTGACAGTGAGAGAGAGTTTGGTTGTAGGGTTGGCAGTGGAAGGGGGAAGGAGTAGTAGTTCAATTTTGAGTATCTTAAGCTTCAGGTAATGGTTGGACAAACAGGAGGAGATTATGAGACAGTAGGTGACACTGAACTAGAGAGAGGTGGGGACGGGTCAGGGAAAGAGAGGAAAATGTGGGTATCATTGGCATAGGAGAAGGAGTGGCTCAGTGAGTAAAGACACTGACTGGCACTAAGTTTGATGTAGCGGAACCTAGTTCAAAACCTGGTGTCAGCCTTGTGATCTTGGGCAAGTCACTTTATCTCAGGTACAATCTCAGGCTTACATAGATTGTAAGATCCATGGGGCAGGGACCTGTGCCTTTAAAATGTCTCTGTAGAGCACTACATAAAACTAGCAGCACTATACAAGAACATACAATTATTATTATTATAATTATAGAGATTATACTGGAAACCAAAATATCATATTAGTTCACCAAGAGAAGAAGTGTAGTGTAAGAAGAGCAGAGGACCAAGGACAGAGCCTTCTGGGAACCCAACAGAAAAAGGACTGAAGTGGAGGAAACACCTGAGAAGGAAACACTTAATGAGTGATTGGATATTTAGTACATAAACCAACCTGAGTGTTTGGAGAAGGAGGGGATGGTCAACAGTGTTGAGAGATGCAGGAGAAATAGTAGGCATAAGGGACCCTCAGACTTAGCTGTGAGTACTGTAGGTCATTGTCCACTTTTTTTTTTCAACCAAAGAAGTTTTGGTACTATGATGACAGTATCTACCAACCCAATGTCGAATATAAGGGTACTCATGTCATCTCGTTTATTGTAGGTAACCATAACGGACATACTGGAGAGACTTGCAGACAAACCAGACTTCCGACAAGGATACAACAGGGGAGAGGAAGGGGGGGGGAGTAAGGTGGGGGTGGATGGCAGTCACAGATAATTTCGAATCTTGTGAATCTATCTCGGAGGATCACGGCTTTGCTGGGCCCCGGGGTCGGTCTCGGCTTACGGTTCTCGATCGTCTTCTGATGGTAACTACATACACCGACTAGTCACCCTGCGACCCACTCTGTCTGTCCAACCCTCCCGTCTCGCTTAATTATCCCCTATACGTCAGTCCATCGTCTGCACACATCAGAGGAGAACGCGTCCATGACTATTAAAGCAATATATTGGAGGCACTGATCCCTGGGATGTCGGTCAGGGCTAACCAAGGTGCCCAAACTTTTAGGAAATTTGTGCCGGTGTCATTAACCAGACTCGTTAACTGTTCCATCCGGCAAACATACCAGATTCTATTCCTGATTTGTGGGATATTGGGTATCTCGGGCTGTTTCCACAATGCTGCGATTTCGCACCTCAGGGCAGTTGCAAAATGTGCAATTAATTTGTGCTCCGATCTATTTAGCCCCGGGGTGCGTCTGGCCAGCAGAAACAACCAGGGGTCGAAAGGGATCGTGCGATCGAGAATTCTCTGGAGCCAATTCCTGATGTTTTCCCAGATTGGAAGTATCTTGGAGCAACCCCACAGCATGTGCAGCAAGTCTGCCTATTCCCCACATTGTTTAGGACACAATGGGGGGTAACCCGTGACAAACTTAATCATATCGGGGTCAAGTACCACCTCATCAGGACCTTATACGCATTCTCCTTTAATGTTGTGCATATTGAGCTCTTAGATACCGCTAAAACAATATAGTCCCAGGCCTCGTCGTCTAAAGTTTCCCCTAGGTCGCTCTCCCATCTGGTCCTATAACTAAGTGCCACGTCGTCGTCTGGAGTCGGGCAGACCACCTCCTTGTACATCTCAGAGATGAGTCCCTTGGTACCTGTTCCTCTAGAACAGAGCTGTTCAAAATTAGTCCGCTTAGAGCGGATTGGGAATTTATCATAGAAAGCCCTTAATTGAAGTTATCTAAAAAATTCTGAATTTGGTACTGTTTGTTCAGATTTAATTTGCTCAAAAGGTTTGATTGATATTCTACCCTCCAGGTGGAGAAGGCGTGTGTAGCCTTTCTGTCTCCAGATTGCGAAATCTTTCTTTTGCAGGCCCAGAGCAAAATCAGGGTTTCCCAAAATTGGGGTCATCAAGGAGTGTTGCCTTGTTAGGGCAAACTTATATTTGCTCTTGTCCCATACTGCTAATGAGCTGTCTATCGCTGAGAGCGGGTTACTAATGGTTTTACGCACCTTTTTTGGGAGCCAGATTAGGTCCTGGAGTGCCACCGGGGCACAGCAGGCCGCCTCCAGTTCCACCCAGCGCCTCAGACTAGGGTGGGTGTGCCACTGGATAATTTGGGTTAATTGGGCCGCTCTGAAATATGATAACAGGCAAGGTACCGCTAACCCTCCTCTTGTTGTGGGCCGAATCAGTGTGCTAGTTTTAATGCGGGGGTTTTATTACCCCAGACGAACTTCACCATTGCGGACTGTAGCCGAAGGATATCTTCCCTGTTTATAGGGACCGGTAGGGTCTGAAATAGGTACAGAATTCTAGGGAGGAGATTCATTTTTAGAGATTGGATCCTGCCGATCCAGGATATACTGTACCCTGCCCACTTTCGGAGATATTCCTTCAGTGTCCGTATCAGTCTGGGGTAATTTGCTTTATATAGGGTGCCGAATTGCTTTGTGATATTTATCCCTAGATATTTAATAGAGGAGGTTTGCCATTTAAAATCAAAGTTCACCGTGATCAATTTCTTGGTGACTTTAGGTAGGTTGATGTTCAGGGCTTCTGATTTTGCCTGGTTAATTTTGAACCCTGATATCGCGTTAAATTCTCCTAGTAATTGAAAGACATTCGGCAGGGAGGTGAGGGGCTGTGATAGTGTTAGTATCACGTCATCAGCGTACAGGGCCACTTTGTGTGGCTGTTCACTAATTTGGATTCCTGCTATGTTCGGGCTGAGGCAAATGTGCGCCGCTAGGGGCTCAATGCATAGCGCAAAGAGGAGGGGCGAAAGAGGACAGCCTTGTCTGGGGCCGCTCTTGATCAGGAATTCTCCCAAAGGGAAGTCCTGGTGCCTGACCTTTGCCGCCGGTCCCTGATACAGAGCGAGAATTGCCTCTAACATTCTCCCACCTATGCCGAACACTCCAAGCGTCTCTCTCAAGTAGGGCCAATCAATTCTGTCGAACGCTTTTTCTGCGTCTAGACTGAGCACCATAGACGGGATATTTTTTTTTGTGCCAGATCAATCAAATCTATAATCCGTCTGGTGTTATCTGACGCCTGTCGCCCACAGATGAACCCTACTTGATCGGGGTGGACCAACTTCGGTAACACCTGGTTAAGGCGGTTAGCCAGTAGTTTGGAAAAGATTTTTGTGTCTGAGTTTATCAATGAGATGGGTCTATAGCTGTTACAGTCCGCTGGGTCCTTCCCCTGTTTGTGGATCACATAGATAGATGCCTGGAGCATCGAGCCCAGGATGGGCGCACCGTGTCCCTCTCCTCTCTGGTCACTTTTGGTAACTGTGCCTCTGTTAAGAACGTCTTTAGTTGGGCTTTTGTGGTTGGCGTATGGGCCACTTTTGCTCCATCATATAGGGTTTCATAATATGTTTTAAATTCATTTACGATTTTTTTAGGGTCAGAGGTAAGATCCCCCTGCGCTGTTCGAATTGTCTGAATTTGGGAGACTTGGTTTCTGTCTCGAAGCTTATTGGCAAGTAGGGTATCTGGTTTGTTCGCTTTTTCGAAAAATTTCCACTTGGACCATGTCAGCTCTTTCTCAGCACGGAATGCTAGCAATATATTAAGTTTAGTTTTGGTGTCTAGCAACTCCTTAAGGGTCATTGCATTTTTGTTATCTTTATGTAGGGTCGATAGGACTGTCAATTCTGCTTGTAACTGATTAATTTTTTGTCCTTTTCCCTCTTTCGCCTACTCGCGATCCCTATGAGCTCTCCTCTCAGAGTTGCCTTATGGGCTTCCCATAGGGTAGCTTGTGAAGCTACGCTTCCCAGATTCTCCTGAAAGTATTCCCTGATTCTATCCCCCACTTTTTGTGAAATTTCGGGGATTTTTAGTAACACTTCATTAAGTTTCCAGTTCGCTCCTGGTCTGTCAAGTATGAAGTCCGAGCACCGCAGCTCTATCGGCGCGTGATCTGACCACGAAATATCGTGGATGCCCGAGTGGGAGATCTGAGAAAACATTCTGCAAGACACAAAGAGGTAGTCTATCCTACTGTATCTGTCGTGTGTGTGGGAGTAAAATGTAAACCCTTTTTCGTTTTGATGTTGCTCACGCCATATATCTAGAAGATTATTTGTTCTCAGCCCCATGTTCCAGGTTTGTCTGACTTTCGATCTAGTGTGACCGCTCGGGGTGCATCTATCAATTATCGGATCAAGTGTCTGGTTAAAGTCGCCTCCGAGGACTGCGCAGCCCTGCGCAATCCTCCGGAGTACGGAGAAGAACTTCTCTAGGAAAGCCTCTGCATCGTCACTCGAGGCGTATACGTTTGCCAATGTGATCGGTTGACCTCGTATTTCACAGATGATAATCAAATATCGGCTGTTGTTGTCTTTTTTGATGGTCTTAACCACAAGAGGCAAATGGCTGTGGAGTAGTATGGCCACCCCTCTTTTTTTCTTACTGGCTGAGGCTGAGAACCAAGTCTTAAATCTATAGTCTATATATTTCGGGGAACTGGATTTGGAGAAGTGTGTCTCTTGTAGAAAAATTATGTCGGGGTCTGTCTTTTTATAGTCCGCCATGGCTAGTTTCCGCTTCCCTGGGCTATTAAAGCCTTTCACGTTATGCGAGAGAATAGTAATCCCCTTACTCATTTGTGTATTTCCAAACCTTTGCTTGTCTGTAAGCTTTCACCTGTGCCTGGAGCCATGTTGTCGGGCACCGTCCGAAATTTTCTGTGGTTTCTGACTGCAGCCGGAAAAAACAAGGGAATGCACACTGGGGGAACAAATAAACACATATAACGAGACATGTAAGTACAGTGTCAACACGTCCGGCGTATGGGCGAGACCAGTCCCCCCAATCGCCTTCTCTGCCCCTCCTGGACGTACAGCTCGAGCGTAGTCCGGGATGGACCTCCACCCCCCTCTACCGCTCCTCCTTGCTGGCCCAGTGGGGACTTTCATGGGCCTCCGAAAGGGGTTTCCCCCCATGCCCATGTGGAGGCTCATGCCCATGGTGAAACTGGACGGCACCCTCCCCCCCCCCCCCCCCCCCCGATTGTAGAATTTAATTTTAACCGCATCCTAACAAAACATAACCACTGGCAGTCCAATCTTGCTACTGTAACTTTTCCCCCCTGCTTCTAGCTTCTCTCCCCCCTTTTTTTTTTTTTTTTTTTTTTAAGTTATTGAATTGTCATTTCTTAACCCACCCCTTCCCTTTTCACTTCCCCCTCCTTATACCCAGTTGCCTGTTGCGGAATATTATATTTATGTCTTAACCCTCTAGCCCTTCCCTTTGGGGGGCCTCACATCCCTAGTCTAGTGGTTCTTAATTTAGGAGACCGGGCATAGGGGAAATGATTGTTTGTGTCGCAGTGTTTTTATAAAGACAATGTTTATTGCTTCAGCTGCTGTCTGTGGCTGTGTCGGTGGTGGGACGACTCCATCTCGTTGCTCCCTGTCTTCCTCGTGTTCGGCGGTGCTTGTTCTCCTTCTGCGGCTTGCTGCGGGGTGCTGCTACCTCGTCGCTCCTTACTTTTTGGTGTCGTCAGGGGGCGTCTTTTATTATTCTTCCTGGCGAGTCCTGAGCTCCGCAGTTCATGCTTCCGGGTTGTTCTGTCTCTGCCTCTCTTCTCGCGGGATCGGACAGTGGTTGGCGCTAAGTGATGACGTTTCTTTTGGGTCCTTTGCTGCCTCCTCCAAGATGGCGCCCCTTCCTCATCTGGTGACGCCGTTCCGGTGGACGCCATTTTCTCACCTGAAGCCCGCGAAAGAGGTAGTCTCTCCCCCAGCTCTCCCGCCAGATTGCTCTGCACTTCCACGATGCCGCCACGAGGACCAGATCTTGTACCTCCGCCATGTTGGTCCTCGTGCGTTCCACCAGGAGCCGCCATGATGTGTACAGGTAGGGGTTTCTGTTTTTTGTTTTGTTTGTTTTAGGTTTTACCTTGAGGTTTTCGAGGCAGCTCAACGGGATAGCTCTAAATCTGGAGCATCGATATAATCAACAGGGTCTCCATTCATCATTTGGGGGGAGACATCAGGGGGAGAAAATTAGGGGTTAACTCCAACTGCCCCTTGAACTGTATTAACTGGCCTTCAAACATGAGGCATATCAACGAGAGAAAAAGGAATATAGTCAGTCCCTCAGGCTATAGCGTCCCGATTTTCTCGTATCGCCCCTACTACCTGCCAGTCTGCCTCCCCGGATTGCTCTTTGCGAGGGCTCGTGGGGGAGTTCTCCTTTACTCCCAGCTTATGGAGTAACTCTTCCCCCTCTTCTATCTCCTTCATAGAGATGGCCCTCCCATTTCTGATGACCAGTAGGCCAAATAGGAAGGTCCATCTATATCGGCTAAGGTGATCGGGGAGAGGTCCTGGAAAAGCAGCAGGTTTATATCCTCAAATCGGCAGGCTCCTGCCGCTTTAGTTTTCTGAAAGATGGCATCCCTAGTGTGAAAGTGGTGCAGCCGGGCAATTACATCTCGCGTTTGCTCTGTTGCCGCAGGTCTGCTTCTCAGGGCTCGGTGACAGCGGTCCATTATCCGCTCGTTGGCCGGGCAGTCAGGGAGCAGCTCCGCTAGCCAGCGGGAGATGAATTCCTCCACACATCAGTGTTCTCTGTGTCTTCTTGCCTGTCCGCCAGTTCATTAATTTGTGCCTGGATATGTGTAGTACGCTTGTCTGATTTTTTGAGGAGTTTTGAGTTGGCTGCCACCTTCTCTTCCAGTGCTCCGGTTCGCTCACCGAGCCCCTGCACCTGCATTTCAAGATGTATAAGGGCTTTCATGTCCCGGTATAACCGCTCAAAATCACTGCGGTGGACTGGTAGTGGTGTCTTCATCCCGCTCTGATTCTGAGCCCGCGTTCGAATCTGGCGCCATTGTTGCCGCCACGCTCCGTGAGCTCGATCAGCCCAGATATTTGCGGAGGTCTCCCTCCTTTTTCTTCTTTGGATGCATCGTGCCATCCCTGCAGTTTTGGTGCTTGTGTCAGGGTGGTTAGGAGTGCCAACGGTCCGTTCTGTGCGATTTATTCATGCTTTATTGCGGGTGACGGATGGAGCTCAAGGCTTATGCTGCCATCCACTTCACCTTCGCGCATGCGCCTCCCATTGTCCACTTTTGTTAGTTCTATCTCGGTGGAGTGTAGGGGACAGAAACCAGATTGCAAAGAGTCAATCAGGGAGTTGGAGGAGAGAAAGGAGAGAAAGTGAGTCAGTGGCTGTATACAAGCTGCTCAAGTAGCTTGAAGGCAAACGAAAAGAGAAATAGGGCAGTAGTTAAGAGGGAGGCAGGGTCAAAAGTGTTTATTTAGAATGGGTGTGATGAGAGAATGTTTAAAGGAAGATGGGCATCTGCCAGAGATATGAGAGAGAGGTTAAAAAGGTGAGTTATGGTGGCACATAGAAGGCAGAAGAGGGAGCTGAGAAGATGGGCAATAGGATCCAGGGGGAAGGTTGTAGGGTGAAATTTATTTATTTATAAAATGTTTTAACAGGAAGTAATACATTGAGAGTTACCTCTCGTTTTCAAGTATGTCATGAGTATGGAGTTAAAATGACAAATAATACATGGTTACAATACATAGTTACATAAGTGAACAGGGTATACATTATGTACAAGACATTGCATGCACAGTTAGAGATAATATATATTATAGGCGTATGTAACGGTTTTTCTGGACCTTCCTGACCCACCCAATCTCACAATGGCCCCTGTGGTCTAACTGGTCCCCATTACATGGTCGTGTCTGATGGCGCACCTGTTGGCAACAGGACTCCTGAGTCTCCCGCATGATGTTGGTATGGGGATATCAGCAAGACAGGCAGCTGAGGTAGTGTGCTTGAGTCCTACCTACGTCCAGTGCAGCGCCTCCACCTCGTCAGGATCTCTGCGTCCGCAAGGAGATGGTTCTGATGAGGAACTCCTCTGTGGTGCCTTCCTCTGTGGAGTAACTTCACACTCACACATGGGGGTTCTTGTGAATAAGGGCATCTTTATTGATGGTCTAGGCAGACTGCCCCTCGCAGCAAACAGCTTAGCCGCTCATCTTGTACAGCACTCTCCTTCAGAAGAATCTGCCCTCCCAATGGAGTTGGATCACCTCTCCCCTCAGGGAGATCACCACCTGTGCCAGGTCCCTGGACACAGTGTAGGCCCTGCCAGCCTTACTGCTGCAGATCTGACCACTCTCTTTAACTCTCAGTTAACACACTTGACCTTGTACCATACAGGACTAACTTTGGGCAGTGCTGTGTCTTATATAACAAGGGAATAGCTCACCTCCTGTGTCACTAACAATGGACACAAGGTCTGTTACCACTCCCCTCATGTACATATGACACCTCACCAGGGTGTGAGGGCAAACCTCCATGATTGATGCTGGCATTCCTGTGTATTTACCAGGCTTACTGCCAGCATGAGAGAGAACTGTATACCATTTTTAAACATGGCTACACGTATGTAACAGTTACAGACCAGATTAAAATGTGAGACAGCTTTAGTTTTGAATGAACTTAGACTGGTGGTGGTTGTGAGAGTTTCCGGTAGTATGTTCCAGTTTTGGGGTGCACGGTAAGAGAAGGAGGAGCGGCCGGATACTTTGCTGAGATGATGAGGAGCATGGAGACAGTCACAGAGGAAAATTAGGATGGATTTCTGTGTGAAGGAAGGTAGGTGGTGCTTGTGGAGCCTGACATAGCGAGATGGCATTAATTATCCAGACATAGACTGGGGCAACGAGATTAGCATTACAACAAAAAGAAAACGTTTTTTGAGGGTGCTTAAAGACAATTATATGACCCAAAGTATTGAGGAACCATCCAGGAGAGGGGCAATACTGGATTTGGTAATATCAAACAAGTCCTGGAACATTTGGGTAGCAGTGATCATAGCATGGTCTCATTTTAAATAAATTATAAAAAACTGATTACTTGGGTTCAACAAAGACCTTAAACATTAGAAAGGCAGATTTTAATAAACTGAGGACTAATCTACAAGTAATACACTGGGATGATGCTTTTGCATGGAAAAATGTAGAAGATAAATGGGCAGTCTTTAAAACATTGTTAGAAAAGCATACTCATCAATGTATACCCTTGGGTAATAAATATAAAATAAATAAGTTAAAACCAATGTGGCTAAAAAAACAGGTAGGGGAGGAAATGGAAAAGAAGAGGCAGGCGTTTAGGTTCTTTAAGTCAGAAGGGAGAAGGGACGGAGGCATCGTATCAGAATTATAAGGAATGTAACAAAAATTGCAAAAGGGGAATCAAATTAGCAAAAATGGATAATGAAAACAGGATTGCAATAGAAAGTAATATCAACCCCAAAAAGTTCATTAAGTACCTTAATAACAAAAAAAATTAGAAAAGAAAATATATGACCCTTTCAGCGTTTGATGAGCAGGCAGATTATTGGAGATAAGGGAAAAGCAGAGGTATTAAAACAATTCTTTGCCTCTGTGTTTACTAGGGAAGAATCAATTTCAATTTTAGTGCCACAGGAGGAAGCAACAACCTCCATATTAATGAACAATTGGTTACCTGAGGAAGAAGTTCATAGGCGGTTTGAAAAAATGTAATTAAATAAGGCACCTGGCCCCAATGGCATACATCCAAGAGATCTCAAGGAGTTAAGTTCAGTAATAGCCAAACAATTACATTTAATATTCAAGGACTCCATTTCCACTGGCTCAGTACCACAAGATTGGTGTAAAGCAGATGTGGTGCCTATATTTAAAACGTGAGCAAGATCACAACCGGAGAGTGACAGAACTGTAAGCCTGACTTCAATAGTGGGGAAACTACTTGAAGGTTTAATACAGGATAATATTCAGGAATACCTAATGGAAAACAAAATTTTTAGTAATAGTCAGCATGGATTTATGAAGGATAGATCATGCCAAACTAATATTATTTGTTTCTTTGAGGAGGGAAGTAGGAATTTAGACCAGGGTAATGCAGTTGATGTGGTCTACTTAGATTTTGCAAAGGCTTTTGATATGGTTCCACACAAGAAGTTGGTTTACAAAAAAAAAGCAAATTGGACTCAGTAATAATATATGCACCTGTATTGAAAACTGGTTGAAGGACAGACAACAGAGGGTTGTCATAAATTGAACTTTTTTCAGATTTGGCTAAGGTCATGAGTGGAGTACCTCCGGGATTGGTACTGAGACCTCTGCTTTTTAACTTGTTTATTAATGACCTTGAGGTTGGCATTGAGAGCAAAGTCTCCATCTTTGCTGATGATACTAAATTGTGTAAGGTAATAGAATCAGACCAGGGTGTCATTTCTCTCCAGAAGGATTTGGAGAGACTGGAAACTTGTGCAGGTAAATGGCAGATGAGGTTTAATACAGATACATGTAAGGTTATGCACTTAGGAAGCAAGAATAAACAGGCAACTGTCACGGTTGTGCTCACCACAAACCGGGGCCGGACCGCGTGGCTGAGGCTGGGTTATGAAATTACCGACCTTAGACCGTGCAGACTGGTCTGTTGTGTGAAGTTCATAGTCAAACAGGCCGGGTTCAGGATTGGAGAAGACATCGTAATCGTTGGACGAGCCAGAGTCGGGATAGGAGATATCCGGGTAGTCGTAGTCCAAGCAGGGAGTCGGCAAAAGGTAATCAAGCAGGTCCTCCTGATTCAGCGTATTCGCTGCAGGTCGGGAATGGGGTTTGCGCGAGTGGCATCCACGTCCCATGGCACCAGTCTAGGAGAGGGAAGGCAGACCAGGGTGGGGACACCGCCAGACAGCACCAGTAAACCAGTACTTCAGCGCAAGAGTTCGAGCTGGCCTCTGCGAAGGGAGAAAGAGCAGCAGGCCAAGGGGTCCAATCAGCAACCTCTGCTAAGGATAGAAGCAGCAGGTTTCAGGGAAAGCAGGAACTAATGCTGGAACACATCCACAGGATTTGTCACTGGAAAAACAAGCAAGGGCTTGTGACAGAACACAGGACATCCAAGAAGGATTATGCTTGGCAGAGAGGGATTGTGGGAATGCAGTATTTAAAGGCCAGTGGGCCAATCCCCGCAGGAGGGTGTGAGGGCACTTCTCCAATGACTGAGTACAAGGCTAGGTTGCAGTGATAGCCCACACAGCTGCAGTTGATTGCATAGAGGGAATTAGTGAGAGCAACAGCACCTTGCAAGGCTATGAGAAAAGCCAGTAGTGGATTCCTGACAGCAACATACAAATTAAACGGGGATAAATTGGGGGAATCCTTGATGGAGAAGGATTTAGAAATGCTTGTAGACAGCAGGCTTAGCAATAGTGCCCAAAGTCATGCAGTAGCTGCAAAGGCAAACAAGATCTTATCTTGCATTAAACGGACAATGGATAGAAGGGAAGTAAACATAATTATGCCCCTTTACAAAGCATTAGTAAGACCACACATTGAATATGGAGTACAATTTTGGGCACCAAACCTTAGAAAAGACATTATGTAACTAATAAACTCTTTAAGTTTGCAGTATGGAGCAGCATCACTCCCTGGAGACTCAGCTCCGGAACCAGGTCCATTACTGGAGTGTCCCTGGCAATAAGTGATAGCAGCAAAGCCGGGCATGAGGCAGAATAGTTCGTACAGCAAGTCCATATAGCCCTTCCCTATATCCTTGGGTAGTCCATTGATGAGCCTCTGGAGTTGCCAATTCATCTGGAGCATTGTGTGCTCCATCCCCGTGTAGGGCATTGTAAGATCAGGCCCCCGCGGTTGGAAGTAAAGGATGTCACACTGCTTGCAGTGGGACCTAACCTCCAGTTCTCCTCCCGCACAGTTGCAGAGGGGGCATAACAGTTTAAGAAAGTCTTTGCCCTCTATATTAACTATGAGAACCCCTACCGGCAGCTCCAGCCTTTGGTCTATTTTCTCAATCATGGTGGTAGACGACATTGTGCGGAACGTGGTAGACACAGCTCTTGCCTGGGTTGTTACCACATGCGTCTGCTGGATGCGATAGTGCATTTGTCTACACCCCACGTGATGACAATTAGTTCTTTGTCTCCTCCCCCTGGGAGATCCAGGAGTCCCAGGCATTGAAAAAGGGTAGCAACTATAGTAGTAGTAACTTTTGCGCCGTCACACATACTTTACAAAATTAGAGCTTGCAAACTCTGCATGCAGTTCTCCCGATTTTGTCGGGAACCACTCTCTAACTGCAGGATTTTGCTCAGGGACCCTGAATTCACACCAGTGCATGCTTGTAGTTCCATCTTGGGGGTGCTATTTTGCAAACTGCCACACTGCTGGCATACTCTACATAATAATAATAATAGCATGTTCTTGTATATCGCTGCTAGTTTTACGTAGCGCTTTACAGAGAAATTTTGCAGGCACAGGTCCCTGCCCTGTGGAGCTTACAATCTATGTTTTTGGTGCCTGAGGCACAGGGAGATAAAGTGACTTGCCCAAGGTCACAAGGAGCCGACACCGGGAATTGAACCAGACTCTCCTGCTTCAAACTCTCAGTGCCAGTCAGTGTCTTTACTTACTGAGCCACTCCCTCTCCCTACATGCACTGTTAACAATTTTGTCTGCAGTGGGTTGTCCCATCTTGGGGGTGCTATCTTTCAAGCAGTCCACACCATTGGCATACTACCCCCACTGCACATCCTAGGACATACTGTAGTAGTTGAGCACACATTTGTAGTCCCATCTTGGGGTGCTGTCTTTCAAGCGGTCCACACCGTTAGCATACTAATACGTATACTCGGCTGTTAAAATGGGTTTCACGCATATCTCAGCCCTGGAACATGTAAGAATAGGAGTACATCGTGATTAATTTCATCTTTGGGGTGCTATCTTTCACGTTGTCCACACTGTAGGCATATTATCCGCATGCACTTGGCTGATACCATGTTTTTCACTCACATCTCTGTCTTTAATGTGAAAGGACATGGCTCTGATATAGTGGGTTCAGGCACCTCTCATATATGCAATTCTCCCGAACAAGGTAATAAAACGGCCCTGATAAAGTGAGTGTCCCCATTAACTTCTCAGTTGTGCAGTGGTGAGCTTGCAGTCGTGAGCTTGCTGCTACCCCTGACACCTCCTTGGGGAGCACCTCAGCTTGCAAGCAGTGGGGAATAGGTGGCTGGGATACAGTGAATGATCCTTCACTTCTCCCTCAGCATATATCCCCTTCTCTTATTCTTTTGCCATCTCAGCAGCGCCTCAAAATGTAACACCCTTTTCCCTCCCCTAAGGGAGATCTGTAGTTACATGTCATGAATGTGGTGCTGTAGCTCACCTGTGGTCTTCCAGGAGGCATGAGTCTCCGCAGATAGTAGAGGGAGCAGCAACAGGACAGGCTTTTGTGTTCTTTGGTACAGCGCCTCCATTCTGCAGGACTCTGCCAGAGGCAGAGAATATTCCCTGCAGGAACCCCTTCCAGTAATTCACACTCAGGCAAGGGAACAGTTCACCATTTATTGGCAGGCCAGACCTGATCCTTCCTTCCCGTGCAAGAGAGGTACTTTACACACAGCATACATGGAACACTTCCCTCGCAGCTTGCATGGTCATCCTCCCTGACTAGGCCCCCCAGGGGCTTGAGGCCCCTGAGGCTAGTCTCAACCCCCTTTCCCCCTGATGGGGCATGGTAGAAATATTGCCCAACTCCCTAAGGAGCAGGCTAAATTTAGACCTCACTAAATTTTGTAGGGAGCCATCTTTTATACCTGGGGAGGAGTTAGTAACCCTGCCCAGGTTTAGATGACTGACAGGCATCACACCATACTATATGTGACCCATTTAGTACTCTCCCAGGCATGACACTCCCAACTATCGTTAGGCCTGCACCTGGATGTGGCAACAAATTAACCACGGGCCTAATGAACTCACATGCTGGCCCATGTGAGAGGAATTTAACCCTAACACTGCCTGCACCTTACCAGGACTTACAATGCCAGGGCCAGGAAACACATAGCCTGGGGCACTAGGCTACACTTAATTATTTTATTTTTCATTTATTGTGCTTCTGTGGATTATCCAAATTTAGGAGCTGATTCTATGTCTGCTGATAACAGCCAGATTGTCCGCTTCTGTACATATAGAATCAGCCACGGGGTTTTGGTTGAAAATAATGTTTAGACAAAGTTATTATTATTCTGAAGATTCTGTCACATTATTGTACAGTTGCCAGTTTTTAAATGCACATTTCATATCAAATCCTGTAGCTAACTACATTTGTTTGCTTTTTATGAGATCACAGGGTCAGGAGCTGCCTAGCAACACAAACCATGGAGTGAATATCTGATTAAAATAAAAGGTAAAAAAAAATATATATATTAGAATTAGCACCATTATTTCTAAATTCTATTAAATAGTCTGTATGGAGCCTGTAATTATACATACAATAATTAACTCTTTTATATGCGTTAGTTCAAAAGAGGGTTTCCTTAGTTACATACTGTACACCGTAACAGCAAAAAAATGACAAGCCTGCCAGTGCATGTGGACCAAAAAATGATTAAATTAGGCACTCTAATAAAGCAGTGATAAAACAGGCAAATTGGAAAAACATATATTGTATATACCAATTAAAGAAAGCAGTAATGTGCACAATACTTAAATATATAGTGATAAACCAAGTGAAGATAATTATATATATATATATATATATATATATATATATATATATATATATTTGTAACTTCCTGCTCAGACCCTCTGGTAGTGTCTTTCTCTGTTAGTCCCAAAAGGCTGACTGTTTCTTCACAAATCCAGGTATACAGTACTCCTGACGAAGCCAATCTATTGGAGAAAGGCGTTGAGTGGGAGTTTCTAACCTCAGAGCACTCGCAGTCGTGTGATACAGCCTCAGAGGACACCCGGAAGTGACGTCACCCGAGACCGGAAGTGACGTCACCCAAGACCAGCTGTAACGTGATGGAGCCAACGGAGACACTGGCAGCCTGGCAAGGAAGCTCACAGCTGGGGAAGGAAGGGTTGGAGTATGTGCAGATGCAGGTAGAGAGTAAATGAGAGGTGCCTAGAGATACCAAGAGGGGCAGAGACAGAGGTTAAATTAATTGATTTATAGTACAGGCATTTATAATTAATTATATGTGTTGCTGTTATTATACTACTGGTATAGGAAGGTATTAGACCGAGAAATGGCCAAGACCCCACAGCAGGAAAATAAGCTGGGGGTTCGGCGAGGGAGAGTGGGAGGGGGAGCCCCTCAAGGGATGGGCCCCCCACCAACCCTCCCATACTGCACCCCCCATCCAAAACGCCTAAGGCCTCGGCCAGGCTCCCTGCTGGCATGCTGAGGCGCGCTGAGGCTCAGGGTAAGCGGGTGCTTTACCTGGCCTTGCGGTTGCTTACCGCACGCGCCATCAGGGGGTGGGCACGTCACTGGCCGGGGGCGGGCCAGTGACATCACGGAGCTGGTTCGCCCTCATTGGGCGAACTGCTCACGTGACCGGCCTGTCGTGCCGGCAAGCGGGGGGATTTTAAATTCCCCTAAGGCCTCGGCCATGTTACTTGCTTGCTGGCGGAAGCGTGCTGAGGCGCGCTCCCGCTCAGCACTGAGCCCCTACAGCCGCAATTAGAGCGGCTTTAGTAGGGGCTCGCCTACGCTTCCGCAAGCGCGCGGAAGCGTAGGTCTTAGGGGAATTTACAATTCCCCCGCTTGCCGGCGCGACAAGCCGGTCACGTGAGCGGTTCGCCCATTGAGGGCGAACCAGCTCCGTGACGTCACTGGCCCGCCCCGGCCAGTGACGTGCCCGCCCCCGGCCCGCCCCCTGACGGCCCCCCCCTAGTTAGCCCCATGAGAGAGAATTGTAAAAAGTCGGGACAAGCAACGCAAATTAATGTGTCTTGGTATAGATCACGGCTGGTGTTAGTGTAGCTTTAAGGTCACGTGGTGGCTATTTTGGTGTTAGGGTATTAGCACAGGGAGGGGTGATTTGTCCACACAATGATGGTAAGTATTACAATCTACTCCCTTTCTTTGGCCTGTAATTGAAACCCAATGTTTGAAAAAGCCACTTAATAAGTCCTCTGGCAATCACACCATTAGTGCCAAATGTGTTCCTAACACCTTGGTTATGCAGTCACTGAGTATATACGTGAGCTGTGCATATTAGACATTGTAGTTTAAAAGTTTGCACATAATCTGTATACTTGTATGATATTATGAATCAGTCATGCAAACAGAAGTACCACATGTGGTGATACACGCTGAGCCACAATGTCATGTTAGTAGGAGAACATATACATGTGTGCATATGAAACTGATTGCGTGGTCAGCTTGGTGTATTCAGGAACACCTTGTGAAAGTTAATGCTGAGCCACATCAACAAATATTCAGTTGACACACATGGAGGATTTCATGCAGAAACAATTCTTGCAATGTAAATAAAGCACCACTGTTTAAATATTTAATACACTGTCCTACTCAGCATGGTGTACTCATGAACACCACTGGAGTTACAAAAGCTGAGAGGAGTGATAACCATAGGATAAGTGTATATATAGAAGTTTTTTCCACTGAGAGCAATTGACTGTTAATAGTAAAACCTATTGTTTACTTGATCAATTTCATCAGTAGGGATACTAAGTTGCTGTCGGTTTGAACTGGGCTGTGAGCAATAGTAGAAATGGCAAAACAAACGCAAATAGTTACTATTTTTCAGTCGGGACTTATTCTCCCTCCTCCCACCTCCATGAACAGATGAGGTGACGTCACAAAGCGGCGCCCACCGACAATCGTTTCGCGTCTCACGGACTCTTTCTCAAGGTGGCCCCGCCTCTATGGAAGCCGCAGATTTATATTGCCGGACAATGTCATGGTGATCGTGATGCTACGGTGAGTGCCGGAGACCTCGCGGTCTCGTGAGAAGTAATAAAGCAAAAAATTGCGTGTTTGCCTTGATTGACAATAAATGATAGACTTAATCGGTGCTGCTTCAGAAATTAAGGTAGCAAACATATTAATTAGGCAAAATGTTGGAGACTACGAAAAGAGGTAAAAGTCACAGAGGGTGGGGATGGGAGGGAAGAAAACCATATAAAACTAGCAATTTCGTATTTAGAAGCATAGGGGCTATTAGGTATGGAATACTGATGATCTCAGGTCATAACTATTAGCAGTAATACATTTGTAACAATGCCAATATGGCAACGGAGCAAACAGGGCAAAAATGGACAAGGGGAATTGAGGTAGACAGCTAAATTAGCCAACCAATGGGGCAAACATAAAGCCTTCATTTACACTGGCGACACACTTTATTCGAGCTCGGCTAGTCCCACGAATTCGGGTATACCCGGGTGTATTGAGGTTTGTGACTGTTTTCTGCCCGAGTGCATTGAGGTATTTTAAAGGCAGGGATTGAAGCATTTTATTCCCGCTGGCTGCAATACTGCACAGTATATATATATACACTGCATTACAATTCAGGAATTTATGCCATCTGGTAGACACGCGAAGCATTGCAGCCTATTAAATCCTAATCATTATCATTTAACAGATCAGCCGCCCGTCAGCCAGGCATGAACCCAGGCTGGAAAGGCAAACGCAACGGGGCTTGTCAGAGGTGAGGAGCGGCGCATTCCAGGTATCTGCCAGGTACATACTGGGTATTTGCTCGAATAAAGTGTGTCGGTGCAGTAGGCCTTGTGGGTAAAGTGTGCCTAACGTGTAGATCAATTTTGCATCCTTTTTGAGGAGTTCCCTATCCTAATTACCTCTGCGTATGCTTTCAGGTAGCTGATCAATCCCCTTGAATCAGAGATTAGGCATATCACCTCCATGCATGCCGTTGATATCTTTGCATAGGGGAGTGTCGGATTTGTTTCTAATGGTCCCTATATGTTTGAGAACCCTGTGTCTAAACTGACAACTGGTCTTACCAACATACTTCCTACTGCAGCTGCATACCACTTGGTAAATAACTCCTGTAGTTCTACAGTTTAGAAAGCTTTGCATGGTGTATGTTTTAGAATCATTCCAATTGTTAAATGTTTTTGTAACCTGAGCATATTGGCAGGCGCGGCAACCCTGGCATTTGTAGTTTCCAGATGTCCTCTTACTCAGCCAGGTACCTGTAGTCACTGGTTCTAGGTGGCAATGGACAAGGAGATCTTTGATATTAGTAGATATTCTACTGACCATCATTGGTTTAGGTTGGAGCACCTGGTGAAGATCACTGTCCTCCAAGAGGGCTTGCCAGTGTTTATTTACAATGTTGTAAATGTTTGGCACTCCCTGTTGTATGTGCCAATTAGGCGAATGATTTTTGTATCAGCCGGTTTGGGATTATTGTTCAGGAGGTGCACTCGTTGGGTTTCTTTGGCCCTATTAGGATATTTTCAAACTGTTTTTACTATAGCCCCTGGCAATGAAACATTGTTGCATGAGATCAACCTGTCATATTCAAATTCCTCATTGTTTGAAAAGTTTTTTTTCACTCTAAGAAATTGGCCAGTCGGGATACCACTACTGAGATTTCTTGGATGATGACTCTCTGCATGTAGCAGACTATTGGTTGCTGTGTATTTCCTGTATACAGTTGTTTCTATCCTGCCCTCTGGACCTCACATAATCTTAAAGTCCAGGAAAACAATACTGTCATGTCCAATCTCATATGTTAAGCTCAGATTTAGTGTGTTATCGTTGAGTTTATTGACAAACTCAACAAAAAGATCCTGTGTACCCTTCCAAAGGATATGATGTTGTTAATATATCTCAACCATAAGATGACGTGGGCGGTATAGACTTCATTATCCTCGGAGAAAACTATTCAAGTTTTCCCCCATCGCTGTCCCCTATACCTGGTGGTAGAGCTTGTTGAATAAAAAATAGTTTCTCGTAAGGCCGAACTTTAAGAGTTGTTTTGTACACTCATTGTGATGTGTGTACAAGAAACCTCTAGTTTTAAGGAAGTACTGTGTCACTTGTATCCCATATTCATGTACTGTATGATGCTGATATAGAACGCCTCGACATCCAGGCTAATGAGAATTGTTTCACTGTCAATCACAATGTTGTCGATTCTAGGAAGAATGTCTTTGGTCTCTATGAGATACGATGGAAGGGAGAACGCAAAGGGTCTTAGTACCTTATCAATGTACACACTCGCTTGCTCACTTAGGTTATTAATGCCTGATACTATGGGTCATCCTGGTGGCGGGTCTTGGTGCTTGAGTATCTTTGGGAGACTGTAAAAAGTAGCTATTTTTGGTACTTTGTTGTATATACACTTAAACTCCGGTTAAGTGATTACTTTATTAGTGAGGCCTGTATTTAGAATAGTAAGAAGCTCCCTATTAAACTGGACCATTGGATCTCTGGAGAGAATCTCATAACATGATTGAAAGTACTGAAAGTAATCTTAGATTTTCCTTAATAGGAATAGGAAGGAGTGGCACTGAGTTTGAAGCAGGGGAGCCTGGTTCAATTCCCGGTGTTGGCTCCTTGTGACTTTGGGCAAGTCACCATATCTCCCTATGCCTCAGGCACCAAAAACATTGATTGCAAGCTCTGCAGGGAAGGTACCTGTGCCTGCAAAATGTCTCTGTAAAACGCTACGTAAAACTAGAAGTGCTATACAAGAACATGCTATTATTATTAGCATATTATCAGCATCGTGTTGAGTGAAACGCGTTGGAGGGTTCATACCACCTTGTCATGTGTGATAGACAATAAATATTTTTCTATTTTTATACACCTGTTTCCCTGGGCATATTTTTTAGAAGCCCCTCCATGTCTCTTTTAGTTAGTCTGTTGTCTCCCTCACTCTCCAGATCAGACGGAAGGAGCGCGAGAGGTGCCACCATCTTCTGAAGCTGCAGCATGGGTCCTACCTCTCTGGAAGAAGTGAGACACTTAGCTCGCCTCTGGTGGCTTTGATTTCAGAGGCATCCTCCTGATCACTGCTCCTGCTCTCTTAGGCCTGGGACATAGTAAGCACTTAGGTGCTGCTGCTCGCTCTTGCTTACTGCTGCTCGCTCTACCAGGAGCTTTTTGCTGTCCTGGCAGAGGAGACAGCAAGCGCACTTGGGAGGCGGGTATCACTGTGTGTGTGTGTGTGTGTGTGTGTGTGTCACTTGGTAGCTGTCAGTGTGTGTGTGTCCCTTTGAAGTGGTGTGTGTGTGTGTGTGTGTGTGTGTGTGTGTGTGTGTGTGTGTGTGTGTGTGTGTGTGTGTGTGTGTGTGTGTGTGTGTGTGTGTGTGTGTGTGTGTGTGTGTGTGTGTGTGTGTGTGTGTGTGTGTGTGTGTGTGTGTATTATATAAAAAACGACATGTTGTGAGAATAAATTATTTATTAACACACACACACACATACACACACACATTCCTACACACACACATTCCTACACACACACACATACACACACACATACACACACACACACACACACACACACACGCACACGCACACACAGACATACACACACATATATACATCACAGACCACACAGACATACACACAGACATACACACACACACATACACACACACACACATACACATGCACACACACATGCGCACACACATGCACACACCACACAGACACACACATGAACACACCACACAGACATACGCACACACCACACATACATACACAAACACACACCTCTGTGCTGCCTCTGTCTTGTCTGGTAGTTACAATGCCGAACCGGCTGCAGACCCATTGGATGCGGCAAATTTCAAACTTGCCTGTCTCAGGGAAGTTTCTCACCCTCCGCACGCATCAGCAAGCATGCGGAGGGAGAAACTATAGCCGTGCTGATTACAGATGCAGGGGCTTTGTGCATCTGTTCAGTGCGGCTCAGCCCGGCTCAGTGACGCTGAGTGCACTATGTCCTGGGCCTTAGGGTGGTGCGTTGTGGCTGGTTTGGGCTCTTTCTACATGCTTCTTTAGCTAAGTCCTAATACTCCTTGAGAAAGGGCTGTCTATGCCCGAAACGCATGGGAGGAGGTTCCCCTATTTTTGTATATCTTGAGTGTCCCCCTTTTTTATGTAATTCAATAAAGCTTTTCATTTTAACATTTCCCTGGTGAGTCCCAGTACCTTGGAGCGGCTGCTGCATTGATCTTTCCCTTCTTCTCTAAGTCCTGACAGAGCTGGCTAAGCATTGTGAGTAACATTTTAACAGAAAGTAGTATATCTTGTCAGTGTGTAGATTGTATTGATGCACATATTGAATTATTATTTTTTTAATGACAACTTGAACTGCAGCTTTAAAGGTGTTACATAAGCATATCAAAATCAGTGGCACAAACATTCCTCAGAAACTTATTTCCAGGTACAGTAGGTGAATAGGAGAATGATGGTACAGATCATTTAAGCTTTATAAAATGTAAAATTCAATAAAATCAGGCCCCCATACCTGCGCACTTACAATGTGGGGCTGGACCCATAACACATGAAAAACCACAATGGTTAACCAAGACGGTTAGAAGCAAGAGCATGGAGAAGATTACCCCACCACTGGATCCGATGCAGAATGTGCTTAGATCTCCTATAGATCTCCTTCTGGACATTGTTTATTTTGGGGTGATGGTCTTGGTGTTGGCCCTGGGTCAACCTCATCTTCACAACAAGAACCACGACTGGTCTATGTTACTAATATGATGATTACAGCTGTGTAAGAACGGTGCTACTGATTAGGAGGAAAGTAACAGCAATGTACATGATATTGATGATGATCATGATAATGTTTGGTTATGTTTATTAAATAATGAATATTCAGGATTGTTATTACTACTTGAAGTTTTCGCTTTACTTGTTGTTGAATCTGTTTTTTTACAATCTTAAACACTGATCAAAGTATCATCACTTGTATCTGAAACATTATCACATTCAATCACCCCATACCACCACCAGGGCCGACACCACCACGACTTAAACCACAGTCTTTCAAAATATCCGCAACATCCTCATCAGAATCTTCCTCATTCATACAAATGATATTTGAATGAATTAATCAGCAGCACGTCAACTCGCTTGCTCCTCAGTGTTATCAAGTCCTGTGACTCTCCATCTTCATCTGACTGTTTTAACAGATCATCAGTGTCCTGCGCTATTAATGCCAGAGCTAGTCAGGCACTCATGACAAGAATGATGTGCCTTTTTCAGGTGACTTAGTGGGTTGGCACTGGTGAATGTTGCAGTGGGACTGGCTCTTACATTGAACTGACAGGTACATTAACATTCTCAATAATATGCTTCTCCACATTAGCAATTTTAGTTTCAGAAGTACTACTAGTACTAGTAGCTGGGTCTGACTTGAACTTTCCATTCCAAATCTCTTAACTGGAGGTTTATTGCCTAGGTGGGGGGAAGTGGATAGTCTGCAGTGAATTGGGATTCAGTGATAGTATCATTGTCCTTCCGCTTATACAGCTGCAACAACTTTCACTAATTTAACATTATCCAATTTATCACTACCACCACCATCTTATCTCAACATGTCTCTGAAAAGAATAGCATTAAAATTAACTGTGTATCAACTTTTATGTACTCTTAAGGCAAGGTGCTGGTTTACAACCGCTGCTGTATTATACAGATTATTTTAATTTCTGTTCCGTTTTCTTTTTTTTAAATTTCATTTGAGTAAACCATAAATGATTACACTATTTTCTATTTTCTAGTTAGAGGAGAGTTCTGAGAGCAGTGCATGGTAGAGATGTATGAATGTTCAGTTGAGTTAGAAAAAATATTTGCCCATTGTCCAAGAAATTCATACAGTATATATTTGTAAAATTTCAAGTATTTTCTATCTTCCCGCTGCTAGAGTTTGCAATTGTCAAGAAAATGACACAAATATGAGCATACAGGTATACAGTATAAGAAAGAGGTTGAGATCTGGTAACCAGCAGGAACCTCATTCTTACACTGTATCACTGTTTAAAGTCAGTTAGTATAATTATCACTTAATCAATCACACTCCATCACTGCAATATGAAAATGGTGAATGTATGAGTGCAGCACCGGTGCCCTATTTATGATACAGGTTTCAGTATTTGCAGAAAATAATTTGAAACAAATTTGTTAAAGAGGATACTTATCTCTCCAGAATGTAAGCCTTTTAAAAATTGACAAGTTTGTGCAGATGTTGACAACCTGTTGAGTGGAAACATTTTAAAACAGTGTATTTGCCTCTCTCACGAACATGTGCAAAAGTTTTGCACATCTCTAGTGTACAGTATGTCACACGTAAAGGTCCAAATAGGCACAAGGTTCAGAAAAATCTTCTGTCATGTTGATAAAAAGTCTATCAATAACCTAAACAGCATTTTGAAGCTGAAAATAAAAATCTAATTTCAAGTTATTTGCAATAGACTGCAACCTTGCATGTTTTAGTCTGCAAAACTTTCATCACAAAATGTCCTTATCTATATTGCAAACCTGCAGAAACTACACTAGCTACTATATAACTAAGTGTCACTAAGACTACGATGTACTACATCAAATACCAACCAATAAGCAAGGGATTTTATAGTGAATCAATACTATCCAACCTCAAGTAATGACCCAAAAAATATCTCTATGGTTCCTCTACCCATTCATCAGTCCCGGGAAAATGTAATTCTCAGTTCACCAACTGACTCCTTCTATGTAATGAAACATGAAGCTAACATGCCTCTCAACTATAGGACAGGAGTCAGTGTTGGCCTTATACAATTCATCAGTGCCATAAAATACAATCAAAAGCTTGTAGAGAAATACTGTATAAAGACATTTTTCAAGGCAAAGACAGATTAAAGATGAAACTCCACATTGATTCAGCTGTGAAATCAATTCTTCCTCACAGACACATACTGCTCCATTCACAAAAAAATGAGATAAATCCTGCACACTCATAAAAATAATAATACTATACTGGAGGACTAGAAAAACTATTTCTTACACTCTAGTGTACATACAGTACTGTACAGTATATGGGTCTAAGTTGTAGGCGTCACCAAAAGACGTGTTTGCCACAAAATAGGCACACGGAAATCTCATTTTAAATTGCACTTGTGTGCGCCTACAGTATATACAGTACAATCCTGAAATCTCTTAATCGACACCGTCAAAAAGGTTTACAGATGTATATGGTATGTACTTAAAAAGAATATTTCAGTGCGTAAAAAAAAAGGGGGTAACATTGTTTGCCAACTTGGTGTAAACCCTAAAAAGTCTCTTTATATTGTTAGTGGAGAATTAAGTTGCTATATATTAAGCCCAAAAAAATTGACGCAGTACAGACAATCCATCAAACACTATAATTTCAAAAATTTATTATTTTCACAGAATGGCTAATGTAAAGATTGTTTCACCAATCATCTATATTTGCCAACACAAGTTATAATTAAAAAATACACATAACTATGTGTTCATTTAAATTTCATTAATTAACTATTCAACAAGTTGCAATGCCACAAAATACATTTTCAACAAAAATGTTATGAGTCATGTATGAAGCTTTCATACATACAATGAACATTTTATGAAGGTTTGTAGTACTTTTTAGCACAAATTTTAAACACACAATAAAAATTCAAATATGATGTTACTAAATAGGCCCCATGTTAATGCCTATTAAAAACAATAACTTTGTTATAATAACACACAATAATAACCCCCCACAATAACCCCCACATAAAATTCTAAACACAATATACTAAACATACACAAAAAGCTTAATATTAAATACCCCTAAATAATAAATGGGAAGTACTTCAACAACACCACTGCTTGTAGAGAAGCGCAAAATGGTCCAAAATGCATTCACATCATTTATTTATTTCTTTTAATTCACCTCGCTTTGAAACATTTTGCAAGCCTAATATGTCTATTAATGTTACCAAATTATCAATGATTTTAGAAATGTGTGCAAATTAAAATATTGAACTAAATTGCAAAGCCCATTGACTTAATGCTTGGCGAATGGCTTGTGCACTCTGACTGAGCGGCGGCTTTTTTCCCAACACAAAAAGAGAACTTTATTAATGGATCACAACCTTACAAGAAAATGTTGCCCATCTCTAGCTGCCAGTTTTTGCTGTAGCCAAGGATGGGTAGGGCATTCATAAACGTTTCTGTTGCAGAGTTTGTTAAAGAATGATTATAGTCATAGTAAATGGTTCAAATGGAGTGATGGTCCATGGTTCACCATTCTGGTGGAGTTGCTTAAATGTAGAGTGAGGCTCTGTCTTTTGCCAACTGCCCCTTTACTTAGAGTACAAGCAAGTAATGAGCTACGTCATTAGAGCGGGCGGGCTGGAGTCCTTCTAATTGTACCAAAAGTCTTAACTACACCACAAAGTCAGAGACTTAATACCCAGATTGTGTGGAATGGTGGTACAGTATAACATGATTCAACATTTAGACTCACTAAACGTGTGCTAGATTAAATAATTATATCATAAATACTGAATGATAAGATAAGACATTTAAGGTATCCTTATGTAGCAGAGCCCCTTCCTTACCTCCGGTGAGGGGGAACTGCTAGTTTGTGCCACCGGAGCTCTGTGCAGTATCAGGAGTGTGGGGGTGACCATTTTGTGCATTGCGCATGCGCAGAGCGGCAGGCGCAGTATGCATAGTGTGGCAGCCATCTTGGAATGGCTCCGCAAGACGCAGCGCGGGACTACATGTCCCAGAATCCACGGGGTGAGATGCAGGAGGAGGAGATAGATATCTTTGGTGTGCAGAAAACCCGCAAATCAGTATGACGGATGGCGGCAAGAGAGCAGGTAGTGTCCAGGGAGCAGTGCCCCTGGACTAGGCCTAGGCTTGTCTCCCCCAGCGGATTGTTGCAGGGAAGGTTCCCAGATAGGGACTCTTCCCTTTAGTACACAGTAATGCTGTTGCACCAGTGACCGGGCGGCCAACGGTGTCCAGCGGCCTGGGACCAGGTCACAGGAGTCATAGACATTATGGTGAGACCCTCCTGCTAGAGCTCACCTCTTGAGGAGGATCAGGACCCTAAGGAGTGAGGGGATTGGTGATTGGCCCCTTGACGTTCGACCTTACAGATCCTTATTTGACAGCTGCACCTGGGTACAGCAGTGCCCTGGAAGGTATAAGTACACCAATGGTTGACAGGGGTAGCGCTACCTCACATTGGGTGGGATTGACTGGGGAGGACTCCAGGGTTATTGGTGCCATCACACCCTCAGAACTTTGGGGGAACCACCACGTGTTGGGGTATTGAGTTACCTTGAAAGTTACATAGTTACATAGTAGATGAGGTTGAAAAAAGACATACGTTCTTCAAGTTCAACTTATGCTAAATTTAGACAACAGATACTTTATCTTATACCTATACTTCCTTATTGATCCAGAGGAAGGCAAACAAAAAAAAACAGTGTCATGTCATCCAATGATATCTCATAAGGGGAAACATAAATTCCTTCCTGACTCCAAATATTGTCAATCAGATTACTCCCTGGATCAAAATCCTTCCTGTAATAGGGGACTTATCCCTGTTCAAAAATGTGCCTCTAATCCAGCAGTGTGGTGGCTAACTGCTGGTAGACAATTAACCAACACCACCTGGCTGATTGGAGGTGTCAGAAAAAACCTGCCTCTGAGACAGGAAGGGAGATTTTCCTCAGTACACAAGGGTGCTGACAAGAGGAAAGAGGTCTTGAGCAGAAAGGCTCTGCTGAGATCAAAACACCCAAAGACCTATATTCCTGGACACAGGGGACCCAGGAACCTACCAGAGACTGACATGAAAGGACACCTGCTTTAAGGTATCTCTTGAGACTTTGGGGAATAGGGTGGTCATGGGATTAGCCCTCCAGCCCTGGAGAAAGGGACTGGGGAAGTAATTTAGCCCTTAAACAGTGATAGGCGTTTGTTGTGTTCATATGTTTTGCTTTGTTAATAGGGACAGGCGCAATAAAGTCTTATTTTCATTTCACCTTAAAAACGGTCTCCATTGCATACCTCTGCACACATCTCTTACATATGGTGTCAGAAGTTGGGATGAGAGGTGGCCCTTGAAGTTCAAAGGGGTCCCGGAGACTGCCTGTGAAAATTTTTGTGCTATTGTCTGCATAGTTCCTGCAAACACCGTGAGCAACAAAGCAAAGAATCACATGCAGCAGAGACCAGAATTAAAGGGATACACATCCATGCTGGAAATCTACACTACTACACAATGAAGAAAGCCACAAAACCACAGATGGACTCTTTTCCTCAATCCCAAGAGGAGAGATAGAGAGAGAGAGAGAGAGAGAGAGAGAGAGAGAGAGAGAGAGAGAGACTGCTGAAGCAGGTAAACCTTACTTGCCTATCACAATAATATGTAATATGGTTGTTGAAAAAGGGGCTTTGCCTTCCAGCCATAGTCAGGGTTCAAGAAGTGATTTAGCGCTCCAGAGGAGCTAGGCTTTGTTTATTGTTTTCTTTAAAAAAAATTGCGTTGAAGCAGTGAATACAGACAGTGACCCACGAGCGGTACTGATTCTGGAATTAAAGGCTGCCACACTGCATAGGACTACCAGCTGTGAATGTAGTATATGCAGAAAAGTATGAATATTGATGCAAGACTGTGCTGAAGCAGGGAAACTTTTACAGAGGGTGACCGGCGCAAGGTACTGATTCTCGGAATTTAAAATGGCCGCCCAGCTGAAGTCACATACAGACTCTGAAAAACTAGGGAAGAAAATGTGTTCCTGGTGTAAAGAACCCCACCACACAAAGCAGTGTCCCTTACGGCCTTATTCAGACGATGAGAGTGAATGCATGCACAGTATTGCTGATGTTTTAAAACTTACCAAAGGAAAGAAAAAGTCTACAGAGATGCCAGTGAGAGCTACGAACTCTACAAGCAAAATATGCCCACCTGTAGGACTACCACAATTTTAGGTTCTAGCAAAAACAGTGGCAACAGCTGCAATAGCGCCTCCTGAGGTCAGGAAGAAAAATACACCTGGTAGCCCCAAAATGGTGGACAAGATGCGGCGTTCCTGTAATGTACCCTACCCCACAGAAGAGTGGCCCTTCCAGTCCGATGAGGAGGAAGACATCTCTTATGGGGAACCCAAACCGAGTCACACCCACAAAACACCCCAAGAATGGTGGGGGTGCCTGAACTCAGTACGAACCGAAAAGACCGCTCTCTATGATGATGAATATGATCGGTAGGAGAAAGAGCGGGAGCAGCCGATCACCGAATATTTCTGTCAGCTAATGCAACTGCAAGAAAAGCCTGGCGTATACAATGAAGCTGCTTAAGTTTAAAATAAAGATGGAGACCCCAGTATTTCTGATGGGACGGAGTCATCCAAAACAAAAAGACGGAAAAAGAAAAGCGGATCTTCACTTACCGTGGAAGGAACAGACACATCCGCAGATCCCGCGGAGAGAAAGGGGATCCGAGATGCCCTGCAGCCTAGAGAAAATGGAGAATTAGTCCCGCGGATGACTGAATATCCAGAGGGCCCAAGACAGAAATCGTGTACCCCAACAAAGTGTCTATCCGGTGCAAATAGTGAGAAACCCTCAACCAACCATACCAGGGAAGCGGAGCCAGAACCAATGAGTGACGATCCCTTGACCAGCCCTGAAAATGTCCTGAAAATTGCCAGGCGTGACTGTGATCTGCTCCGGGAACAATTGAAACTTGAAAGGGAAGATAATGCTGAGCTACAGAAGACTGTTCTCGCATGTACTCTGAACCCTGGAACAGAATTGGACGATCTCAAGTCTGAGCTAGATGCTGCAAACATTACTAATGCCACCATGGTGGAAAAGCAGAGCCAATCCGATAAAATGATGGCTAAGCTGAAGCGGAATTATGAGGAGGCACTGAAGGAGATTACAGTCTTTCAGCAAGAGGTTCACCATCTTCGCCTAGAACTGAATGCCTCACAACAAGAGGTCAACAGTTTCCGGACAGAGGTGGGCGTATCCCAGAAGGAGGTTCATACACTTCGCACAGCACTGGATGCCTCACACCATGATATCGGCAGCTGCCACACAAAACTGGAAGTCTCCAAAAAGGAACTTCACAGTCTCGCTGAGGAGCTAGACAATTCTAGAAAAACTATTGTCAATCTTAATATAGATCTCAAAGTCTCTCAGAAGGAGCTTCAGACCCTCAACCTAGAGATGGGAGTCTCACGCCAGGAGACAGTCAGTCTCCAAGCAGAGGTGCGAAAATGGAAGATGGACTACAAGGAGGCCCTGAATATTACAGAGACTGAAAAAAGAGAAAATTTTAGACTAAAAAAAGACAATTCTGAGTTGACAGACCACGTCAATGGAAAGAATGAAAAGCTCCACGAGTTGGAAAAAATAAAGAAATTTCTGGAAGGTGAAAAGGTTGAAGCAGCGCACCAACTGCAGAACCAACTACAAGGTCTGCATACACACCTCCAGAATACCGAGGAGAAGCAGCGAACTCTGCAGAAAGAAAATCTGCAGGCTGCTAAAGAGGTACAAGCGCTGCAGGAATGTCTGAAAACCCAGTGCGTGCCCACAGAGCAGTATGAGGCGCTAAAGGCCACACTGCATGTCACCAGAGCCTCGCTGAAGGCGGAGCTTAGAGATCAGGTGACTCTGTATGAGCAGGAGAAGGCCCAGAAACTGGAGCAAGAGCTGGAGAGACAGAGAGTCTGTTCCATCCCCTTGAGTCAGTACACCAAGGAGAAAACAGACACAGCGGCAACCTTGACGACAAAAATTACAGAGCTCCAGAATATGAAGGAGACACTGATACAAACTCTGAGAAAGCAAAGTACGCAGATAAATTCCCTGAGAAGAGACTTGCAAGATGCACTCAAAAAACAGGAATTTCTCATGAATGAGATTACAGTACTACAAGGACAAGTATTGGCCCTGACCAAGCGTCAGTGTGCCACAGCCATGAAAACCCAAAGAAAAAATGGTACAGTGAGAGCTGGGAACACCGCTCACCTAAAAAACAAAGTTGCAAAGTCTAAACCACCTAAGCAAGCACTAGCTAAACCTTCAGTGGCCCAACAGGCAACATAAAAAGGTATATGTGCCAAATCAAAACCAGAAAAATCCTTAGCTGGTGAAGTTGAGAAGATAGGACATTCTCTGGATAGGGAGGTGGAAGTGCAACAATCCCAAAGAAGCTGAACTGGCGACTCCATTGAGTGGAGGAAGTGCAGAAAGACAGCTTCAAGGGTGGAAAACTCAAAGGGCTAGTCCTAACTCCTCTACAACTGTCACCATACAGTTGATCTACAAAAAGAAGAGCGCCCGATGCAAGGGAAATCTCATGACCACGCACTCAGAAAGAAGACGATACTTGGGAAAAGTCCTCCTCGAGCGACTGAGGAGTGCTGAGCTCAAGCACCTTCAGGAGTAGACACAAATAAACTAGAGAAAGGGCTCCAATCCCAGCGGGACTGAGGGTTCTCTTCCTCCATCCACTCTCATTTGTCACAGAAAGATTTCGAATGAGGTGGAAGGATGGGCTTTGGCCGTGGCAAGCCGAGCTTCCCACAAACAGGGGAGGTATGTAACAGGGGACTTATCCCTATTCAAAAATGTGCCTCTAAACCAGCAGTGTGGTGGTTAACTGCTGGTAGACAATTAACCAACACCACCTGGCTGATTGGAGGTGTCAGAAAAAACCTGCCTCTGAGACAGGAAGGGAGATTTTCCTCAGTACACAAGGGTGCTGACAAGAGGAAAGAGGTCTTGAGCAGAAAGGCTCTGCTGAGATCAAAACACCCAAAGACCTATATTCCTGGACACAGGGGACCCAGGAACCTACCAGAGACTGACATGAAGGGACACCTGCTTTAAGGTATCTCTTGAGACTTTGGGGAATAGGGTGGTCATGGGGTTATCCCTCCAGCCCTGGAGAAAGGGACTGGGGAAGTAAGTTAGCCCTTAAACAGGAACAGGAGTTTGTTGTTTTCATATGTTTTTCTGTGTTAAAAGGGACAGGCGCAATAAAGCCTTATTTTCATTTCACCTTAAAAACGGTCTCCATTGCATACCTCTGCACACATCTCTTACACTTCCCATGTTTACATATTTGGTAGATCCCTGTATACCTTTCCTTTCTAAAAAAGATGCCCAACTTTTTTTGTGAAGGCCGTTTGTTGTCTGAAACATATTTTTTTAATTGTCTCCTGAAAAGGAAATGGCAAATTGAAAAAGAATCTCTGACAATGCTCCTCTATTCTTTATGAGTCTTCAGACTGAGTCTACAAAGTGGTGTGTACTAGTTGTTACTTTTGTAAAGAACATTCACCACAGTGGACTTCACGAATAGTCAAGCACGTGAAAAGGCCTCATTAAAACATTCTACAATACAACTGTTAATCCAGCCACGAGAGCCAAAATGAATCCCAAATATTTCATTATGACAAACATTGTATATTGGTTCCAATTCAATGTCCATAAACTTGTGTCAGGGAATATCCACCAGGTTTCTCCAGTAACAACTATCTGAATTATACTCTACAAATAAAGTTCTGACATGGTCATCATCACCCTGTGTAAAAAAAAAATACAGAGCAACCACATACTTAGATCAAGCACTTAAAGCTCCAACAGGACTAAAATCAATATGAGACGCAGATGATTGCCTTTAAATGATATTAAAACCTGCACTGACTTCTTTGAATTAATAAACTGGTTTGCTTTTTTTTGTGGAAATAGCAAGAAGTTAACAGTTCCCACAAAAACACAGAGTATATCTTACCACAATGAGTTCAGCATCTCACATTGCCACAGTCTCGCCTGTGTATATGTCATGTTCAGGAAAATAAAGGTGGGCATGATTCATGTGCAAACTGTTTAGCAGGAGGTCACCCCTCTTTGACTTTGGCTTGCCTTCTTCTGTACTGGACTTCGCTGTAGCTTGTTTGCTTCACTCTTCAGCTTCACAGAAGACCCTGCCACTTGACTTGCCTTCAAAAAGCTTGACTCCACATTCCTACAACAATTTTAGCATCTATTTACCTAACTTATATAACCTGTTATGGAAAGTGCCAGAATGAAAAGTGACTGGGACCATGCAACGTGACTTTCACAATGCTGCAATTAGTATGGGACCATACACAGGGATATTGGGTGATACATCACACATGATAATCATTACTGACCATATAATTTTTAACCCTATAGTGTTTTCATGCACAGGTACAGCTACTCTCAAATAATATTTAACTCATAGCTCATAGTTAAAGTAACTGCACAACACTATCTAACTTCACTTACTAAATATTTCTTATTCAACGAACACTGGCTGTTTTTTTGGGTTATTGTGACATGAAAAGGGCAGAGCAGAGGTGTTTAATTGGAAGGTGTGAGGGTGTACAGAATGTTAAGATGATGGTGCTTAAAAGCAAGTCAAAAAGTAAGTCTTTAAAATGTGTGCTGACATGCATGTGTAAATAATTGTTCAACCAGCTGTGACACGCATGCATGCACTCCATGGTATATAACACTTACATTACGTGCAGTGCGTAAAGCACGTAAAGTACATACGTGGTTCTACCACTAGGACGTACAATGGTGACTAGGGTACAGTAGTTAAGTTATTTCTATTAACCCGTTTGTTACCTTACTGACCATGAAAACATGCATAATGCATGCCTTCATTTACACTATGGCATCCAAGGGGTTAATACACAGGTCTTGGCTAAATATGTGGGCCGAGTCCCGGTATTAATTTTGGCTTCCTATATTACTAAAAAAAAAAAATAACATGGAGTTAAGTCCAATGTTAACTTTAATGGTCTGTTGTAGATATATATTGAGGTGGTCCACACCTCTTTTGCATATCAGTAGCTCTAATGTTTGTTAAAGTTACCATTTAAACAGCACTTAATGCACCTTTAGGCCGAGTCCATAGACGGACAGGCCGTGCTGAGGCGTGCGGACGCTCCGCGTTGAGCCCCTGCATCCTCAATGAGGATGCCTTGAGAGGGGGCTCACGCGAGCGTCCGCAGGCGTGCTGACGAGTTGGAGGTTTCAGCCGAGCGCCAAGCTGTTTTTCAGCGCGCTGTCGGCTGAAAACCTCCAATCACAGCACAGCAGCGTCAATGTCAAGGCGCCGTGCCGTCGGCGCCGTGACATTGACGTCAGTGCATCACGGGCAATTGGCCCAGCGACGTCACTGCCCCTCCTCCAACCACCTCCCCCCGGCTCCCTTCGCGCACGTTGGCTCGCCTGCAAGTCCGTGCAATCGCGCTGACTGAAGCAGGCGAGCCTCAGCATTAGCGCGCCTCCGCTCTCCCCACCCCTCTATGGCCCGGGCCTTAGGGAGCTTTGAAGATCCCCCATAGCACTTAACGAGACATTAACTGATCTTATGTCAAGTTAAGTCACTAACAGAGCTACAGACGCGGCCCCTTTAATTCTCCAACATCTCCGAATTTTTTCGGGGATATTTTCCGAATGCCACGCACTTCACCGCACTCATGCCGCATTCATACCGCAATCACGTTCATGCAATCAATATTCCGAACGCTACAATACCGGAGCATATTCCAGGGAAAAAAAATACTGCATCTGCCCGCGGTAATCAGAGTTGCGCCGATACGGCTGCATTAGGATAAAGGCGCCCGCCACTGTATTTGGATCTACACCATAGCATTTTATTTATTATCAGTGGATAAAAGTATACATTGTCTGGGAGATTGCAGGGTATTTTGAAAAGAGCAAACTAGAGAAAAATAATTATAGGGTAAATCACACAAATTAATTAACTGAGAAGATACATTTTAATTCTTCAATATTTTGTGCAATAGTCCTAGAGTCAAAGAAGTTTTTTTCATCTATATCGTAGGTTTTGAAGAATAAAAAATGGGATTGCATCAACCTTCTTTTTTTTTAACTAACGAGAATACAGATTATGGCTTGTCGACAGAATAAAAATATTAGCATTCCAACGAATGCTACTGTCAGTCAGTTCACTACACTTTAGCTGTAAGGATTTTCTCCGAATTCTGTCAGTGCTATATATTTTACTTTCACTAACTTTTTTATTTTTCACCTGGGAGTTAATTTTCCTTACAATAAATGCACATCTCTTTATTTCATGAATATCATGTATCAATATTTGATGGTAAATAAATAATTTTGCTGCAGTAGGAGACCAAAATGAAAAAATAAATACATTAAGGGCAAAGCTATTCCAGGAATGACAACAATAGACAAAGAAGCCCCAATGCAATATCCAATATGACAAGTTATTTAGTTCATTACTATCTGTTTTTAATCATACGTATAGGTTATTTAGTTCAATCCTTTGGCCAAAACATTTCAAGCCTGCAACTACGTCACAGTAGACACTATCAGCAGCTCCTATACTCAGGACCACAGACAGATTTCCCGGGGCGAAGGACAACAGTTCTGACCGCCCCCCCCCCCCCCCGTTGTTGGCAGTGTTGTGAGCCCCATTTCACACCTCACGACCCCCTCTATTTCCCTCTCTTCCCATATTTTTATCTCCGTCTCACCTCTCACTCTCCCCTTCCTCCATCAATTACCCCATGTTCACTCAATCCCTGCCCCCTCGCCTCACATGTACTGTATTTCTCTCCCCTTTGTCTCACTCTTACTCCCGCTTTTCCTCACTCACCCCCTCTCTCCTCTCCCTCATTCCCTCTCCCCTCACGCAATTCCCCCCACAAAATATATACCAAAAAAATTCCCACCCCCAAAGCAAAAAAAACTTCCCACCCCGAAATACATATGTAGCCCTGGTAAGAAATGGGGCTATATGTATTTCCTCCTACTGGTATAAGCCCTGGTAAGGGCAGGCTGCCAGTAGTTGTCATGGGTTTCCCCCACATCAAGCCCTGCTCTGAGTGGTGGAAGTAGGTCACCTGACCCTGTGTGGAAGGCATAGAAACAGGGGCGGTACCTGCTGATGTCATGAAGGGGAGGGCTGTCTCTATTTAGTGTGCCTGTTCCTGTCAGTGACAGTTCAGTCCTGGGTTCAGTCCTGTTGAGTCTGGAGTTAGTGTCAGAGTGAGAAGTGCATGAAGTGCACAGCTGAAGGAGGAGAACTGGCAGGCCCTGATTAGAGCTGCTAGAACTATAGGTGGACCAATACCTCTCACCCTGCATAGGGGGTGAGGGAAGAGCTAGCCACACCCTGAGTGCCCATGGCTTAGGGTGGAGGCAGGGAGAAGAGACCATCCTGGAGGAGAGCAGTTAAGCTGGAGACCATCCTGGAGGAGAGATAAGCTGTACCTGCTGTCATCCCTGCTGCTATTCTGCCGTGCTGCACTGAATAAAGAGCTGCTGCTACTTTTAAGTAAGAGACTGTGTGAGACTGACTGTGTGAGTCTGTGTGAACGCGGCATGCGCCAGGTGAAGTGCATCGCATTCCAGGAAAAAGCCAGGGAAAAAACGGTGATGTGTTAGAATAAAAGCTGCCGCAGCAGTATATCTGCACCTGCCACAGGCTGAGAGACGTCCACTAACCCCCACATCCCTGTGAGAAACTGTTACCCATATACCGTACAATCATTATACCCTACTCCCTAGTATTCGTGTAATTATTGTCCCCCACCCCCTATAATTAACGCTTTGGCAATACTGAAATGTTCTTTCGTCATGCCAATAAAGCTGATTAGATTTGATTTGAATGAGAGAGACACAGAGAGAGAGAGAACACACACAAACAGAGAATGAGAGACAAAGACAGAGAGAGAGTGACAGAGAGAGCGACAGAGAGAGGGAGAGGGCGACAGGTAAAGGGAGAGGGCGACAGGGAAAGGGAGAGGGTGACAGGGAAAGGGTGAGGGCGACAGGGAAAGGGTGAGGGCGACAGGGAAAGGGTGAGGGCGACAGGGAAAGGGTGAGGGCGACAGGGAAAGGGTAAGAGGGAGAGGGTGAGGGCAACAGGGAGAGGGTGAGGGCGACAGGGAGAGGCAGAGGGTGACATATGGAGAGGGTGACACAGGGAGAGGGTGACACAGGGAAAGGGTGACACAGGGAGAGGGTGACACAGGGAGAGGGAGAGGGTGACACATGGAGAGGGTGACACAGAGAGAGGGTGACACAGGGAGAGGGTGACACAGGGAGAGGGTGAAAGAGAAAGGGTGAGGGTGACACAGGGAGAGGGTGAGGGTGACACAGGGAGAGGGTGAGGGTGACACGAGGAGAGGGTGACACAGGGAGAGGATGAGGGTGACACAGGGAGAGTGAGAAGGTGACACAGGGAGAGGGAGAGGTTGACACAGGGAGAGGGAGAGGGTGACACAGGGAGAGGGTGACACAGAGAGAGGGAGAGGGTGACACAGGGAGAGGGTGACACAGGGAGAGGGTGACACAGGGAGAGGGAGAGGGTGACACAGGGAGAGGGTGACACATGGAGAGGGTGACACAGAGAGAGGGTGACACAGGGAGAAGGTGACACAGAGAGAGGGTGACACAGGGAGAGGGTGACACAGGGAAGGGAGAGAGGGTCACACACTCACAGACACACACACACTCACTCACACACACTCACAGACACACACACACACACACACTCAGACACACACACTCACACACACACACTCAATCACAGACACACACACACACACTCACACACACACTCACACTCACAGACACACACACTCACTCACAGACACAGACACACACTCACAGACACACACTCACTCACAGACACACTCACACACACAGACACACACTCACACTCAGAGACACACACTCACACTCACAGACACACTCACACACACTCACAGACACACACACATTCACATACAGACACAGACACACACACACACAGACACACACTCACAGACACAGACACTCACAGACACTCACAGACACAGACACACACACTCACAGACAAAGACACACACTCACAGACACACACACTCACAGACACAGACTCACAGACACACACACACTCACAGACACACACACACACACACACTCACAGACACACACACTCAGAGACACACACACTCACAGACACACACTCACACACACACACTTACAGACACACACACTCACAGACACACACACTCACAGACACACACACACACTCAGTCTGTCATTCACACTAAGTCTGTCACTCACACACACACTCACCTGCAAGGCAGGGGGTCGCACATGGCAGCAGTGGGGCCTCCACATGGCAGTGGGCCCTCCGCACAGGCAGGAGGGCCTCTGCAAGGGGCCGCCCCCTCCAGAGGCGGACACCGCCACAGTAGCATGCCCCCCCCCGATGCCAACGCTGAAGCATGCCCCCCCCCCCGAAGAGGCTGACGCCGCAGCACACCCCCCCCTGAAGTGGAAGCGGACCCCCTTCAGAGGCGGACACCCCGGGCAGCAAGCGGGGATCCCGGGCAGGGGAGGGAGGAGATCAGGGGCAGGAGGGAGAGGAGATCAGGGGCAGGAGGGGGAGGAGAACGGGGGAAGGGGCTAACCCAGAGCTGCCTGCCGGCCCTCTTCCCAGCGTTAACCCAATCAGGGAGGGGGATTATTTATTTTAAAAAAAATAAAAAAAATTGGCGCGAGCAGGGGAATTCATAGAGCCGCAGCACGGCTCGCCAGCGGCCTAAATCCACTCGCCACGGGCGTGTGTTTATAATTATTTGTCGAACACTGCATATAACAATACCTCCAAGCCCCCCAATGCATATAACAATACCCCAAGCCCCCACAAAATATAACAATATCCCCAAGCCCCCAAATACATATAACAATACCCCCAAACCGCCCAATACATATAACAATACCCCCAAACCCCCCAATACATATAACAATACCCCCAAGCACTCCAATACATATAAAAACACCCACAAGCACTCCAATACATATAAAAATATCCCCAAGCCCCCAAATACATATAAAAAATACCCCAAGCCCCAATGCATATTTAAATACCCCAAGACCCCCAATAAATGTAAAAAAAATACCCCCAACACATGTAAAAAACACCCCCAAGCCCAAACGCTGGGTTCCTTCCTTTGTGATACTTTGCCAGGCCTTTACTGCAGCCGTCTTCAGTTGTTGTTTGTTCGTGGATCTTTCTGCCTTAAGTTTTGTCTTCAGCAAGTGAAATGCATGCTCGATCAGGTTGAGATCAGGTGATTGACTCAGCCATTGCAGAATATTCCACTTCTTTGCCTTAAAAAGACTCCTGGGTTGCTTTCGCAGTATGTTTTGGGTCATTGTCCATCTGTAAAGTGAAGCGCCGTCCAATCAACTTCGCTGAATTTGGCGGAATCTGAGCAGACAATATATCCCTATACACTTCAGAATTCATCCGGCTGCTTCTGTCTTCTGTCACATCATCAAGAAACACTAGTGACCCAGTGCCATTGGAAGCCATGCATGCCCATACCATCACACTACCTCCAGCGTGTTTTACAGATGATGTGGTATGCTTCGGATCATGAGCCGTTCCAAGCCTTCTCCATACTTTTTTCTTCCCATCATTCTGGTACAGGTTGATCTTAGTATCATCTGTCCAAAAAATGCTGTTCCAGAACTGGGCTGGCTTTTTTAGATATTGTTTGGCAGTCTAATATGGCCTTTCTATTCTTGAGGCTTATGAATGGTTTTCACCTTCTGGTGAACTCTCTGTATTTGCTCTCGTGAAGTCTTCTCTTTATGGTAGATTTGGATAATGATATGCCTACCTCCTAGAGAGTGTTCTTCACTTGGCTGGATGTTGTGAAGGGGTTTTTCTTTACCATGGAAAGGATCCTACTATCATCCACCACTGTTGTCTTCCATGGACGTCCTGGCCTTTTTGTGTTGCAGAGCTCACCAGTGCGTTCTTTTTTTTCTCAGAATGTACCAAACTGTTGATTTGGCCACTCCTTGTGTTCCTGCTATCTCTCTGAAGGATTTTCTTTTTTTTTTGCAGCCTAAGGATGCCCTGTTTATCTTGCATTGAGAGCGCCTTTGACCGCATGTTGTGGGTTCACAGCAACAGCTTCCAAATGCAAGTGCCACACCTGGAATCAACTCAAGACCTTTTACCTGCTTAATTGATGATGAAATAACAAAGGCATAGCCCACACCTGTCCATGAAACAGATTTTGAGTCAATTGTCCAATTACTTTTGGTCCCTTGAAAAAGAGGGGGCTACATATTAAAGAGATGTAATTCCTAAACCCTTCCTCCAATTTGGATGTGAATACCCTCAAATTAAAGCTGATAGTCTTTACTTTAAGCCCATATTCATTATTTAACTGTAACTTGAGTTTATTTGGGTACACAGCCGAAATAACAAACTTGTATCAGTGTCCAATTATTTCCGGACCTAACTGTATATATATATATTTGGGTCTGGTAAATAGCTTAGCTAACCACCCAGTTAGAGAGGGCTGGACTACATGTGTAGATATTCTCCAAAATGGAGCAGGTTTTTCTTTGGCTTATTTTCATATGTTTTGCTGTGTTAAAGGGACAGGCGCAATAAAGCCTAATTTTATTTTCACTTTAAACAGTCTCCATTGCGTACCTCGGCACACATCTCTGACAAGGACCTTGAGAGGATAGAAGAATCACCCGGGCTACCTCAGTACAGAGGTGAGCAAGGTATAATACAGAGTAAATGACCCCCCTCCTTCCACAGTAAGGAAGGGAAGCCCCAGCTGGGACCCTGGAAAACCAAGGATTGTGAATCTCAAACTATGTATGGTTAGCTATGACATGAAGTTAAGAAACCAACCTCATTGTTTAAGTGATGTGCCTCCTCTGAAATGCAGGTAGTCATCTGAGGAAGAGCTATACCTATCAAGTCTATGAATATAGACTGTTCGTTTAATAACTTCTGTACAAAGTTCCAGGCGCCCATCATTACCCACTGTATAAATACCCAGCCTACATGGATCAGCACCCCTGACAAAAGGTAATGCACCCTGAGTAGTTAACCAAATAGACATCTATGTGTACTCCCTTAGAGCTGGGTAGGGAGGGTTACATACAGTATAAATAAATCTCTCTATTGAGTTCATGCATCAAGGCAAGAGTGGTACAATTCTGGGGCAAAACAATTGCACTAGATGTATAGTATCAAAGAAAATAAATCATTGTGCTTGCCTTTAATTTCTTTCTTTTCCCATGTCAATACAGTACATATGGTGCAGTTGTTTTTTTTGCCAGAGCATTACCACCTGTGTACCAAGCCCCAAATGGTGCAATGTAACAGAAGGGGTTATTTATTAAAGTGCCTAGGCTGCAAAACTAACACAACAATTGCACAAGATATATCAAAGGAAAAATCTCTACAGGGTCACAGTTTGCCTTTTTTTTATAAGATAAAACTGGCGCATCTTTTTTGCTTAGCTACAATAAGATTAAATTGGCCGCTTACCTTGTGTGTTGTTCTAAAAAATGTGTGTAACCGATATTAGAAGGCATGGTGCATAGGAGAATAGGTATAGCTATACAAGATTGATCCAAGAGAGAACAAAGAATCTCCAATGAATGCACCCAATGAGTATACATGAGAGTATATATATATAGCACTGTATTAGTCCATCAGAGAAATTATCTGTAAAGAAACGGTTTCTTACATCTGACACAACTGTGGGATACTAAAGGCTTAATATTTGCACATGTGAATGTTATGGTTTTTGTGTTATATATAGGTTGTTTATGTTAACCATTTTGTTGCCCGAATTAATTAATTTGCATTGATAGTCACAAGTATCAAAGAACTACATTTTTTAGTTCCATGTGTTACGGAAAGCTCACCCAGTACAAACAGTTTTTCTATCATTTACTGAAGTCCTGATAAGGGGTGACAAAAAAAAAGTTAAAGCAAAAACACAAGATTAACACACATGCAAATGCACTAAACCCCAATATTTTATCATTCATACCTGCTTTGCTATTACTGTACTTATATAATGTTGCAAAAAAGCTTGCATACTTTAACTTTTTTATAATATTTAATTTCAATTGAAGTATTAATTACATATTTTGGCCAAAGTATAATAAGCTTTCCCACCATGCCAAAGTAACCTGAAAAGTAAAGTGAAAT
Organism: Ascaphus truei; assembly: GCF_040206685.1. Classification (NCBI taxonomy): domain Eukaryota; kingdom Metazoa; phylum Chordata; class Amphibia; order Anura; family Ascaphidae; genus Ascaphus; species Ascaphus truei. Next base: position 369,512,288 of record NC_134486.1, read on the forward strand.
GTCTTCTAATCGAGTTATTTGCATGACAGGTGAATGCCAAGTTTCTCTGGGTGGCTGGAGTCAGTGTACAAACTTTAGAAACAGACAGTGAGTCAATCAAAGAAAACTTGGGGAAACTTTTGTTGCCTCTTTTAGCACTGGCAGGGCATTAAACAATGCTTCAAGCATGTTTTCAAGACAACTAAGGACAGTTATACCTGTGCTTGCAGAAATTGTTAGCAATGTTGCTCAACTACAATCAATCTAAATAATTTTATAATCGAAAGAAAGTGTAAAAAGTGTGTATGAGGAACCACTGGCCTTATTCGTTGAAGTGGGATACGATCAATCCCAGCCAGATCTCACAGAGCCTGCCATTCAAATTAATGCCAGTTCCTGCGCAATCACGTTGCATTTAACAGTATTGCACTTTAATATTTAGCCGCTTGGAAAATCTAATTCCTCACAATACTGCTTATACTTTTATATAGTAAAAAAAAGGATTTGTTTTTACCATCTTATACTATATTAGTGAAAGCACTGTATGTTTGCCTGCCTGTCTGGATGTCCGGTGTCCCTCTCATTGGTCCCTTGGCCCGCCCGCCCCCGCACACCTCTCATTGGCCTCACACACTCACACCACCCCCTTGGCCCGCCCCCCACACCTCTCATTGGCCTGAGGCGGAGTGACGGGCCAAAGGTCCAAAAAAATAAATAACACACACACACACACACACACACACACACACACACACCTCTCTCCCCGCTCCAAATCACCTCTCTCCCCGCTCCAAATCACCTCTCTCCCCTCTCCAAATCACCTCTCCCCCCTCCCCAGCGGCATCACCTCTCTCCCCGCTCCAAATCACCTCTCCCCGCTCCAAATCACCTCTCCCCGCTCCCCAGCGGCATCACCTCTTCCCCCTCCCCAGCGGCATCACCTCTTCCCCCTCCCCAGCGGCATCACCTCTTCCCCCTCCCCAGCGGCATCACCTTTCCCCCTCCCCGCTCCAAATCACCTTTCCCCCTCCCCAGCGGCATCACCTCTCCCCCCTCACCGCTCCAAATCACCTCTCCCCCTCACCGCTCCAAATCACCTCTCCCCGCTCCAAATCACCTCTCCCCGCTCCAAATCACCTCTCCCCGCTCCAAATCACCTCTCCCCGCTCCAAATCACCTCTCCCCCCTCCCCGCTCCAAATCACCTCGCTTCCCGCAGCTGCCACGCGGCGCGTAAGATGGCGGACCCCCTTCCTCCCTCGCGGCGCCGAGTCAGACGGTGGCGGCGCCCGGAAGTACAGGTAGGTGTTGCTCCCCACCTCCGGCGCCAAACGGAACTGAGAAAGGGCGCATCAACTGAGGTGTGTGTGTGTGTGTGTGTGTGTGTCACTGTCCACTGCCCCCCCTCCTGTCCACTGCCCCCCCCTCCTGTCCACTGCCCCCCCCTCCTGTCCACTGCCCCCCCCTCCTGTCCACTGCCCCCCCCTCCTGTCCACTGCCCCCCCTCCTGTCCACTGCCCCCCCCTCCTGTCCACTGCGTCCCCCCTCCTGTCCACTGCGTCCCCCCTCCTGTCCACTGCGTCCCCCCTCCTGTCCACTGCCCCCCCCTCCTGTCCACTGCCCCCCCCTCCTGTCCACTGCCCCCCCCCTCCTGTCCACTGCCCCCCCCTCCTGTCCACTGCCCCCCCCTCCTGTCCACTGCCCCCCCCCTCCTGTCCACTGCCCCCCCCCCTCCTGTCCACTGCCCCCCCCCCTCCTGTCCACTGCCCCCCCCTCCTGTCCACTGCCCCCCCCCCCTCCTGTCCACTGCCCCCCCCCTCCTGTCCACTGCAGGAAATGCAGGGGGAGGAATCCATGCCTTTGAGGCGCCCCCCCCCTCCCTTTGACGCCCCCCCTCCCTTTGATGCCCCCCCCTCCCTTTGACGCCCCCCCCTCCCTTTGACGCCCCCCCCTCCCTTTGACGCCCCCCCCCTCCCTTTGACGCCCCCCCCTCCCTTTGACGCCCCCCCCTCCCTTTGACGCCCCCCCCTCCCTTTGACGCCCCCCCTCCCTTTGACACCCCCCCCTCCCTTTGACGCCCCCCCCTCCCTTTGACGCCCCCCCCTCCCTTTGACGCCCCCCCCCTCCCTTTGACGCCCCCCCCCTGCCTTTGACGCCCCGCGCGCACACACTGACTGACTGCCGCACGCACGCACACACTGACTGACGCGCACACAAAGCCTGACTGACGCACGCACACACTGACTGAGGCACACACTGACTGTGTGTGCGTCAGTCAGTCTGTGTGTGTTTGTGTTTCTGCCTCAGACTCACTGACGCGCGACCAAACACACAGTGACTGACGCACACACGCTACATGAAGCTGTAAAGGAGGGAGGGAGGGGGGGGACTGGATTGATGTGAATGGGGGACAAACAGAGAGAGGGGGGAGGAGAGAGAGGAACGGGAACATTACATCCCGGGCAACGCCGGGTCTCTCAGCTAGTGTTTAATGTATGTTTGTTGAATGTATGTTTGTTTTATGTTTCTATGTTTGTTAAATTAAATTAAAACATTGTAAGTTTCCACTATGAAGAGACACAAATCTCACTGCTAAGAGTAGCACCGTTTGGCATTGATATCCCTTTGCCAGCCTGCTTTGTTGTCCCTGGTTATCTATTTGTTTATTTTTTAAGATATCCCTCCTCTTTTGTTGGTGTTGTGTCTTCATAAACCGAATGTTTGAAGAACTGGGACTTTTTTTACATTCCTACAAATAAGTAAAACCAAAACAAAATGTGGCTGGTACTTATTTGAAAATTAATATTCTCTGCTACAGTATATCATTATTTTAACTCTAACCAAGAGAAATCTGTGAAAATAACATTGAATTCTTGTTGCATGGAAATGATGGGTATACATGCAATGCAATTTGAACTAATTTTTCTTACTTAATAACTATTTTATTAGAAAGTATAAAATGGTTTTGCATTTGTATGGGGGTTTCTGATCAAATACATTCAAGTCTGTTTAATTCTTAAGCAGTGTTCTGTACATTCTGACCTGTTTATTCGACTGTATACCAATTCAAATAAAGCATTGCTGATTCTCATTACTGTGGTTTAATATGAAGACTCAGGAGTGAAATATGTGTGATGTTAACAGTTTTGAGGCATTTATGGGAATGAAGAAGATAATAAAAGGTGTAAAATCAATATCAATTTCCTATTTAGAGTACTAGAAATTAATCAGGATATTAGAAGAAAGATTACAATGGAATGGTAAAAATCAATATATGTACCAAAAGAAGAGTAAGATGTGCTGCACAATTATCTCTTAGAAACTATCAAAAATGAAAGTACTACTTCCTAACATATGAAAAATATTGTTATTATGTTTTTCTTTTATTCGTTTTTCCATCTATATATTTTCACCAACACGTTTTGCTTTTCCTATACCCATTCCCTGCATAAGCAACTATGGCAGTGTTTTTCAAAACCTTTTTGGTTAAGAAATCCTATAATTATATTGCAAAATTCTGCAGAAACCCCAATCCTCTTAATATCGTCTCTGACATCAGCTGTATTGTCAAGAACTCCAACCCCAACCATTCTAAATTCTTCTGTATTTAGCACCATTTTCAAATTACTTTCAAATTGCAAGGAACCCTTTAGCGATTATAAGGGATCTGTCTGAACATTTAGGATGAATGCTGACAGGAAGTGATATCATCTGGACCAAAGCCACCACGGCCATCTTGCTTTCTGGCAAATCCTGCCCTTACTACCCTAACAGGAAATCAGCCTCTCTTTGGTTGTCATTGCCAGCAGAAGCCTATGGCCTTTAAAAGAGTGGCAGTTGCTACTAGTCTTTGCTCATGCAAAGTACTGGTTACCTTTTCCTGTCTGTGCTTCACCTTGCCTTTGTTTTGCCTGCTGCCTATCTTGACCTTGTAACTGAATCGACTACCCTTTGCCTGTTGCTTGCCTCGACCTCGGAAACGGACCTGACTACCTTTTGTCTGCCGCCTGCCTCAACCTCGGAACCGGACCTGACTACCCTTGCATCCCAAGCCAAGGTCTGTGTATTACTCCTTACCTCTGCCCTGCGGGTCAGTATCTTATTTGCAGTCAGCAACGTTACAGGGATGCCCACAGAACCCTTATTGAAAAACACTGAACTATGCCTTTGGAAATTCTTTGAAAAGACGTTGAAAATATGTTTATATACGTTGAAAGATATAGAAATGTTAGTTTCAAAAATATTCACAGTACCTAAAGGCATATTGTAGTTTTATAGCACTTTAGACAATATGCGCTCTGGAGATTGTACAGCAATTATTTTTTTTAATTGTTAACATAGAGCTTCTGAAGTATAATACAAGCACAATTAATCCATACCAAGAGGAGTTTACAATCTAAGTTTAGATGACTGATACATAGCTACAGTAGTAAAGAAACTCGTCCAAAGTCACACATAAATATTGTAAAAGGCAGAGTTTATAAATGAACGTGCAAACCTCTACATTTTAGTCTAAAAGCGTAGTCAGTGCTTAACTCATTTTTCCAATCATCTCCAAAAACTGTTATCTTGCATTTAAATTAAATATGGATAGTAGTTAATTAGCACATGTGCCTCTTACCATCAAAGCTCCAAATACATCAAGCAGTGATAAGGAAAACAGGAGATGTTATCTCCAGAAAGGAGTACATTTTTGGTCAACTTGTATGCAAGTGAGTGCACAGGCTCTACAAAGCATACAAGTCTGAGAATAGATTAGATATCCAGGGACCTATCTTCCCTCTTATCAGGGCTTACTATAGGGAAATACAGACAAGACCATGACATTCTAAAGCTTGCCTTAAACTAGCCCGGTTACATTCTGGGTATGTGCTGGGTGTAACCTGGCTAGTTTAAGGCAAGTTTAAGGCATTTCTGCATTGACTAATGACCCATAGGATTAACACAGCAGGGGTCCCTGGCAGTCCCATTCAGTTTGAATGGGACTGCCAGGGACCCCGCTGTTAATCTGATGGGCCATTAATCAATGCAGAAATGCTGGGGCAAGTTTAAGGCTTGTTTCCAGAATGTACCTGGGTCTTTTTGGCGATTGCCACTGGTTTGTGTTAGAATAGTCGCAGTCTCTGCTGTACTGTAGCCGTTCTCTGAACTAATACAGGTATTGGCTACATACTAATACTTTATATTTTCACTGCAGTTACTTAATTGGACAGGATTAGAATCTTGGGCATTATACACCTTGGGGGACTTATTCCAGTTTCCCCTAACTCCACACAGGTATCTAAATTCAAAACTACCATCTGCTAGACCTGATATCATTATTCTAATATACACATTTTTCCTAAGGACTTATACTCACCTATCCTTATTAGTACAGTTGTACCTACCTTGGACATCAGTACCCTATCCACTGTTCCTCGGTCTTATGACACTTTTGACCCCATTTTTGTTGACTAACTGTTAATAAATATTTTGTGTCTACTTTTTATCCTAGCATTTATTTTACACATTACTCCATTTAAAATGTATTTTAATCACATTTCCATTACCCAATTTGTTTGACTGCAACATACTGTTCTTTCCTATTCTGCTACTACATGTTACCAGATAGTAGATGGTATTTGAATGGTTTGGCATCTGCCCTTTATTGGATGTTGGTACCCCGGAGGAAGATGGCCTTCATCCTGGCAGGGGTACGTACTACTTGAATTAACGATAAGGTGTCCATTGATTGACAATGTGGGTATCTGTGCCCAAATTTCAGAGGGGGGGGGTGTTGTTGGGGATAGAGGAGGTGGGTGATCCCCCAGGGAAGATAGTTGGGCCTCTTGCGGATGGCAGGAGGGTTTAAACACTTCATTACCACAGTGGTTAGCTACTAAGGTAATGAAGGAGGATTATTAATATATTTTAATTGTTAATGTATTTTTTAATTACAGCTTAATATTGATTGCCAATGTGGCTATCTAGGCTCTCCATTGAGATGGTCTAGTGATCCACAGTGGCAATCAATGGTTTTATGTTTTAAATGGTTTGTTTTTTTTGGTGGGTGGGGGGTACACTGTATGTGTATTTTATTTTGGTTAATGCCCAAAACCACTATTAGCCACATTTGGCTAAATGGGTTATTGGGTATTAGTATAGAGTGGGCTGGTGGGAGGGTTTAACCCCTTAATTACCATAGTGGTTAGCCACTAAGTTAATGAAGCTTTGCGTTTTGTTTTTTATATTTTAGTATGCAGTATTGAAGCAGGGGTCTCCAGAGCTGAACCCTATTAATTTTAAGTCCAGGGACCCCAGCATCCTGAGATTCCAGAACCCCGCTATGGAGGTCTGTATCTTGTGGCTGTTTAAATGTCCTGGTCATATGGGCCATGACGCAGACGATTTATACCTGAATTTAATAGGGTTCGGCTCTGGAGACTCCCTGGTTCAATAGTGCGTACTAAAAATAATAAAAATAAAGACAAATACCCTGGGAGCACAAAAAGCCAAACCTGCCCCAACCACCAAACTGGCCAACCCTCCCCTTGCTATTGTTCCCAATCCCTAGCCCCACACACTCACCCATATTGTAATGTGTGGAAATACTAAGAAGCACGTGTGTTTTGTAGTAAGATTTATTTATAAACAAATTGTGCAAGAACACAAATAAAAAAACAACATTGGTGGTATAAACACATTTTATTTATGCCCTCTCAGCAGGGTGTCAAGACTCCAGGTGCGGGATGGACCTCAGTAGCCGGAACAGCAGGGAGTAAGCAAAAGCATAGAAGCCACATGCAGGGGTCTAGGGCAGGCGGCAAGTATTGTAGTCGGGGTCAGGGGCAGACAGCAAAGCAGCGTCATCAGGGACAAAGGCTGGGGTCAGCAAAAGGGAATCCACAGGCACAGAAACAGGAGCACAGGGGCAGGGCACAGGAACAAAATAGGACAAGACGAATTACTGGCAAGGGCCTTTAATACATGGTCTAAGACTACAACAGAAACAGGCTATTGCAAACACAGGAACAAGTAGAAAAATAAGGCAGTGCACTGCCCAAAGTAACAGAAGGAGGCTCACGTTTTAAGCAACAAAAAATAGATTTATTACATAAAAAGTGGACAAAAGGGCCCCCCCTAGGCCACAGCAGGGGTCCACCAACTAGTTTCAGGCAAAAATGCCCTTTATCAAGGTGTACAGAACAACCCAAAAAGCCCCAATTTATAATACAGCACTGATCGTGCTATCACGTGACGTCATGACCAATCAGAAAGCAGCACCTATTAGATGTGTCACATCAATACACTAAACTTTATTAGACCTCACATGTCTGCAAATACAAGGCAATGAGTATGGGCAAACAGGTAGTGCGCTCTGATTGGTGCACTGACTTCTGGAACAATTGTAACTTTATTAAACTGACATTTAAAAAGTCCAAGACAACACAAAAAGGGGCTTCTTAAACCTTAGTGCAAAGATAAAAAACAACAAAATATAAAGAACAGACATTCTACATAAGGACTAACATTAATAATAAACTTAAAAAAAAATATTAATAACAATTACAACTTAAAATTAAAAACAAACATATGTATAAAGTTCAATTAATCAAAATTGTGAGAGAGATAATAATACATTAACTGCCATGAGGAATTTTAACTATGTCCTAGATGGCATGAATATTAAAAATTGACAAAAATAGCACAGTTGCACACAGAACATTTGCAAGACCGGGAGGGCACAAAATAGATTCATACATAATTGTTAAATGTTACTTAATCATTTATCCACTCTTTCCTTTAAGATTACTAAGCACATAGACCAGAAATTAACCCTAAAATAAAAAAAGAGAAGGGGAGAATCCCCTAAGTATTGAATCAATAATGGTCATATGTGATCTTAGGTTTATCCAAAGGGAAGGGTGAAAGGTCAACATTTGAATACTCCAAAGAACAATAAATACTTGAATGTGAAAAGATTAGGTATATGTTAATTTCACAAAGCAGGAACATGATGATTTCAAAAGACCAATATTCTATTACAGAATATTATTTACTTGAGGAAAATCAATCACCTCAGAAAATGTCTATAACAGAAGATAACATATTTTTATCAAGTTTTTAGGGATTTTCTAGAAAGGTTCCCTTGTAGACATTTGGCAGATATTTCAACACTTAATTAGCAAGATTTTTAGAAAAAGCATATAGTTAGATAGATTTTTAGCAAATTTTATAACCAATCTCTCAAACATTTTTGGCAAATTTTTGGCCAATGTTCTAACCATTTATTTAACAAATTCTGCAACAGATTTTACAGTGAATCTCTAGCAGGATTAATAACAGAATTTTTAGCAAAATGTTTAGCAGAATTTTTTTTAGCAAACATTTTTAACAAGGTTTTTGCAAGATTTTTAGCCACATTTTTAGCAAAAATTAGAGGAAATGTCCCAGGTCCCAATCTGTATTAAGTCCAAATGGAACCTGGGTTTTCAAAGTAAATATCCAAAAGGCTTCTCTCTGATCAAGCCTCTTGGTACGATTACCACCTCTCTCATGACATAAAACTGACTCAATTCCACAAACTTTGAGTAATCTACTATCTCCCTGTGGGCAGTGGGTACAGTTTAGTGGAACCGGATGATTGAGATCTTTTTTCTTAATGAGCCTCACATGCTCCATAATACGTATTTTGAGGCTCCGTGTAGTCCGGCCCACGTACTGTTTGCAAGGAAATGTCCCGGTCACGTGACGCGGGACATTTCAATGCATAGGAGATACCGGCACCCCATAAAGGTGCCTGTATCTCGGGAAGCAGGGGGTCCCCGGACCTGAAACCAACACGGTTCAGCTCCGGAGACCCCCTGCACATATACACTATGAAAGAAATGTATATTAATAAATATTTTAATAAACATCAATACACGATATGGATAATAGATTATTTGCCCATTATTAAACACTGCATTAGCATACAAAAATAAAGTAAATAAATACAGTTATACTTACCACAACAGCAGGTCCCTCTGTCCTCCATAGCAAGAAAGCATATACAGTATACAGTCCATAATAAAGACATTCTAATGGCCCATAACCCCTTAGCGGTTACTAACCGCTATAGTCATTAAGGGGTTAACCCACAACTGACCCGATACAAACCCGGGAGGCCTAAGTACCCACCCATGAATGACTATACCCACACTGTACCCATTGAGTAGTATAGTGGTACATCATACCCATATAATAATAATATGGGCATGATAAGCCTCTATAGCACTCAATGGGCACCCTAATTACAATACATTAATACACAAGACACACAATAATAAAACATAACTAAACTCCAAAAAAAACACACTTCACTAAATAAAAACAGTACCCAGCTAATCCAATGAATACAAGCAATAACAACATCAACAATGAATTAATTAAACCATTAACCAATCAAACCAATTAATTCCTAAACCAACTCAAAATGAATAGTAACACTAACCAATCAAAACAATTAATTACTACAACATTAATGAATTTGAACAGTAAAATAGAAAGAAAGAAATTCTAAAATATCTGAAATAACCATAAAACGCATTAGCTAACATAATACAACATTAACTACAAACGAACACCAATCGCAAACATTTTATTACCATTAAGCAGGAAAAAAACAAACAATCACATCCACATAATAAACTGAAATGAAAAAAAGGAACACCAATACCAAGCGACAAATGCCCCCCAAATATTGTCATAATAATGTATTAATCTGTACCCTAAAGAGGTACCGATTAATATATTATCAGTCAATGTGCCTCTCCCAAAAAATCAAAAAACACATCCAATGAATAAAACTGTAAAAAGAGACATTTACAAACATTCAATATTTTACTTACCATTATAAGCGGTGGCCCTCCGACTCCTGGGGTATCAGGAAGCTCACGTACCTTGAAGCCGTCCAACAGCATCCGATGCCATCCGCCATTAAGATCCGGATCAGGTACGGAAATCTTCTTTTTTCTTTCTTTAATTACCTTCTTCTATCTTCATCTGTAACCATTTCTTGATCTTCTTAATCTTCTATCTTCTTGTTGTAATCCAAAAAGCCCCATGGTAGATCCCAACCGATGTTGTCTCGTCGTCTTCTTGGGCTCAAATGAGGCGTCACGGCCTTAAATAGGGCTTGTGACATCACATTTAGCCTCCAAATGGTTAAAAGCCACCTAATAGGCTGTTAAAACCATGTTCCGACTTTAATTTTTTTTTTTTTTGACATGACGTCACTAAAAGGGAATGGTGCCAGCCAATCAGAATGGCTGTGCTTCATTTGCCTTTAACATGACATCACAAAGCCGGCGTCACATGGTATTTCAGCCAATCAGATTGTGGGAACCAATTCCACACTCTGATTGGCTGAAATACTTTGTGACACCGGCCATCTTGGATTTAGTGACGTCATCTTAAAGGCAAAATAAGCACAGCCATTCTGATTGGCTGGCATCATTCCCTAAACAGCCACTAAGGGCCAAATTCCCCTTCACCCACCCTCGCTGGCCACAGTAAGCCTGGCACGGGTGTTTAACCCCTTCATTGCCTTAGTGGTTAGCCACTAAGGTAATGAAGTTGCTGTAAATGCATTTTTCCTGCATCGGATGCATGCCGGTGGGGCTCCGGAGCTGCTATTAATGGCTATCAGCTCCAGAGACCCCCGGCATCAATCCGAGGCAGGAAAAGGGCCTGATTTTTTCTGTCCCGACACATCGCAGCTCATCGAGGCATCTCCCCACCAATCTACCTAAATTTTGTGGTGAATTGGATTTGGGGAGAAGATCGCCTTTTAGGGCTGCGATAGGCTGCGACAGCTGACTCGCGAGTATCTGAATCGCACGAGTTTATGATCCTTCTGAAAATATTCGATAAGCGGCTGATCGCCGCTCAATTGGCGATTTTCTTTTGGTGATAAAATTTTGCGTCGATACAGGCCGTTATCGAGCACTTATCGAGGCTTACTGAATACGAGCTGTTAGCCAGAGGGATTTCACCAAAGTCACTACTTCAACCAAAAGCTTAACTTTACTTTAAGAAGTGGGACTGCCCCTGAAAGACCAAGATACCATCCCTTAGAGCGCACGCACACATGCCCGTGTGAGTGTTTTATTTATATTCTTACTATATATCCTGATACCTTCCTGATACAATCACAGTTTGCTCACATATTTTGTGTATATATTTATTCCGAGGGTGAGATAAACATCAAAGAAGTAGGAGAAGAAGAATACAGATGCAAGGCGGCGAAAGAATCCAGAAGACAGAAAGGAGACGAAAGAAGGAAGAAAAAAGAAGAAAGAAAAGGGAGTCCAAAAGATACCTTGATGCGACAGCATTCGCACAAGGCCGTGTGAGTGTTAAAAATTATTTTACACCCACAAAACCCTTCATATTGTTATAGAGCATTACACAACCAATTTAGGTTTTATACCAGCCTTCCACCGGTGCTCCCCCATCCCCCCTTTTTTCTTGAATACGAGTAGCCATTTTGGTCGATAAGTGCTCGATAAGGGCCTTATCGAGGCTTTCTGAATGAGGCCCAAAGTCTTTGCTATTTTTGATTTGTGAGGATATCTTCATCATATTGGTTCCCAAACAGTTATGTGACAGGCATTTTTTTTTTCCAAGTATGGCGTTATTTGCCTTATTGGCCTGGAGTCGTTTTTTTGTATTTTAATTAGCAGCCTCATCGGGTTTTAATCCAAAGCATATCTTTTTTTTTTTTTTTTGCACTGTGCTGTGAGTCCTAAACCTGCGGTACCAGTGCCTTCTACATGTGCTGTGCGTACAAGCAGCGCCCCTCAATGGGGCTGGGTCCAGTACGCACCTTCGCGCTGAAGTGCAGCCGCGCCGTACTTCAAGATTTTCCAGAGACACTGAAATGGAGTTTACTGTTTGCGATGGAGGCGTGGCCATGCCCCCACCAACAGTTCATGCAATGAAGGTGAACCAGCCATGTGAGGTCATGGCCACACCCCCGCAAAAACCCCACCATGTCCCCTCCCGTCGCAATCTCTCCCTCTCCCCACAGACCTCAGATCACGGTCAAGCGCTGTGCATGCGCGGCCCCCCCTCGCCAGGCCTGCGTGCTACAGTGCTGACTGGGACCGCAGCCTAAAGCTCCTATTCACCTGTGCTACATCCTAGTGAAGCAGAGCAGTTGCTTCCGATATGTAACTTGCGCTATGTGGAGCTACATGGTTTCCTGGGGAATGCTCATCACAGCTGCCCCTGGAGCTTCACTTGGCTGTTCAAGAAGAGTCCCTGTTTCTAGAAATAGGAGGTGTTGTGATGTGGCCTCTACTACGAGTGTTTATATCGCTTCAGAATCTTCTTCCCATGTCACATCCTCTGCAGCCGCTGAAGAGGGTAAGCAATGTAGTAATGTTTGTGAAAGCACCTATTCACCTGTGCTACATCGGGGTGAAGAAGAGCATCCGAAGCGTAACTTGCGCTAGGTTGAGCTGCTTTAGTCTCCTGTGGAATGCTCATCACGGCTGCATGTGGAGCTTCACATGGCTGTTGAAAAGGAGCCACTGTTTCTGGAGCTGGGAGCTCTTGTGCTGTCTACGCTAGCATTAGTGTATATACCACTTCGGAATCTTCTTCCCATGTGACATCCTCTGCAGCCTCTGAAAAGGGTAAGCTATGTGGTATGAGTTAGGGTGCATTAAGCCAGCAATGAATAGTTACAATAATATAACAAGACAACATCAGCTTTGCTAATTAATATACGATTATTGATACTTTGCTATAAAAAGGTATGCTGATCATTGTTGAAGTATATTAATAATTAGTTCATGAGAATGTGTTTAGTATGATGCGTGACAAGAGTAGTATTACATGACATTGACAGTCCAAATTAGGAAAATTAAAACAACATTTGTAATGTATCAGGCAATCATTTAGCTACTGTACCCAAATAGCTCCCAAATGCTGTTAACTTCAATTAATGTGCTTGTTTTTGGGATAACATTTACGTGACCTGTATTTTTAAGAGTAACATGAATGTTATAAATCAAAGCATTCCTGGTAATGTTTTCAAATATGCAATTGCCATTAGTCTTGGATTGCACTGTTTCACATCCAATGCATGGAAAAGATACAGTATATCATAAGTGAGAAGTATATTAAGTCACAAATTGACACATTCATGTTTTTGCCTTTACCTCTTGAAGCTCACATAAGTTGTGTGCTTTCATGCCCAGTTGCTTGTGATGATGGACCGATAATAGGTTACACATAACATATGTTAATTGAATGTGCATTATTTAATGTTGTGTGAAGGAGTATCTTCATAACATGTTTCTTTACAGTTATGTACTATTATAAAGCCACTCTGTTTAGCTCAAGCATTATAAGCCTGCAGCTCCACCAACACATGGCCCCTTTCAGGTCCTAACACAATCCAATGTATATTGGATGTAGCATTGGGATTTTTTGTCTTTTATTGTATACATTTGGTCTCACCCAATAACACTCCTTTTGGCACAAATATAAATGTGATGGGTGTTGGGGTTAGAGCTTGACAGGATTGTGTATATTTGTAAATTGTGAACTGGTAACAGTTGATTGGAGGTTAGTGAACCCTCCCCCTTGGGTTGAAGCTCACTCCCCCCCCCCCCCCTCTTTAAATAGCAGTTTTTTACATGCACATGTTGGAGACTGGTCTATTGATACATTTCTCCCTGTTATGATTCCCTCCCACTATACTCCTCACCGACCTGTAGGGGCACACAGAGGACTAAGGTTCTGACTCTGGCCGGTTAGAGCTAAAATTATCAATGAAGCCAGCTGCTATCGTATTTCTATGATTAATGTAAATATAGCAGTTTTCCACAGTTAGAGACTCATTCCAGTACTTCAGGATCCCTTTCTCTAGCTCATCTTTGTTTGCCAGTTTCCTCTGCACAATATCCCGAACCTCTGTAGCAGATCGCTCATAATTTTTAAGACTGAACTTCTCCACCAACCAAATAATTTCACTGTGAAATACAAAATTAGGACGTTGAAAAAAGAGTACAGATGCATAGGCATACTGTGTGGCTGGCAAAAGTGTATACAGTACTGTACTTACTCAGTAATAACCCTGCGGACCATCTTATGAGCAGTTCTCTGCCAAAGAGCATGATACCAAACCCAGCATAGTATCACCGGGATGCGCCCTTGACATAAACACCATCAGATTTCTCTTGTTGTGAATCCCTTCTTGTAAATGTGCATTATTCTAATGCTACTTTCTTTGTACATTTCTTGGGTCATGGCTGCTATTCAGAATGTACTGAATTACTAATGACTGTGTATTGCATCTTTGTTTTATTATACAGGTAATGCTACAGGTATACTCCTACCTTTTGACACCTTGCAATTGTAGACAACCAATCACCAACTCAGCCCCGCCCACATCAACACCTTGTGCTGAATATTTCCCCGGTGACATCAGTGGTACTGCACATAAATTCACATAGAAATTGAATTGCCATGCGCCCTGACCTTGATCAGAACACATGTGCTGATACCTGCTGATACAAGATTACCTGCAACCCCAAAACCTACACGTGAAAAACCTAAAGTGTGGGGGGAAAAGGCAGCACCAAAAACTACAAAAGGGAAGACTCCAGGACTCATGCGGAAAAAGAAGAAAATGGCCAAAACCAGAAAAGCTGAGTATGTACCCCAGTCACCATTTCACCCAGCTCATCTCACCTAAAGCCCAGTGCATCCTACTTCAGACTTTGCTCACCTCACCCCAAACCCAGCTCAGTTCAATTTGGATCCTGCTCACCTCACTCTGAATACTGCTCAGACAACTCCAGACCCAGCCCAACTCGGTCCCAGCTCACTCGACTCCAGACCCAGCCCATCTCAGACCTTGCACATTCCCCCACAAAGTACAGAGTTCCTGTCTAGCTGTAACTGATGACTTGGTCAGATGCAGCAGGGCACTGTGAAATGAATTGTAATGTATAATTATGATAGCCCGGGACAAAGCACACCTATAGCCAGTTCTGCCATATATCAGGCCCTGCCACCACATCTGAAGCAGAGGGTGGACACAATGGAAGTAAAAATTAACCTTCTTTTGTAGAGGATGACATGTCTCTATGCAATTATAGGTGCACAGAAGCAGGAAAGAGCAAGACATGTGGAGAAACAACCTAACCCCCCCCCCCCCAACCTCATGTGCCTCCATGCAATACACAGATATTATAAAGCACACCCAACAACCCAGACAGCAATGATGATGGGGGAGGGGGCCAGGGGAAGAGGGGGGTAGTGGGGTGGAGGGTGAAGAGAAAAGTGGGGAGAGAAAAGGAAGAAGGGAAAAGGAAAAGGAGAAAAAGGAAAGAGAAAAAGGAGAAGACAAAAACAAGAAAAAGAAAGAAAAGGATAGAAAAAAGGGGAAATTAAAAAAACGTGAGGGGGAGGGGGTGAGAGAGAAGGGTGAACAGGCACTGACTTAAATGTAATGAAAGCTATATATGGACACATATCCAAATATATATGGACAGTAAATCTCTTAATTATAATTTATGGGCAAAGACCTAGAATGATGAATGTCCAAAATGAATCTACCCTAACACCAAAAATAGGAATGAACAACTCTATGAAAGATTCTACAAAAAATCACTCAAGTCCCAACCTGTGTTTAGACCTGAGGTGATTCGAGTGCGCAACATATAAATCCAGTATATCTCCCGCTGGTCCAGGAGATTAATCCTATCACCACCTCTAACGGGAGGTGGAATATATTCTTGTCACGCTGGGCTCACCACAAACTAGGCGGGACCACGGTGCTGATGTGGGAATGGATATTACGCCACCCACAGCAACGAGGGCACGTCTTGAGTGTAGATTAGTCTGGATATCTGGGCCGGGGCAGGAGAGATACGGGTAGTAGGAGGTACTGTTAGCCAAGGTCGGGAGCGGAGTAGTCAATGCCGTAAGCCAAGGTCAGGTGCCAGAGGGTCGGAGTAGTCGAGGATGAAGCCAGTTCGGTACACAGAGTCAGGTCTGAAAGACAAGACAGGACTAGGGAGGCAGAGAGTGATGAGAACAGCAACAGGTTCTATGCTCAGCCAAAGTGCCAGTGGCACAGCTGAGCATAAGTAGGAGAAGGCATCCAATCGTGGAACTGCAGCGCGGAGGTGTGTGGCTGGCCGGGACTGCGATAGGTAGATTGCAGGTGGAAATGAGGGCTAGGAGACAGGGTTTAGCAGGCTGGAGTGTGCTCCCGTGCGTGTGGCCGGGTGTGAGCAATGGACCAGCACTATTTGGTTGGCGCTTGCGTGCGTGCGCGTGCCTTAGCGCGGCGGTCGGGTGGCATGGAGAGAGGCTGGCAGAAGCGGAGGGGCAGGACCCGTGGTGGTGCCGGTGAGTGGGGAGCACACCGATGGCGACGTGACTCCCCGGGTGTTACAGTTCTATACCACTGAAGGGGTGTATCAATCAATTGTTTTTTTTTTTGGCATTAAGATTAAAATTGAATTTGTTTTTTTATTTGAAGCTTGTTTTGGTGATTGTCAGGTTGTATATTGCCTGGCATGATGGCAATCAATTGTTTTTTGGGTATTTGTAATGGGTTTTTATTTTCTATGTAATACTGTGTTTTATTTTGGGCCTCTTTTTTTTTTTTTTTTTTTTTTTTTTTTTAGCTTTCCTATTTATTGCTATTGTGTTTAAAGCATGCCCATATTATTTGGGCATGCTTTAACACTGTGCCAATCAATGGGTAGCAGGGGTGGTGTTCCCGGGAAGGTGGGTGGTCAGCAGTGTAGGGTGGGTTAATCCTGTAATTACTATAGCGATAGCTAACCACTAAGGTGATTTAAGGGGTTAGGGGCCATTAGATTGTATTTTTTTTATTGTGCTGCTGCTGTTGATGCCCACGGAGGACAAGGACGGTGATAAGGATGAGGACAGCCTTCATCCTGGCAGGGGTAAGTGCCAGTTTAATTTGCTGCTGTTTTATGTTTTATTTTAAATGGGCAAATGCATTATTATCCATATCTGAATAATAGTAATTTTGCCCATTACTGTACTGTATGTATGGGGAGTCTGGGGAGTATTTATTTGAATATATTGATTTTTTATTTTTTTTTTTTATGCACAGGATTGATACCGCAGGCCAGCGGGGACCCCCAGACACCCGTGGGAACCACCCAAGCTCCCATAAACACCCACGGGGACCACCTGAGGACCCCCAGGGGGCCCCTGGATACCCACAGTGACCTGGAGGCCCCCGGACACTCACGGGAATCACCCGAGGACCCCCAGACACCCACGAGGACCACCCGAGGACCCCCAGACACCCACGAGGACCACCCGAGGACACCTATATATTTGTTTGATACAAAGTTATATTATCAATCTATATTGTTTATACTGTTACTGATAATCTCTAGCCCTATCCAGAAATGGAAATATAGATGTAATTATAACGTATCCATCCATATGAGTTTTTCTGGCTTATAAGAATAAATATAATAATACAGGCAGAACTTTATTACTTATGGACATAAATGTGTAGATATGTGTTCCAATAGGAAACACATACACACCCTGGTTTATGAGAGTTATTGACATGATAGAGAGGCTTCAATCAAATAAACAGTAATTTATTAGAACAGCAACAAAATATAACAATTACACAGTTGTACTAATTATACTTCCTTATAAGGTTTGTACTTATTACAGACCTAAAAAAACAATACAATACAGTTCATCCTATCTAAACATACATTGATATATATACAGATTTACAAGTGCACAAGAATTATGATCATAATTACCTTAAATTATGTCTATTGTAATTCCAATAGGCCTTTCTCACTCTCACTCCAAAACTCTTCTCTCCCTTTTCCTCTAACTAACTGAAGCCCCGTCTGTGGGTTTTAAATGTGTTTCTAAAGCCATTGGCCAACAGGAGGTTTGAGGTTTCTGATTGGTTGAGGAAATATGCTCCAACTAAGTTATGTGTGTTTCTCTTTGAAGTTGATGGGAATTCCGAGTAATACCTTATCTATCATATGATGGGAATAAATGGTGGACCAGTCAAAGTTCCCATAGTTTGATCTCTGTGGGGAACGTGTATTTGTTTCCCCTGGGGTCTAAATGCTAATTCAGGAAAAACAAGTCTGATAATAAACAAAAGAAGGTTTATCAGGGTGTGAAGTAAATAAACCTTTTGTTTGTCAATTTCCTCACTTCTTGCATCTCAATTAATGTGTATCCAGATGCAGTATGTACTTCAAAGACAGTTTCTGATTCCTGTTCCACAGAAACAATTCTCTCGGGTAAAAATACTGTAGATACATTTTTTATTAATACCAACAATATAATATTCTTAGGATTATATGCGTCACTCCCGGCTTAGCACTATTGAGGGAAGATAACTCTGGACACAACACAATCCGTCCTGCATCCTCTTACTTCACAAATGTCTCTGTATCACACCGCGAGTCAAAACCGGAGGTGACGTCAGATGCCGGGGGAGCCCGCGAGGAGGACACGAGGGTTACCAGCTGTTTTCCTCCTAGACACACTGGGACAAAACATCAAGACTCTTGGAAGCAGCAAAACATTTGTCCAAGTGACACCAACCCTTACTTACCATGCCAAATATGAATGTAAAGAGTGTGAGTACATGAAGTACATACTTTTAATACACCTTTGTCAAAATTGATCTGCACTATGTATCCTTTATCTGCTTCACCCTGAGATATATTCTGCCTTGATCTTCATGAAAAGAAGCTGATAAGCCACAGTTGGAGAGTGGCTCTATACCAATATACTTCTTCAAAGTAGAAAATCTGTGGGTGCCAAGATCCCACAAATAATCCACTTGTCACAACAGTGCACACTATGTATATTTTCTTTATTTTGGGTTATTCTGCCCCTTCTGGAATTTGTGGAGAGTTGACTGAAGAAGAGGACTGTTGGAAACAAGTCCTCACCAGAGGTTTTTTTAGCAATATTCGCCCAAATATACACTGTATGTTTATTTAATTATTTATTTAATTATTCACTTGTTCACAGTTCACTGGATGATTTTTATCCTTTATTAATCACTTGTATGCTTTGTGAAAGTGCCGCTCAATATCACTTTTTGGTGTTACTTGATTGTGAATTGACATTTAAACATCAGGTGTCAGCCGTGATCAAATCCTCATTTTTTACTTAAAGAACATAGCCAGGATTAAGCACTTGATTCCCTCAGAGGATCTCCCTATCCTGGTTTATTACTTAGTGTCTGGACAATGCAATTTACATGAGATTTTCCTAAACAGAGCTGCAATGGCCTGCAGCTGGTGCATGTAAGGAATCCACTACTGGCTTTGACTATAGCCTTGCAGACCTGTGCAGTTGCAAGCTTCCTCTGGCAATCTATGGCACAGGTGCTGCCTCTCATTGCAGCTTCTGCCCTGTGCTCTTTCATTGGAGGAATTCTCACACACCCTCCTCCTGTGATTGGATCTCCGCCCTTTATATTCTAGGCGTTGGCACTGAACCAGCGCCGAGCATAACTATTCCTACCTCTATGTTACTGTCTCTGCCACAAACCACCCCAGGCCTCTCTCCTAGCGTTCTTACCTTCCAAGTTCCTGAGTATCCAGAGGCCTGGTCCTGGACGTCTGTGCTGAAGCATTGATGCCAGCACTGGCCTGCTGCTATCTCCTTGCAGTGGCCTGCCCTGGACATCTGTGCTGAAGCGTTGTTGCCAGCACTGGTATCTGCTGCATTCCCTCCTAGCAGTGGCTTCCCTTCCTTTCCTGCAGCCTGCTGCTATTCCCTTGCAGTGGCCTGCCTTGGACTTCTGCGCTGAAGCGTTGGTTCTTCCCGACGCTGCCCTGCGGTGAACTTCGGCCAGCCTGCTGTCTCCTCCTGCTGAGATCGGCGCATGCGCGAGGATCAGTATAACCATAGAGTTTACCATAGAGTTTGGCGCCGCGCGCATGCGCGAGGACCACGATTTTTATTGGTTAAAACGCAATTATGACGTCACGGTTTGGCACGAAAATCAGGCAGTCAGCTGTATTTAAATTGTTGTTTTTAATATGCACAGCACTTCTTGATAAAGTTCCTTTGAACGAAACGCGTTGAAGGTTTGCTGTTGTCCCACACCATGAATTATTAATAAAGGACCATTTTACTGCAAGACCTGCTCCTCCTCATTACTGCTGTGCGCTGCACACCCCTGCTTTGGATCTATTCCCTTGCAGTGGCCTGCCTTGGACTTCTGCGCTGAAGCGTTGGTTCTTCCCGACGCTGCCCTGCGGTGAACTTCGGCCAGCCTGCTGTCTCCTCCTGCTGAGATCGGCGTCATGGGCCGAGGCCGCTCCTCGCGCAGAAGCCACCCCCGCGCTCACGCTTCTAAGCTGAAGCGGGGTACTCCTGACTTCCTGTTGCCGAACTCCTGCTTCATTAACGACGATGCTGCCTTCTCCAATCCTGACCCTGCGATGTACGACTACGAACTGCGCACTCCGGATCAGTCTGCGTGGACTAAGGTCGGTGATTATATAACCCCACCTCAGCCCCGCGGTCCGGTCCCGGTTTGTGGCGAGCATCGGCGTAACAGTATGCTCGGCCCATTAAAACCGGACCGCGCCGTGGCGAGGGATGGCAATTTACCAACTGAAGTTATGTCCCGGCCTGCGTACCAGTCCCACTCTGAAGGCCAGTATTTATGTGAAGTACTACCCCTGATTGATGAAATGTTTACCTATGAAGTAGAGAAGAAAGTGGTGGAGCACTGCAGAAAAAATGAAAGGGCTGGAGGCTGCTTGAAAATTAAAAAATGCTTTAATTTATGGCATTGGTAGACCGGGCTACAAAAACAGAGGGTAACTCTGACGCGTTTCGCGCTGTAGAAGCGCTTTATCAAAGAGTGACCTGTGTGTGTGCAATGTCTCCTTTATATATGCCTGAGCTGTGCAGTCTGTTCGCGCCAAAACGGGCCCGCCCGATCACATGGTCGGGTGTAATTACGGGTGCCCATTGAAGTATGGACAGCCCACCCAGCTCCTGCAAGAACAAACTAATTAAAAACAAACATCCTAAATCGCCACTTAACTGAGACTCCTTCTGCAGAGCATCTCTCCTCCCCACTCGGTCTCCTATCTAAATCCAAGATGGCGATCGGAACTAGAAAACTACGGAGGCCCTGAATGGACAGAAAGGTACGCTCTGCAGAATGGTGACTTCAAAGCAAGGAAACTTTATCAACCTAATAAATCAAAACAAAACAATGTATTGATAAAATTATTTGAACAAAAACATGAAACAAGAAGAAAGAAAAAGAGTTAAAAACAGATCTAACACTGTACATGATTAAACTAAATAATAAAATAAACAAAACAGTAATGATATTATAGTATATAAAAATATAAAAAACACACTTATATTAACCCCTAGTAGTGAACAATAGATAAATAATATAATGACATGATTTAGAATAGATCTAGAAAGATACCAGTATGTCCTTAGTGAGAACAACTATACTCATGTACATATACATATATATGATTGACCTAAGCAAAATTATTTAATCCAAATATTAATAAATAAATCTAAACCTATATATAAACAATGACCTAAATATATTTACTACATATTGCTAAATATCTATATAAAGTGATCATAATAAATCATCAAGTAATTGAATCCATCCCTATATGTCATAGCAGAATCAAGTATACAAAAATATATAAACACCTAAAAAATCCTAACAAAAGAAATATAAAGTTTAATTAGATAAGTCATAATACTAATAAAATACTATATAATAATAATATTAATATTTAAAGAAAATGAACTAATTCCCAATCTTGGTTTATTCCAGATGGAAAAAGCGTATTCATACTGAATATCCAGAACATCTCTCGTCTGTTGAGCGTGTTCAGTCTATCACCCCCCCGTTGGGGCATGGGAACATGCTCAACAGCCGAAAAAGAGAAGCCCTGGATACCGCTCTGTGGGCAATGAACAAAATGTCTTGCCAAGGGATGATAATATGGGATTTCTTAATAGCCCTCACATGTTCCATTATTCTTAATTTTAAAGACCTAATGGTTCGGCCTATATAATTTTTTCCACAACCGCAATGAATGATGTACACTGTATAACTGGTATTGCAATTAATGAATGATGTTATCTTTACATTCCTATTTGGTTTCAATATAGTGATGCCGGAAATAGGAATCGCATACTGGCAAATCACACAATGACCACATTTGTGGAAACCCCTAGGGATATTAGTAATTGATGATTGGTGTTGAGATTTAAACATACTGGGGGAAAGAAAACTAGACAAAGATCTTGCCTTTTTGAACACAAATCTCGGTCCCTCACTTACTATCGGCTTCAAATCTTTATCTAATTTTAGCATATCCCAATGCTTGCTGACGATCCGTCTAATTGAATCTGCTTGCCTAGATTGTTGGGTTATATAAAATGGCCCTAATTGATCTTTATTCTGAAAACAATCCACTTTTTTGTTATTATTCCTGCGTGTTATTTTGTTAGCTTGAATAGAGAGAAGGTCTGTCCTACTAGTGTTTTTTACTATATCCAATGCTTCCTGAATATGTGAATGTTGATAACCCCTTTGTACGAATCTGTTAAATAGGTCTATAGACTGGTTCTCGAAAGACTCTTCTGTCGAACACAGTCTCCTTAACCGCAAAAATTGACCTTTCAAAATGCCCTTCTTCAATGGTCTCGAATGGTCACTGTTGGCCATAAGGAATGCATTGCGAGAATTGGGCTTCCTGTACATGTCTGTTTGTATACTTTTGTTGGTATCAACATACAACATTAGGTCCAAATAGCACATTTTTTGGATATGAAAATCATATGTGAAGGTTAAATTATACTCGTTCGTGTTTAGAGTGTTAAAAAAAGATTCAAAGGAAAGAAAATCACCATCCCAAATAAATAGTAAATCATCTATATAACGCTTGTAATATCTAATGTGTTTCCTAAAGCAATTAGATACACCATAAATAAAAGTGGATTCCCAAAGTCCCATAAACAAATTGGCATATGAGGGTGCAAATGAGGTCCCCATAGCCGTGCCCTTAAGTTGTAGATAAAAATGTGAATCAAAATTAAAATAATTGTGTGTCAATAAAAATGTGATAGCATCAATCAAAAAGGTGCAAAGTGTAGTGGGTAAATCAGATAAGTGGAGAAAATGTTGTATGGCCAATAAACCTTGATTGTGTATAATGTTACTGTACAAGGACACAACGTCCATGGTCGCCCAACAATAAGTTGATTCCCATTTAACATTTTGTAAATCAGTTAACAAATGATTTGAGTCTTTAAGGAAAGAAGGTAGGGATTGAACAATGGGTTGTAGAAACCCATCCACATAACGTGATACACCATCTCCCAAAGATCCAATGCTCGCCACTATTTGCCTGCCTGGAGGGCAGGTCAGTGACTTATGGATCTTTGGGAGATGGTGAAAGATGGGCACTATTGGGCATTGACAATACAGGAAGCCCAATTCCTTATCATCAAGGACACACAACAATTTGCCCGTATCAAGAAGTGATAATAGTTCTTTGTTGAACACAGCTGTGGGGTCCCCCATTAGCTTTTTGTAGGTGCAAACATCTCCTAATTGTCTGAGAGCTTCCTGTTTGTAAGCAGCAGAGGACTGTACTACAACTGCTCCCCCTTTGTCAGCATTTTTGATAACAATCGTGTGGTCTTGCTGAAGATTAAATAATTCAATTTTCTCATCTCTTGATAAGTTACTATGGGGTGCTTTCGGGTTGCGTGCACAGTCCTCTGCTAGTTTTTTGAGATCTTCCTCAACTAATCTCTCGAATATGGCAATAAATGGCCCCTTCGATGTATAAGGAATAAAAGTGGATTTTTTCTTGAATTGTGTCGTTGAACAAAGAAATTTTTTGGTACAGACTCATCATTAGAACCCAAATCCTCTTGTTCCAAAAGTAGCCCTTCCATATCCGATATGGCACATAATTCTTTAAATGATGTTAATGAGTGGCGTGGGTCAGGGTCCAAGACTCCCCCAGTCCCAAAAGGGGGCTGGGAGACCGAGGAGACCTCAACCACGTCACTTCTAGAGGTGAAGAATTTTTTAAGGCATAGCTTGCGTATGAAACATTGCAAATCAATCATAGCATTGAAAAGTCTGAAATTGTTAAGTGGTGCGAAATTCAATCCTTTGTTGAGGAGAGATAACTGTCCAGGGGTAAGCGTTTTGTCTGAAATATTAATAACATTGTTACTATCAGATTTTAAAAGTATTTCTTTCTTTTCATAGCTCCACGCATATCCCCGTTTCTTCCTCGACCTCCTCGTCCTCTTCCAGAGCCGTTTTTTGCCTCCTGATCTTTCTGCATTGGAAGCCAGTAGCTAGTTTGTCCTGTCGAGTTAGATGTAGATGGATAATTAGAAACCTCTCGTGATCTGCTACTGGATCTCCATGATTCTATGTTGTCATCAAAGGCCACTGATGTGTTCCTGCCTTCTCCCTCCGATGCATCTGATTCAAAGCTGGATATTTCCGCTGCTCTGCTTTTAAGAATGGATTTATTGGGATTTCTTGAAGATTTCTCTGGATCCCTGGGGACAAAAGGAGACTTTCCAGATCTACCTCTGTTGTTAATAGTATAGGATTTCCTCTGCCACACATAAATTTGATTCTTGACATAGTCCTGCTTGTCACGTTCAAATTTGACCTGCTTCTTAATGATCAATTCTTTTTCCATACATTCTAGGTTTTTTGACAAGATCTGGTCATTTCTCTCAAAGTTATCCATCTCCTCAAAGGCTTTCAATTTCATCTGCAATGTTTCTATGTCTTTAACTAATAAAGCTATTTCTTTTGTTTTTTGTTTAATTATTAAATGAATGAGTTTAAATGAACACTCATTGAGAGTCTGTATCCAAACATTTTCAAAATCAGCATTATTGAAGCCAAAGGAGGGCGCCTTTTTGATGCGAAGGCCTCTTGGTATACGTTTAGTACGGACATAATTTTCAAGGGATGTAATATCCCACCACAGTCTTAAACGAAGGGTTAATAACCTTTCTAATCTAGCAAAATGTGTCCCTAGATCAGATGGTTCATCACATAAAAGTTCTCCGCTGTCATCAAAAGCAATCTCTGCCCTTCTGGTACGTTTAATATTGTCAAAACAGTTATAAGAAAAACTCTTGGTCATCACTTCCACAACATCATCCACTGTGGAATCCTCCATTGTATCCAGCAATAGTATAAATGTATATTCAATAGTAGTCGCTTATTAGGGGTTAATTGAAGATATTGAAAAAAATAGTGCAATACCAAACACTAGAAAAATTAAAAAATAATAAGCCAAATCCCAGCCCTTTTTAACAAAAAATATTAATATCCAATTGAATTAATAAATCAATCCTCCAAGAACATGAGCAACCTATAATCAGGTATAGCAGGAATGGGAAATGAATCCCTGTAGGTGCTACAAATGTCTCTGTGGTATTGTTGCAATATAGCATAGGTGTCCAGGCAAGTAGGTTTACCTATGAAGGTTTAGCCCCTTTGCAAAGACAATGCCGTTGTGATCTCTTTATTAAAGCTTACTGTATCCTGAACTTAAAACAGTCTCTGGCCGCTTGTATTCGCTCTCCTGATTCCCCTATAACCTGGGATAACGTGTACCCTATGGAACTGGCCGACGCCCAAGAGGCACTCTATCTCCTGGCCTCTTCACTGGACATTCATCTAGTACACCAGGGCGCCCTCCTCATGTTGGCTCAGTCTCAAGATACACTCCATGTACTTTCCTCAACACTAGATATTCACATAATAGAACAGGATCCCCTCCTTGCCAGATACGCTGCTGCTTGGCAGAATCTCTATGCTGCCAGTCCTGTTGCTAAACCTGTGGGGGTACCTCTCTCTCCTAAGAATGGTCAAACCATTTCTCTGTCGCTGCCCGCTAAGGAAGAAGCTGCCACGCTCCCTAACCCTGAGGTTATTTCGGTCTTAACCCCTGCTAGTCAGGCCTATGAGTCCCCCACTGTAAATCCCTGCAGTCCCCAGGTCAGTGTGTCTTTCCTAGCACCAGAGAATGAATCCTGTTTGCCTTCTTTTTCTAACCCAAAAATGCTAAGCTCTGTTTCCGAGGTTTTTTCTGTATTAACCCCTGCTAGTCTGCTCTGTGAGGTTCCTACTGCTAACCCTAGTATTCCGCAGTCTTATGATAGGTCCCTAGGGCAAGAGGCAGAACCCCCTATGACCCCACTCTCGGAGACTAGCTTCTATTTCTCTGATTCTCAGGTACAGAGTAATTTTACCCTTGAGGTTTTTCCTATGTTAACCCCTGCAGGTCAGCCCTATGAACCTTCCTTGGTAGATCCCTTTAGTTCGTCAGTCAGGGACACCTCCTTAGCCTCAGAGGATCAACCCCTTATGTCCTCTGACTCGGCTAAAATTCTCGGGGCTATGCCCCCTGAACTTTCGGCAATAATACTGGCTCCAGTAAAAAGTATTCTGGAGCCGTTTGTTTCTCTAAACCTGTTCGCAAATCCCTACTCCTAGGTATTTCGCTCACCCCGTCTGTCACTCAGAGAACTGAGACCCCTGCTTCTGAGCATAGACCCCTTTTCATGGAATCTGTTGTCGTTTCTGATGTCCCAGACACTCTTTCCCAAATACCCACTTCAGAGACCAGCACAGTCGTGGTTGCCCCACTTGCACTGTCTGAGTTCTCCTTTTCTCAAATCCTAGGATTTAAAGCGAACAGTACATATTATGCTCCTTTCCAAGTGACCCCTTCTGAGATCAGCGTATCTGCTGTTGCTCCCTTAGAACCATTAAAGTTAGGGCCCTTCTTTTTGAAGGATCAGGCTTTCAAGTTTGAGACTCCCTTTATCCCTGACTTTGTAAATCTGCAGTCCCTTCTCACTGTAGTTAAAAGTTCTCCAGCAGCCGCTGAGTTAAGCTTTGCCGCTGCCAAATCTTCTGTTATAGAAGCAGCCTTGCCTAGCTTACTTCTGTCTGTCCTATCTGTGATACCTGCAATTCCTTTAATCAGTTCCAAAACCCCTGTCACTAAGTCTCCCATGGAGTCTGATGCCCTCACTAGGGATTCTCAGGGACCCAATTCTGTAACAAGCAAGATGTCCCTTGTGTCTGTTGGAGAGTTTACCCCAGTTTCTCTCACGGATCATGCCACAGCCTCCGGGATGATTAAAAATGACTTTAAGTCTGGGATGCCCATTCCTGTAATAATACTGTTTCACGCTGATTCGCCCACAGTATTCGGGGTATCCACCACTGACTGTATGTCTACTACCACGAACTCAGGGGTATCGCATTTGGAACTTTCCCTTTTTTTAGAAGATCCCGTCTTTAAAATGGACTTATTTTTCTCTGTGTCTTACACAATAATTGCTATTGACTGTCCTGTCCCAAAACTAGGGTTACCTCTCAAAAAGGTGCCTGGAGCTACCGATGTTAAAAACCCTATGTTTAAAACAGTAACAATTTGCATTCCTTCTCCCACAGTATCATGTGAGACCTAGGGACCTGGGATCTCCACTCCGAAGCCAAGCTCTAGTTCTCTGTCTTCTTTCTCTGTGTTGGAGGCACCCAGCTTTAACCCCAAGACTTTTTTCCCTAAGGTTGATGCACCGCTTAACCGCCTGCCTTGTTTTTTGGATAAAATCTGTTTTCTCACCTTTCAAACAGACTCCTTACTCGCAGGTCTCTGTGCGGTGCCCAAAGTGCCCTTTCTGTATGGCAATTGGCCTCTCCCTAAGACGAAGACACCCTTACTGGACCTCGTCGCTTTACCTGAAGCGTCCGTCCCTGTTCTCTATGGGTCCACTATGGGTATAGACATGCTTATTATGTCCTTCGCCAAGGCCACAATTTCGGATTTGATTCTCTCTAAAGATCACAAACCAAAGGAAGCGGATCCTTCTTCAACTGCCAGTACCATGACCAAGAGTTGCATACACACTGCTACAGACTCTCGCAAATTGCTTGGGATAGCAACCCTGCTTGGTATCAAAAGTACCGCTGCAATAGTGTGTAGTGAACCCTCCCACCCCATTCCCTTGCTAACCACCACCCGGAATTCCTTGGAAGCTAAAGACTCTCGCAACTTCCTCCGTGCTGATTTCACCAAAGACATTGCCTTCTCTGAAGGTCCCTCTGCCATTTTTGTCCGACAATCTGTGTCCTGTGTCCCGTACTCTTGGACTATTACTATGCACCGGACACCTGGCTACTGCCCTTCTGATGTTCACATTCCGGAGCCCTCAGGTCCCATTGTTCATGTACCAAGAACTGCAGTACCACCGCTGTCTTTCATGGCACTCGCCAATGTACACCTGGATTGTGGACCTAATTCTCGCCGGAGACACTTCAGGAACAACTCAATGTCTCCCAGACCTATGAATGGTCCTGTTCACCCAGGCTTCTCACCCAGTGGTGGGGGTACTGTAAGGAATCCCAACAAACTATGGGCTTTCAACGCCACCTCTCGCCTAAGGAGGTTTAGGAACAATTCCATGTTCCCCAAATCTGTGATGGATCTTGTTCATCCGGAGGCCTCACCTGAAGGGGGGGGGGGTACTGTAAGGAATCCACTACTGGCTTTGACTATAGCCTTGCAGACCTGTGCAGTTGCAAGCTTCCTCTGGCAATCTATGGCACAGGTGCTGCCTCTCATTGCAGCTTCTGCCCTGTGTTCTTTCATTGGAGGAATTCTCACACACCCTCCTCCTGTGATTGGATCTCCGCCCTTTATATTCTAGGCGTAGGCACTGAACCAGCGCCGAGCATAACTATTCCTACCTCTATGTTACTGTCTCTGCCACAAACCACCCCAGGCCTCTCTCCTAGCGTTCTTACCTTCCAAGTTCCTGAGTATCCAGAGGCCTGGTCCTGGACGTCTGTGCTGAAGCATTGATGCCAGCACTGGCCTGCTGCTATCTCCTTGCAGTGGCCTGCCCTGGACGTCTGTGCTGAAGCGTTGTTGCCAGCACTGGTATCTGCTGCATTCCCTCCTAGCAGTGGCTACCCTTCCTTTCCTGCGGCCTCCTGCTATTCCCTTGCAGTGGCCTGCCTTGGACTTCTGCGCTGAAGCGTTGGTTCTTCCCGACGCTGCCCTGCGGTGAACTTCGGCCAGCCTGCTGTCTCCTCCTGCTGAGATCGGCGTCATGGGCCGAGGCCGCTCCTCGCGCAGAAGCCACCCCCGCGCTCACGCTTCTAAGCTGAAGCGGGGTACTCCTGACTTCCTGTTGCCGAACTCCTGCTTCATTAACGACGATGCTGCCTTCTCCAATCCTGACCCTGCGATGTACGACTACGAACTGCGCACTCCGGATCAGTATGTGTGGACTAAGGTCGGTGATTATATAACCCCACCTCAGCCCCGCGGTCCGGTCCTAGTTTGTGGCGAGCATCGGCGTAACAGTGCAGAATGCAGCAGACAAGTTTTTCCATCCATTTTTGCCACATGTTCTCCGTTTCAACATTGGCTTTTGATATTCACAGTCATGTATAATCATGGTGCAAGCTATCTGAAAGATCTCCTGTTTCCCAAATCTCCTACTCGCTCACTGTAAACCAATGATAACAGTTCCCAGAATCTCTTCAGCTACATTTAGGGCCCACATTTTAAGCCATGCTCCTCCGACTCTTTGGAACACACTGCCTCAAGAAACAGGCTCCTGACTTTACTGTTTAACAAGGCATTTATTTAATAAACCACAACCTGTCTGGTATTCAATAGTTATGTTTCCAATATGTATTCGGTCAAACCTATATTGTTAACGTAGAAGCCCTGTCGGAAAAAGGAATACTCATAACCAAAGAGCTATGTTCAAGTATTGAAGTGATCTGTTGACTTCTAGCATATAGAAAGAATGAAGATATGGATCTAATAAAAGCCATCCATAAAAAGGTATTGAAGTCGTAGTAGGAACTTCAAAGGTGCATGAGAATATATGTAAGCCCATACTGTCCAGGAAATAGGAACTGAATTTCAAACCAAACAAATTGGAAGTAGTAATTAGAAAACACTTCAGATGAATACGAATGCGAAGACTGTCTCTTGGCATAAAAAGGAAAATGTTCAAGATTACCGAAAGTCTGCTTTAAAAAAGGAGGATAGAGACATAGAGGAAGAATGTGTAGCATGTGTAACAAAGGAAAAAACTTAAACAATTATGTTGCTTTTTTTCACAGAACGAAACAAAGCCAAGGGACCAAAAAAATAAAAATAAACACCAGTTATTTTACAGTGGATAGACTAACCCAAAAAAGCCATTACAAATGTTTATAACATTATTTTAGAATAAAAGGTCCTTTTTTTCACGTCACAATGATTCTCATGCAGTACAATAATAGTTATTAAGCAATGGACTGTCACATGGAACTTAAGTAGTAATTAGACACTAGGGGCAAAACTATCATATAGGATAAACCCTTATTTTATCGACAGGTCGTAGACTTGTTACCTAACTAGAGAAATATTGGCATGGACCTTAACCGTGCATGCATGCATGCAGCTTACAACTGTAAATGCTTGCCTCAATCGGTAATCTAACTAGAAGCCAATGTGACAGATATATTACTCTTGATTCCTTTGGGAATAAATGTCATATTTGAAACGTGGACTTATTGTTCACTGTTCATGTATAATATTAGTTGTAAAGTAGTTAAATAACCTACAGAAAGATGGTGAACACATCTGTTTTACAATTAAAACACATAGGATTTTTAATAAGAATAGTAACAGCTTTATTAAAATATACAGCACCCATGTAGCACCCTACAAAGTACTGTAAGGTGTGTTAGGTCAAGGTTTATAGGATGTTTATACTTGTAGCGCCGCTTCTCCCCCCCCCTGGAAGATCTGACCTTGCTACCGGAGTCACGGTGCTTCATACCTGTGAGGTTCCAGGAGATGCTGAGGGTCCACATCGGTTTGTGGAAACAGGACAGGCTTTTGGATGTCATCAGGCTTGGTTCTTCACACGTCTGGTGCAACGCCTCCATTCACTGTGGGCTCCAGGTGTGCTGCAGACAGTCACCACTGTGAAAGTCATACTGCATACCCTTACCCAATAAACTGTAGACTCAGGCAGAGGTATAAAACAGGATCCTCTTTTATTGCATCCACTGCAGGTGTTATTATAGTGAATACATATATCAGCATAGGATCCCAGGCCTCTGGATGGTGCCTGGCCTTCTCTCAGAATTGAGGCCTTTGCAATCTGGTATATCTATTCAGCCCCCTAAGTGGCTGAGAGCACGTCTCACTCCCAGTCGGGAGAAACTCAGACTCGACTGCAACTGACTACAATTTAGAATGCAACCGCTCCTAGTATAGAAGGGGAGGGTACAAGGCCTGCACCGATTAGCTGCACACAAACCCAGTTCACCTCCCCCCGTCACTCAAAGAGGCTGCATGAGGAAGGGGTAAACCCCACAGGATAGCCTGCCACTGCCTGTAGCGACTAGAACTTACGTGAAAAGGGGCAGAAAGTATAACCTGGACCAGCCATAGCTACATACTATAAAGTGGTGTATCTTGATATATCATGTATTACTATGTATTACTGTAATGTTGATTTATTGCACCACCTGTGTGATCATTCATATTGTACCTTTCTCTTCTCTATAGTCAGTGGCAGCTGTGGGAGTTCTTTTAGTATTAGTATAAATAGTTATAGTAGTTACAAAGTGTAATCAGTAGGAAGTAGGAAGATCCTGTCTTGTAAAAGAGATCCAACGAAAATCTTGAAGGAAACGCGCAGCTAAAGTCATTCCCTGTGACTGAGTCAAAGGAAAGTATCAAGAACTTATTTTTCTTTAAAGACGAAGTCAAGACAGAAATGGCCCACTGATCAAGTAGGCTACTGTACATGCAGAACAAGGTTTGCAATTACTAAACATTTTATCATAAAATGAAAACAAGATATTTCAAGGTCTTCAGGTAAAGAGTAAAGTTCTCTTAAAAAAAAATCAGATAATGTATTCGCAAAAATACATCTACAGTAGGTGACAATGTCACAATGCCTTACAATGCCCCTCCAAGCACTTAAAAGACAAAGGTTCAATTCTGGCAGTAAAAATGGCAAATAATCATTTATATACAAACTGTGATAATTTTCTATTGCACTGGAAAATAAACAAAAAAACTGCTAAGTTAAAATATTTGTTTCTTAAGGAACACTTATGTACAGTATATCATTACACTTTCACTCTCTGCATACTGTATACATAATTGAATAAAAAAGAGCAATGTTAACATGTAACTGAAATATAATTTGAAATGTATATTTTTTATTAAAACATATTTATTACATTATCTCTGTTAAACATATGTAGCCTAGTTCCCCTGGCTATGGGTTTCCCGGCCCTGGTTCTTGGTAAGTGCCGGCAGTGTTAGGGTTAAATTCTTCCTCATGAGCCAGCTTGAGAGTCACGCAGTACACTTTAATTGTATCTGAATGTCGCCATAGCAAGGTGCAGGCTAGTGATCGTTGAAAGCATCAAGCCTGGGTGGGGGGGTTATAGGTGTCAGCAATGTGTGGTGATGCCTGTGCTGCCCTCAGACCAGCCCAGCTTTGGGGCATAGTCACAAACCACTCGTCCCAGGTATACAAGATGTCTTTCCCAAATTGAGTGTGTGAGGTTCCAGGATGTAGCCTGCTCCATAGTGAGCAAGATGTTTCTACCTCACTCCATAAGGGGGCGAGGAGGTGATGACTAGCCCCAAGGGCCTCAAGCCCTTGGGGGCCCTAGTCAGGGACAAAGATACCGCAAGACGCGAGGGAAGGTGTTCATCTGTAGGGTGTGATGAAGTACCTGTCTTGCGTGATAGATGGAATCTGCTGACCTGCCAATAAATGGTACAACGTTCCCTGTCTCCTGTCTAATTACTGGAAAGAGGTTCCTGCGGGGTCCATCTCTGCTCCTGCCAGATCCCTACAGGATGGAGGAGCTGTGCCAGATGAGTTTCATTGCTTTTCCCCTATACAAATGTGGAAACTCAGGCTTCCAGACAGACAAAGGGTGAGCCCATACAGCACCACGTACACCTGTAACAGCCAGATCTCCCTCTGGGGCATCTCCTCCGGCTAAAAGGTGATGAGATGATGTGCACGCCCTTGCGCCATGTGATAATGTCATGTGACGTTGCATTGTCAAGGCGACACGTCAGGTGGTAGCATGAAGCGATGCCGGCACTTACAGAGGCCCCGTGCCTTTCCCACGGCCCGACTAGATTAATCAGTTTTAATGTAACCACCACCACATTTAAACTGTGATTACAGAAGTTGACCGGTGAAGAGTGCAGGGCTTCTGTAACAGCTGTAGTCGCACCGATGACAACACCATCATGCCGTCCCTGGTCACCTGTCCACACACTCGATCCAACCCTGTTCCACAGTCACCCACACTCCATACACAGTCCAATCCTGCCTCCTAACACAGTCACCCACCTGCCCCCAAACACACAGTCCAAACCTGCATCCTTACACAGTAAACCCCCCAATATACACACAGTTCAACCCCCCCCCCCACCCTCTCCCCCCCTCCCCACATACAATTCAATCCTGGCTTCTTACACAGTCCCCCCACACACACAAACATGCACGCGCACATTAGCCTCCTTATATACGAGCACCACCACACGCGCTGGTCACCATCCCTCCACACACAGTACTGCCTCCCCCACCACCACACACAGTAACTTTTCTACCTCCCAGTGACACTTCCTCCCTACTCACTCTAGTCTCAACCCTATTGCAGACCTCTTACATGCCTGTATGGAGGGGAAGGAGTTGGTCAATGTTGGGCTGCTGCTTCTGCAGTTGCCTGGCCCCTCCTCCCAATCTGAGAGCTCTAAAGAGCACAAACTAAGGCCTAGATCCACTTCTGCATGATATCCTCAGGACTTCTATTTCATCTGTGCACTGGACCAACCAGAGAGAATCTACTGTCTAGTCTGTAAAATGTATGTTATGGAGTACAAATCTATTTCCCACTATTTGTATAGGGAATTTACCTTCACTATTATTCTGAGACATAAATGTACTTATATTTAAAAGATCTTACATCTAATTTATCCAAACCCTACTTTTATACTGCTGCGGCCAGCTTTATCCTAACGTTTGCCCGGAATTATTTTCGGCTGGGCGCCGAACTTGGCCGTGCGCCAGCCGCCTTCCCCTCCCCGCGTGCGCATCTTCTAGCGCCTCGCGACCCCCTGCTGCTCACCTCGCGATCCCCAGCTGCTCCCCCTTGCTCCCCCTGGCTGCTCGGCATCTTCCCCTTACCCCATCAACAGTCGGTGCCTTC
Organism: Ascaphus truei; assembly: GCF_040206685.1. Classification (NCBI taxonomy): domain Eukaryota; kingdom Metazoa; phylum Chordata; class Amphibia; order Anura; family Ascaphidae; genus Ascaphus; species Ascaphus truei. The sequence continues at coordinate 369,546,635 of NC_134486.1, forward strand.
GGGGATGCCGGGGAACCCTGGCACGGTGTGACCGGCGCCACTGTGACGCGCGGCACGTGCCAGGAAAAAGCAGCGACACAGCCGCGTCTGCCCGCACTTTGCGGTGGCGGCTGCTTTAGAATAAAAGCGGGTGCCACTGTATTAGTGTTCTACAAACTACAGGACTTGAAATAATGAATAATAAGGATAGGCAGCAATACAAAAGGATACCAAGAATGGGCTTTTTTTAGGTATTTTGTAACTACAGATGAGTTTGCAAACTTAGATAAATGAGCCACATCATGTCCATTAACTGACTTTTACAAGCACTGTAGTTTTAGTGTGACTGAATAAAAATAAATCAGTTTACAGTGCAGCTGAAATTCGATTATTGTGCTCAACTCTTGCTCGTCAGTAGCTTCTATTTTAAGGAAAACGTTGTACATGTTCCATAATATTATGTCCTAAATGCATATTCTAAAGGGTAATTTATGACCTACAGTACAAAATAATGAGACAGCCTCATTGCACCTGATATTTGTACAATATGTATTTTAACTTACATTGAAATTCAAAAATGTGATTTCAACATTGCCAACAAAGCACCAAATAAAAAAATATATATTAAAATTCGAATAAAGTGCCCTTCCTTCTATATGTGAAGACAGTATTTTGCAGTTACATATTGTCTTCAGCCGCCTATTAACATAACATAACAGTTAAGTATTAGCTACTGTATGCTGCAAATTTGCCAAATGTGTGATTTAAGAGTAGATGTCATCCCCAGATTAAACATTCTATTTTGAACTATATGACTGAGCATCCCAGAAACCTGTCTCACCCCCTGAGGGACCGCCTCCCCTGCTGCTCTCCTATGGTGGTCTTTCCATTAACCATACCCCCATACCAGGGAATAGACAGGGAAGAGGGGTAGGCATACTACTTTCCTTATGCTACACATTTCACATCATATCCCCTTTTCCCTTCCTCTCCTTCTAATCCAATGTAGTCTACACTGTCCACCTCTTTTCCCCCCTTTATCTCCATGTTTCTGTCATCTATCGCCCCCCCCCCCTCAATTTATTGATAGCTTCCCTCTGCTTTTCACCCTTCCTCTCTTCTGACACACCTACTGTCATCCTGGGAGACTTTAGCATACCTATCAAAAATCCCAATGCCACTTCAGCCCGTCCATTTTCTCTCCCTAACCTCCTCTTATAGTTTATCACAATGGACCACCTCCTACTCACTACACTGGACTCTTCCTTGACCTGTTTTCTCCCGCTTCTGCTCAGTCTACAACTCCTCTAATATGCCAGTCTTCATAATAAAGGTGAAGCCCGACTGGTTACCCCTGAAAACCGGCAGGTCCCTGGCAGCTAAATTGCACCATAAGCCAGGGATACTATAATGTATATGAAAACCCTGACCTGTTGTGTGGTTTGCCTGTTCCCCTTCCCCAATAAACATGGGATTTCGGGGGTGGGAGTTTCAAGGGGACTATTTGGGTCACAATTTGTTTACATTTTGTGTAGGAGTTCGGTGTACAAAGTTACCAGTAAAAAAACAAAAAAGGTCCAGCACACATTGATAAATTGTGACGTTCAGGGGATTCCTACTCCTCCATGTGTCCCCGTCACCGCTGTTTCCCCTGCCTCTGATCTTTCCCCCTTGCCTCCTCGTTCTCCTCTCCCTTCCTCCTCCTGCATCTGTCCCTCTGCGGCATGCCCTGACGCGCTCCCAGTTTCCACGTGCGTTCCCAGCATGTCCCCAAACACCCGATCCCCTCCGCGGTACTCACTGCTCGCTGCGTCCCTCTTTTTCCCCTCTGGTCACATTGCCTCCTTCAGTCACTCCTCTGGTTCCCTCTCCTGCCTCGGTGGGCGCCCCCGTGGCACGGCGCTCCGCGCACTTCCTGACACAGCCTGTGCGTGCGCGCACCCTAACCTTACAGAGGGCGTGCGCACACGTTCCTCTTGTAAACCTTCCCAGACCTCTGGTTCCGCCCCCCATGCTGTACAAGCCATTTCCCTCTCTGATCTACCTGTCTCCTCCCTCTCTCCTTCTCACCTATCCCTGCTGCCTCTCACATTACCCTCTGCTCCTCCTCTCTCTCCCATTGGTGTTCCCTCCTTTATAACCCCTGTCTGTCCTCTTACTCATTGCTCTGCATAGCTTCTTGTGACCCTGTGTGTGCAGTCCTATGCTTGGCTCTCCTGTCTTTTTCAGCATTTGTTCCTGTCCCTGCTACCCTTTGGATCTCCCTGGCTTGAACTCTGCTTTGTACTGGATTACCCTGCTCCCTCCTGCCCTTGAACCCCACATCCGGATATGATTTCGCTGTCTTCTGTTAACCCTGGACTCTGGCATACGGACATCACCATCCTGCTCTCTATTGCCCCTGGACTCTGGCACACGGACATCACTATCCAAACTCTGAGACCCAAGGCGCTGCAAGTATATCTTAACCCTTTCTCTACAGGCCCGGCAACGCACCACCACACTCCGTGCATGCCCTCACTGCTGTGGGTGCGTGTTAAAATCTTACCCACCTCAGTACTGGGGACTGGCCAGGTCTGCGAGCATACAGGCGTTACATTATGCAATAAAATAAATAAATGCAGACCCCCCGGAGGTGGGTCAAGGTGTTTCCTTGTAACATTTACAATTCGTCAGCAACCAACTGACCACTGTTTCACAACAATTTGCTAATTTGTCTGTCCAGGAAACCCCAGTGGCTCCGTCACCTCCTGTCTCTGTGACCTACGGTAATCCTGGGCCACATATACCACCTCGCAACCGGCATGATGGGGACCCTCTCGCTTGCTGCGGATTCCTAAACCAATGCAAGGTTGAATTTGAAACGTCTCCCTCTCTGTTTCCTACCGGCCGTTCCAAGGTGGCTTACATTTATGCCTTACTCACCAGCGATGCCCTCGCTTAGGCTTCTCCCCTCTGGGAGCATAAATCTGAATTAACCCAGGATTACCCTAAATTTAGGCATGAATTTCAACAAGTGTTTGACACTCCCGCACGCCGGGAGACGGCCGCTTTTTCTCTTTTTCATATCTCACAGACTCGAAGATCTGCTGCCAAGTACGCAATAGAGTTCCGCACCCTCGCCGCGGAGACTCAATGGAACGACGAGGCAATTGCCGCCGCTTACTGGCACGGTCTGTCTGACACCTTGAAAGATGATCTCACCAACTCACACCCGGCCATCCTCTCTGGAAGAACTGATCACTCTCAGCATACGTATGGATCAACGTACCCAGGAACGACGTCACGAGCGACACTGTTCCCGTTCTCTTTCTTCCTCGATTGTCTCCCACAGGTCTTCCCCTTCGCCCTTCCTGGCATTGGACGCCCCAGAACCGATGCAGATCGGTATCCAACAACCTCGGGCTGCGGAGAGAATGCGACGTCGTCAGAAGGGACTTTGTTTCTATTGTGGTTCCCCAGAACATCGTCTCCAGAACTGTCCCCTGAAGCTGGGAAACGGGAACACCCAGTAAAGGTAGAGGGGCTTCTACTGGGTACTATCTCTTCTTGCCCCTCTCTCCCTAAGGATCTCCCAAAGAAATTCATGCTTCCTGTAACGCTGGCGGGCCCTGATCTTCTATTAGAAGTAAAAGCTTTCATTGACTCTGGATCTGGCGGTAACTTCTTGGATCATACCTTCGCCTCTGAGAACCAAATTCCTCTGGTCAAGAGAAAAGCACCCATTGGCCTTGAAGCTATCGATGGACGTCCGCTTCAGCCAGCCTTCATCATCTGGGAGTCCATTCCTCTTTCTTTGACCTTGGCGGACGGTCATAAAGAGGTAATAGTTTTTGATATCTTCCATTCTCCTACCGTTCAGGTTATTCTAGGATTGCCTTGGCTGCAACTCCACAATCCACGCATTGATTGGACCGCCGCTTTACCTATCCAATGGCCTTCCTCATCTGAGCCAGTTTCTACTACTCTTCCTGCTGCTGTGCTCGCCGGTTTGGAGTTCGTTCCTGCTAACCTATTGATTCTTCTGACCATGTATCACGAGTTCCTGGATGTGTTCAACAAAGTACAAGCTGAAGTACTGCCTCCCAATTGTCCCTACGATTGTCCTATTGATTTAATTCCAGGTACTATCCTCCCAAAGTCGAAATCATATCCTTTATCCGTTCCTGAAACTGAGGCTATGACGTCTTACATCCAAGAAAATTTGGAGAAAGGATTAATCCGCAATTCTACCTCCCCCGCTGGGGCAGGCTTCTTCTTCGTGAAGAAGAAGGATGGATCTCTAAGACCCTGTATCGACTTTCGCGGACTCAACAAAATCACGGTAAAAAATCGATATCCTCTTCCCCTAAATTCTGAACTTTTCGATCGTCTTCAAGGAGCCTCTATCTTCTCCAAACTTAATTTAAGAGGAGCCTATAATCTCATTCTTATAAGAGAAGGGGATGAATGGAAACCCGCGTTTAATACGCGATCTGGACATTATGAGTATCTAGTGATACGCAATGCTCCTGCCGTTTTCCAAGAGTTCATGAACGATATCTTCCGAGACGTATTGGGAACATTTGTTATCGTATACTTGGATGACATTCTCATTTTTTCTAAGGACTTAGAGGAACACATTCGCCATACCAAACTGGTGCTTTCTAGGCTCCGTGCTAATCGCCTATACGCCAAGATGGAGAAGTGTTTGTTCCACTAGACGTCTACTGCCTTCCTAGGCTATATTATCTCTAATCAGGGTTTTTCTATGGACCCAGAGAAATTGAAGTCTGTCCTCGACTGGCCGCTGCCAAACTCTCTCAAGGCCGGGCAGCGCTTTTCTTGGCTTTGCCAATTATTACCGGAAATTCATCCATAATTTTTCTTCCATTGCGCTACCCATCACCGCCTTGACAAAAAAAGGTGCTGACCCCACGACTTGGCCTCCCGAAGCCATTGACGCCTTCGAGTTTCTCAAAAAAGCCTTAGTTTCTGCACCAATCCTACGACATCCTGATACTTCACTTCCCTTCACGTTAGAAGTGGATGCCTCGGATGTGGGAGCCGGTGCAGTACTCTCTCAGAGATCCTCTCCCCAAGAGAAACTCCACCCCTGTGGTTTTTTTTCTCGGAAATTCTCGTCTGCCGAGAGAAATTATGATGTTGGGAATCGTGAGCTATTGGCCATTAAATTGGCTCTTCAGGAGTGGAGGCATCTTCTCGAAGGTACCAAGGAGCCTATTGCCATCCTCACCGATCACAAAAAATTACTGTATATCGAGGGGGCTCGACGATTAGGATCTCGTCAGGCTCGTTGGTCTCTTTTTTTTTTCCCCGTTTCAACTATACCATTTCTTATATCCCTGGTACCAAAAATATCAAAGCAGACGCTCTCTCTCGCCAGTTCTCCACGGAGAACGAATCCAGTGAGTCCGCTGAATCTATTCTCCCTGTCAAGTGCATAATCTCTGCCAATAATTTTGATGTTTTGGATGAAATCAACAAGGCCCAGGTTCACATTCCCAGGAGACTCAGGGTACCAGAGGGACGCTTATATGCAGCTCCACGTTTTCGCCACAAAATTTTACTTCAGGGACATTCTTCTAGATCGGCCGGTCATCCAGGCATCAAGAGGACAGCAGATCTTATCAAACGGACCTTTTGGTGGCCTAAGATGAACAAGGACATTTTTTATTTCACTAGTGCTTGTCCGGTATGTGCCCAGAGTAAATCCGCCCATCACAAAACTTCTGGCCTTCTCATGCCTCTTCCCATCCCGGTGCAACCTTGGAAGCACATCTCTATGGACTTCATTGTCGAGCTTCCCAATTCTAAAGGAATGAATACCATTCTTGTTGTTGTAGACAGATTTTCTAAGTATTCACACTTTATTCCCCTCAAGGGCCTCCCTAATTCTGCTACTTTGACCGATATTTTTTCTAAGGAAATTTTCAGATTTCACGGTGTTCCTGTTTTGATTGTTTCTGCCAGAAGCTCTCAATTCATCTCTAAATTTTGGCGTGCGTTTTCCCAGAGACTTGGGCTTTCCCTTCTTTTTTCTTCTGGATATCACCCTCAGACCAATGGTCAGACAGAAACAATGAATCAGACCTTAGAGCAATATCTTAGATGTTTCGTCTCCGAATCTCAAGACAACTGGGTGGATCTATTACCGTGGGCTGAATTTGCCATCTAGTCTCTTAAAAATGAATCTACGCAAGAGTCCCCTTTCTTCATCAATTTTGGATTCCACCGTAGCAGTCTTCCCCTCTCCTCCCTCCCTTCTGGTGTCCCCGCAGCGGATTCTCATGTTTCTACTCTCCAGAACTCTTGGAGGAAGATTCTTAAGACTCTACAAACTGCTGTCTCAAAACAAAAAACAAAGGCGGATCGACGTCGTCAACCGGGCCCTTCATTCAAACCCGAAGACAGAGTGTAGTTGTCCTCAAAAAATATAAGGCTCAAGACCCCGTCTCTGAAATTGTCCCTGAGATTCTTGGGTCCCTTCAAGATATTAAAGAGGATCAATCCGGTCGCATACCGTTTGGCACTTCCTCCCACCATGAGGATTCCTTCTGTGTTCCATGTGTCCTTACTTAAACCATTTATCCAGAACTCTCACTTCCCGGACCGTTCCCGAAAACCCAACCCGGTGACCATTCACGGACAGCAGGAATATGAAGTTCACTCCATAATTGACTCCCGTTGGTCCAGAAATAACCTACAGTTCCTTGTTAATTGAAAGGGGTATGGCCCAGAAGAGCGTTCATGGATTTCTTCTCGTCACATTCATGCTCCCAAACTCCTCTGGCAATTTCATCGGAAATTCCCCCAGAAGCCATGGCAGGATTGCCCGGAGATCGGTCCTCAATGGGGGATACTGTGACGGTTCAGGGGATTCCTGCTCCTCCATGTGTCCCCAACACGCTGTTTCCCCTGCCTCTGACCTTTCCCCCTTGCCTCCTCATTCTCCTCTCCCTTCCTCCTCCCGTATCTGTCCCTCTGCGGCATGACCTGACGTGCTCCCAGTTGCCACGCGCGTTCCCCGCAAGGCGCGCGCATGTCCCCAAACACCCGATCCCCTCTGCGGTACTCACTGCTCGTGGCATCCCTCTGTTTCCCCTCCGGTCATATTGCCTCCTTCAGTCACTCCTCCAGTTCCCTCTCCTCCCTCGGCGGGCGCCCCCGCAACACGGCGCTCCGCGCGCTTCCTGACACAGCCTGTGCGTGCGCGCACCCTAACCTTACAGAGTTCGCGCGCACACGTTCCTCTTGTAAACCTTCCCAGACATCTGGCTCCGCCCCCCATGCTGTACAAGTCATTTCCCTCTCTGATCTACCTGTCTCCTCCCTCTCTTCTTCTCACCTATCCCTGCTGCCTCTCACTTTACCCTCTGCTCCTCCTCTCTCTCCCATTGGTGTTCACTCCTTTATAACCACTGTCTGTCCTCTTACTCATTGCTCTGCATAGCTTCTTGTGACCCTGTGTGTGCAGTCCTATGCTTGGCTCTCCTGTCTCTTTCAGTGTTTGTTCCTGTCCCTGCTACCCTTTGGATCTCCCTGGCTTGAACTCTGCTTTGTACTGGATTACCCTGCTCTCTCCTGCCCTTGAACCCTGCATCCGGATACGATTTCGCTGTGTGCTGTTACCCCTGGACTCTGGCTTACGGACATCACCATCCTGCTCGGTATTGCCCCTGGACTCTGGCACACGGACATCACTATCCAAACTCTGAAACCCAAGGTGTTGCAAGTATATCTTAACCCTTTCTCTACAGGCCCGGCAACGCACCACCACACTCCAGGCACGCCCTCACTGCTGTGGGTGCATGTTAAAATCTTACCCACCTATGTACTGGGGACTGGCCAGGTCTGCGGGCATACAGGCGTTACATAAATAGAGAAAATGAAAGAGTCACGGAATAAGCCAAAATGTAATAGCGGTAATAAAAGAACAATAGGTATCACAAAATATGGAAATATTAGTAATGCAGAATATATAGTTCTTAAAAAGCACAAGAGTAGGGGGGCAGCCACCTTTGAATTTGATGAGAGAAAGAGAGGACAGAAGTCTGATTATCCCATTGAAAGGACGGTTTGAGTTTGAATACACTCTTGCACATACTGTGGACTTTTGATTAGGGCTTGATTCTGAGCTTATTCTTATTTGGCTACTTTGTGTCATGTAGGGGGGTTAGGGTTACAGGAAGTACCTTGTGGTTCCGTTGGACCCAAGGGAACAGGCCTGAGGAAGGGGTCGTCATCCTGAAACGTTGCCCCTCTTACCCTCCCCCATTGTCTTTTTTATATGTTAATTTGTTTGCAGTTTTTCCTATAGTGTTTTTTTACCCACTCCCCTTCCCTGTGTTTCTCCCCCTATTATGCTTTTTAAGAACTATATATTCTGCATGAATAGTCGTTAAGCATTTCCATATTTTGTGATACCTATTGTTCTATTATTACCGCTATTACATTTTGGCTTATTCCGTGACTCTTTCTTTTTCTCTATTAACCAGTGTGTGCTGGAGCTTTTTTGTTTTTTTATGATCTTCAGTGGGGTTGTTTGGGCTCACTTTGTTCCGTTTGCACCCTGTACTTTGATTTTCATTCTTTATTTAGAGTGCTGTCTATTTGTTAATATAAAGTTACCAGTAGTCCCGTAATTCTCCCCAACGTGCAGGCATGATGTGTGTATATGCGAGGGGAATTACACCGGGGCTACACAGTGTCCCCCACTAGAATCGTGCTTTTCGAGTCCAAGTATCCCAGACTCATTTCCCCCACATGTATAAGGTTCCCCAAGAGATATGTGTGTAATAAAACTGTGTTAAGTTCTATACAGTATGTATTAATGTATATACAGTCAGCCCGGGCATCTACATAGGTGTCGGGATGTCTACATAGACATCGTAGATCAAAGGGGAGAAGGGATGTTAGTGGGTGAGAAAACCATTTGATGAGCGGGAAAGGGCGAAGTACCAGGTCCAGAGAACAAGGACACCCCACTGGGGCACCTTTTGGACTGCCAGACCTGGTAGAGCCTGGCCAGCGAGTGGCAATGGGTTGGCTGGGGGAAGATGCTGCTGGTAGGCACGTTTCCCATTGGCCAATTCATATTTCCCACTCACCCAGCTTTTCGAGCTGGCTTGGCACACTCCCTCCTCTGACGTCTGCAGACAGACGATCCCCCATTCTGAATGGCTGGCTGAGGTCCGATCTGGTCTCTGATTGGTCGCTTGTCCCCCTTACATGTTAAACATAGAACAGTGGGGTCTACGTAAGTAGACTGCCCGATCAGAGAACTAGAACATCTAGTGGCTTGAGTCGGTGAGGCAAAGGCGGGCTTTTCAAAGTTGCTCTGTTGTGAATAGCAGAGCAACTGGCTTCATTTTTGGAACTAGGAAAGCTTGCCTAACTGAGACTAAGTCAGACACAACGACCAAGTTATAAGAATAGAATGTAGCAGTCACGGTTGGGTATTCTCCCCGAAAAGAGTACCACTTAGCCCGGGACGAGGTCCCAGTCAGGGTAAGCCTTCAGAAGCAGGAGCACTGCACCTATTTGAGGCTAGTTTTCGCCCTAATACCCCCAGTAAGTGTGTATTCTTCCTGTATTTTGTATATTCTTTGTGTACGTGGGTTTCAACCGAATAAACCTCATTTTATTCCACTACCTTGTTTTGCTTAGTGAATGATCCCAGAAGGTAAAAAGTGTTAAAAGTGCTAGTCTTCCGTGACAATCACCACCTCCTAACATTTAGCCTCTCTCTGCACCTTCAACATGGAAATAGAGAAACCTACATACTCTAGACCCCCTCCAATTTCCAACATCTTACAACCTCTCCACTCTCCCATCACCTGCCCAGACCTAGCAACCTCCCTATACAATATTATACTTTCATCAACCTTAGAAAAAATGGCTCCTGCCAACACACGTCACACCAACAATTTAAGCCACAAAATGGCACACAAACTTTACCCACTACCTCCGAAAGTGCTCATGCACAGCTGAACAATTCTGGAGGAAACCAACCTCTGAAGACGATTTCCTCCACTATACATTTATACTCTCCTCCTATAACACTGTAATTTCCCTTGCCAAGCAACCCTACTTTTCCTCACATATACTAACTGTGTCCTCTAAAGCTCAATGTCGATTCACCACCTTTAACTCACTTCTGTGCCCAATTGTACCTGCACCTCCTTATATCCTACTTGACCAATACCTTGCCACCTTCTTCACATGTAAGATTGAGTTAATCAGACATGACACCTCTTCATGCCAGGCCCCACATGTGCCACCTATCTTCCTTCGCACACTTGCATTCATCCTCAGCTTATTTTCCTCTCTGACTGTGGATGAGGTATTCATACTGCTATAATCATCTCCCCCTACAACTTGCCCCCTTATGGAATGATACCGCCTGATCGGAAAGCCATCTTCGCCTTGTGGCATTAAACTGAGTGACACGGAAAAGTGTGATTCCCTGCTTTGTATAATGTGTGTCCGACACTACTTGTTTTGAGAGCTCGCAATCTACGAGCTCGTCTTTGTGCTATAAATCCCAGCAGGAACTTATAGCCCAAAGCCTAATGATCCCACCACTACCACCAGAAAAAAGCATGTCCTGGGAGACCAGGACTATTAACATTTTTATACCAGGATCATTCCCTAGGCAAAATACAATAGTGTAATAAAATTAGGTTTATTTGGGTAAACCCACGCACACAGAGTGAAATACAAAGACACGGGTAAAATATACACTTAATGGGGTGTTGGGGGTGAAATCTGGGCTAAAATAGGTGCAGGGCACCTTCTTCGGAAGGCTTACCCTGACCGGGATATCCACCAGAGCTTTCTGGTCCTCTTTCTGGCTAAAAATCTTAGCCGCGACCGCTACGTTCTAAAACGAGAACTTGGACCAAGCGTCTGACTTAGCCTCAGCTAGGCAGGCTTTCTCAGCTCCAAACATGAAGCCTGTTGCTCGGCTATTCGCAACAGAGCAACTTTGAAAAGCCCGCCTTTGCATCACTGGCCCCAGACAAAAGATCGTCTGGTTCTCTGACTGGGGCTTCTCCTTACATATCTTCCGCTATTCAGCATGGAAGTAGGAGGAGCGACCAATCAGAGAGTGGGAATTCATTCCCACCAGCCAATTTCTACCTATGGGTAGTTTAGCACATTCCGAAGTACAGCTCAACCCTGTTATAACGCGATCCGTTACAACGCGAATCCGCTTATAACGCGATGCAAGCATGGCTCCCAATTTTCATATTTATGAGTACTTTACAACATGATTATTGGTGTCTTAAATACTTTATTGGACAATGCATACTGCTGCGGCCAAGTTTATTCGAGCATTTGCCCGTTCTTGGCCGCAGCAGTAGCCTGGCGCGCGCCCGAGAGTGACGGGCGCGCGCCGAAGCAGCGGAAGAGCGCCCTCCGATCGGGGCGCTCTCCCTACCGCTGCCGGGTCCGCCGGGTCCCCCGGAACCCCCTGCCGCTGTCCCGCGATCGCGGGACACCAGGGCTCCCTCGGGGAGCCCCTGGACGCGCGTGCAGGGGGCGCACGCTCCCGAAGACGCGTGACCGTGCGTCTATGACGCGCGGCACGCCGAGGGGCGGCCACTAGCAAGCCGGGAAATCTCCCGGCTTGCGGATCTGGCCGCAGTGTGATTAAGTGTGTCAGTAGTGTACAATTGTACATTATGTCTAACGCGATCCGCTTATAGCGCAATGGGATTCTTTGGACCCCAAGCACAGTGTTATAACGGGGTGGAGCTGTACATTCTATAAATGGCACAAAAAAGATTAGGTTTCCATTAAAACATGAATGCTTTGAAGCATTAAGCCAATACTGTCTTGTTGTGGAGTAGAAGGAGTTTATAGAGACACAGTTAACCTTTCCCCTCAAACTACTAAATAACATTTTATACCATATGTGTACCTCTCTGTTCATGCTTATGATCTCCTAGAACTTAAAAGGAAACCAAAGCTGATTACTCTGTTTTTTTAATGTCTTTTATTGACTATTCGCAATGTCTAATTTCGAAGTCAGATACAAATCACTGTTGCAGCTTTTTTTTATGAAATGTCAGGAACATTTTCAGTCTTAATTGTTTCTGCCTAAATGTTATTATGGTTTTCAGTGGGTTTAACTTTTAACATATAATTATTCCCATTCTATTTACAACACATAATGCAAAATTTAATTTCATGGTACGTACTTTAAATATGTTCACTTGACCCCAAGCCTATGGAAATTAAGTTTACCACTGTGAAATAAATGATGGAAACATTTCTTTGTCATGTTTCTGTGATGACTTATACCTTTACAAAGCACACACAGATAGCTTCCTGAAGTTCAGCAGTGGAAAAGCTTACGCACACTTTTAGATATGAAAACATGCTGATTCTTACTGCTTTATCATGTAGTGCAAAATTAAAGATAAAGAAATCAAGCCAATGGCATTCCAAAGCACCATTCTTGTTCCCAAAGGGGCTCTATGGTTATAAAGGAGAAATAATGTTACTTGCAGTAAGCCCTGCCTATATTAGGGGCTATTCAATGTATATAAAATATTATAATACAAGTGTTTCAATTTTTTTATTATTTATTCTAAACTATAATCAAGTGATGAAAAAGATTGCAGTTATTAACCGATAACGGGAGAAAACACTATAACTATTTAATAATCAGACACAATTCTAAGTGAAATCACATTCAATTATGCAAATAGAATAGGAAATACTAATATGACAGAATAAAAATGATACAACCTCTAAAAGATGACCACACAAATAAGTCCAAACGAGAAGTAAACTCAAAAGAAAAGTATGTCGCTTTTATATAAAGAATTCCAGACGTCGGCATCCAAAGGAAAACTTATTTCCAAATATCTAAAACAAAAAACAGGAGAAAACATAGAATATAAGCATACGGTATATAAAACAAGTGTATAGTGACGTGACTGCAAAGATGTTTCTTCTCTCCCACTCTTACTCAGATGTTAATCAGATGATATTCCAAGGAAACAAACACAATCTCTGGTAGTCTCTCAAATGCCTATAATTAGGCTTTAATGACCAGTTAGCTGAGTATTTAAGGTTACCCATTCACTGTGACTTAGCAAAATTGATGCATTTAGGGTCTGACAAATTCGGCTTGGCTTGATGGAGGAAGGCGTTATTGGAATATTTTGTTTGGAAACAGCTACTGTACAACAATGGTTCGATGTTACCAACGCAGGGCTGAATTGGAAGTTAAATTAAGCAGGAGTAATACAGGTCCTGGTCTTGTGAAAAATCTGCACTTATTACATTATTTAACCGCTTTTCAAATAACAGTTGCTGAAATAGGTGGAATCTCTCAATCCACATTTTTGCAATGTTTTGCAATTCATTTCTCTGTGCAATGAAAAGACAGAAAAGGATGCACACAGGAGAGGACACAGTGGAAGGTGCTAACACTATTTTTATGGTGGAAGGAGTTATGTAAGTGTTGACTTATATAGTGTAATCAATACTATAATTGCACTATTTTTTCTCTAAAGAGAGTGAATATGGATTTTGCTACAGTAAATATAGCCTTTTCATTCTCTTAATGTTCAAGTGTTACAGTATGTGTTGGATCTATAAGAATTTTGAATCTGGAATCCTACTAGTTTTAAATACCTGGGCATATGGTTTGACTCCCACTTAACATTCGGGATGCACATTGATACACTGGCATCCAAAACCTATGCCAAACTAGGTGTACTTTACAGGAACAAATCCTCTCTAAGTCTGCTGGTCAGAAAGCGTATCCCACAGCAGATGCTAATGCCAATTATCAACTATGGAGACGTAGTATATGGCTCGGCACCCCAAACCCACCTTAGCAAACTTGATACCCTCTACAATTCAATATGCCGTTTTGTTCTCCAATGCAACTACAACACACATCACTGCGAAATGCTCAAAGAACTAAATTGGTCATCACTTGTGTCTAGGCGCAAAGTTCATCTTTCCTGTCTCGCCTTCAAATACTTTCTGGGCAAGCTACCCATGTATCTGAACAAGCTCCTCCCCCCTACCACATGCAACACTTATCATCTGAGATCAGACTCCAAAAGATTGTTCATGGTTCCAAGGCTCAACAAAGTATCCGGCCGCTCTTCCTTCTCTTACCGTGTACCACAAAACTGGAACAACCACTGACCACCAGTTTAAGTTCTTTCAAAAATAAAGCTGTCTCACATTTTAACCTGATCTGTAACTATTACATACACCTATAATATATTTTTTCTTTAACTGTGCATGCAATGTCTTGTATATAATGTATACCCAGTTCACTTATGAAACTGTAATTGTAACCATGTATTGTTTGTCTTAACTCTATGCCCAGGACATACTTGAAAACGAGAAGTAACTCTCAATGTATTACTTCCTGGTGAAATATTTTATAAATAAATAAATACAATGAATCTCCACGCAACTGCCACGACACCTATACACTTTGTCATTCTTCACTGTATTTAAACTTTGAGGAAAGGGGATATAGAGATGGGTACATTTACATACATGTATGTATATAATTCTAATGTTCTCCGAGAAAATGTTAAATGTATTGTATTGTATTTCTTTATTTATATAACGCCATAAATGTACATAGCGCTTCACAGTAGTAATACATATCATATAAATAACAAACAATATAAATAACAGATCATGGGAATAAGTGCTTCAGACATAATGTAAAAGTAACATTAAGGAAGGAGTCCCTGCTCCGAGGAGCTTACAATCTAATTGGTAGGTAGGGAGAACGTACAGAGACAGTAGGAGGGAATTCTAGTAAGTGCGTCTGCAGGGGGCCAAGCTTTATGTATCATGTGTCCATGATTATCCAGTGCTATTCATATGCTTCTTTAAGCAGATGTGTCTTAAGGTGAGTCTTAAAGGTGGATAGCGAGGGGGCTAGTCGGGTATTGAGGGGAAGGGCATTCCAGAGGTGTGGGGCAGAAACTGAGAAAGGTTTAAGGCGGGAGAGAGCTTTAGATACAAAGGGGGTAGAAACAAGACATCCTTGAGAAGAACGCAAGAGTCTGGATGGTGCATAGCGAGAAATTAGGGCTGAGATTTAAGGAGGGACAGAAGAATGTAAAGCTTTAAAAGTGAGCAGGAGAATTGAGTGTGAGATACGGGATTTAATCAAAAGCCAGAAGAGGGATTTCAGGAGGGGAGATGCGGAGACAGATTTAGGAAAGAGTAGAGTGATTCTGGCAGCAGCGTTTAGGATAGATTGTAGGGGAGACAGGTGAGAGGCAGGAAGGCCGGACAGCAGGAGGTTGCAGTAATCGAGACCTGAGAGAATGAGGGCCGGAGTCAGAGTTTTAGCAGTTGAGTAACAGAGGAAAGGGCGTATCTTTGTGATATTGCGGAGGAAAAAGCGACTCATATGTATATATACATATGAGAAAAATATGCTGCTGTGCCTGCACTGTATACCCAGAAAAAAGACGGTGCAATAATATGGGGAATGGTATACTATAGGTGACTAGCATACAACATAAAAAACAAACAAACAAAAGAGAAAAAAGACATCCCAAAAGCAGATATTACCAAGATAGGTACTACAGGAATGCCGCTGCCAGTCTTCAGGAACCACTTCTTTCCTCTTCAAACTATAAAACAAAAAGAATACAGCGCGGCTCCCATAGCGTAATATTGCCAAACAATTTTAATAGATGCCAAAATACATGGATCACAGCCACTCACAATGTTTAAAAAGAATATAGGCAAGGAACTCAATAAATATAGTTTTGTGAATTTCACCCACTCCTCCATCAATGTGATGTCCCGTCTGGTACGCCAAAACCACGTGTAAACACACCGGTATACTTCCGCGCTAAGACCTCGGGTGTGCGCGTCCGCACTATGCTCCTTCTCCAGTCCAAGTCTCGTGATAGTGGTTCCTGGTAGCCAAGCTCTCAGTGAGCTTCCCACGGGCGGCAAATTCACCACAGGGGGATAGGTTGGTAGTTCATATAAACATTAAAGATGATATAGAGGCAAAGTTTATAAGTGTATATGCTAAAAAGAGTCCTTGATCTTAGCCCTACGCGTTTCGTCACGATTACTGCGGCTTCGTTAGGGAATAATGTGACTGCATTAGTGTGCTCTTAAATTGCCTGATATTTAATTATTTAATTGGCTGCATACCTACTCCAGCAATCAATGACAGATTGTCTGCTATGGGAGAAATCACAAAACATAAAATGCAAAAAACGAACAACAAACAAAGAACAAGTCACCTATATAGTGTATATAACTAAACATCATATACTCAATATTTGCTAAAGTATGAAAGATTTATAAATTAAAAATTCATATTAAAACATGCAATAATGAAAATAGTGTATTAGTGATTTTCTAATCAAAATAAAATCTATGTATATACATTTCCTAATCATTTTAGATGGATCTGGTTTGAAACTACTGATACCAAAGTATCTATGTAGCTATTGAATATTTATTGTTTAAATACAGTCCAGACAAATCTCGTGATAATGTTATATTATTTGTAAAACGATTTAAAATGCATGTGATAAAAAATGCATGTAATAAAAAATACATATGATAAAAAATATATATATAATAAAAAAAATTTGATCACATAAAACATGAATTAAAAACATACAGTATTTATTAAAAATATGCATTAAAAATGATTTTAAAAGGATGTGGATGATGGGGCCAACAGAGCGCTTTAGAACCCGAGGAGGACTTAGGGTTAGATGAGTTTGCTGGTGTCTATACGTTCATTGAAGCCTTTGGGGGACAGTGTATCTAATGTGTAGATCCAGAAGGTCTCACAAAGGCATAACCTCCTGAATATATCACCACCCAAAAGGGACACCGAAACACACTCCAACCCCCTAATAGTCATGATGAGTGATCTTTATTATGAACATGTGAAAAAATGTTTTGATAAACTATGGGCACGGTTACCATTTATAACATTTCTCCTAGAGGAGTTTAGAACGAAGGACAATATTGTTATCTGTCAGGCAGATAAGTGAAGTGTATGTAGGACGGAGAATGAACTCCGAAAACCGGTGCTCTAAAGTCACACACAAAGGCACTGTAACAATGAATAATGAATGTATCAATACTGCGACAGCTCAAATCCACTTAGGTATAAGCGTATTAAAAGGGCTCCATATGTGCAATAAAGTCTCAATCCTCAGGAAGGGGGCTAGAAAGTGGTAAGGAGCAAGGGTCAGTAGAAGACACACATGTATGAAATACAACTCCGCCACTACCCTCACAAATCCTGGCGTCCAACGCACAGCCCAAGAGCCCCTAAGGGCGTATAACTCACAAAACTTGACCCGTCGGTATCACCGATCAAACTCTGTAGTCCGAAGATCTGATCTTTGCGCAGTGTCGGCGTGCTCCAGTCTCGGGAAGTCAGAGAAGAAGAAAGTATGGCGGTTCACAGCCGTCTGTGTGGGTAATGAAAAAGCACAACTGATGACTTAAAAAGGTAACTTTTAATGTGCCCTAGACATATACAAAATGCGACAAAAAACTCTGACGCGTTTGTCAAAGTCCTATTTACAGGATGAAACGTGTCAGAGTTTTTATGGCATTTTGTATATGTCTAGTGCACATTAAAAGTTACCTTTTTAATTCATCAGTTGCACTTTTTCATTACCCACACAGTCAGGGAGTAATCGCGGGCCGCACAGAGAGTCCAGGCGGGCCGCATGTTGTGCAGGCCTGTATTACATATTACATCTAGAATCAAAATCCTCTAAACAAACACTTATATAAAATGCTACAGAGCAAAGCCTGTGGTGATCGCTAGATTGCAGAGCTTCCTTTTTGGGAAGAGGGCGGGTTCATTTTTGAACTAAGGTGAAATTTGCTTGTTTACAGTTCTTCTATTTTAATACTAAAATGGACAGTCAAGATTAACGGCATTTAAAAAAAATTATCATGCAGATTGTTTTTCTTGATGGAGCACACCCCCTGAAGAAGCGCCATTTGGGCGCAAAACAGGTTGAGGTCAGCGAGATTGTGACGACGATACCCGGAAGCTGCTGTTCCCAACTCCACGAGGACTCGGATCTATACCTCCTAAAATAAGCTTGCTTGTTTCACTCTATGCGGCTTAGGCTGTGGGTTTTTTTTGTTTTGTTTGTTTAGCCACACCATCTGTGCTATTGAGCAGCCTTTTGTCTTGCCCATGTCTGCCTTCCTTTTTATTTAGGATTGTAAGATAGTGGGGAGGTCTCACTCACTCCCTTGAGAAAGGTCCTGTTCTTAGGACCGAAACGTCGGGTGATTGTGCCATGTCTCCTCTAATACACTTTTGACACAGGATTATCTTGAGTGCTGTCTCTTCTTTGCTGTGGTGTCCTGGGATTCGAGGTCTGCCTGGAAAGGAACTATATATATATATATATATATATATAAAATAAAAGAAAAAAGCTCCCAATCTAGTGCATTACTGTACAAAAAATGGTTTAATTCCCAATAAAAGAGTTGCAACAGCGCTTTTAGATCCTTTGGAGCATGAGTATAACTCATACAATGCTTTTTTATCTTTTATGTTTGTGAGTTCATTTTATGAGTCTTTTATTGGGAATTAAACTATTTTTTGCACAGTAATGCACTAGGATTGGGCGCTTTTTTCTTTTATTTTCTATGCAGGTGGAGAGAGAGGTCGTTGTGCCCTTTAAAGAAGCAGCCTTTTATCCTGTTAGTGTTTTTCTGTTCCTTGAATTTTTGGACTTTATTTTGGACTCCAGAGGAACTCTGACAAAGTTTGTTATTGGGTACACAGCACATCCTTTTATAACTATTCATGCATTTGGTGATGTATTGATTGCACAGTTAGATATATTTATATTTGTATTTTTTTTTTTTTTTTTACATTTTTTGATTATTCATTATTGCACTTGATTTTGCTACTGTTACACTATACCCAAGCACAGTCCTTTACTATATAAATATAAATATATATATATATATATATATATACAGTGTTCGACAAACCTATACATTTGCTCGCCCCGGGCGAGTGGATTTAACCCCCGGGCGAGTAAATATTGGCCCAAGCAGCACACGTTTGGTACTAGGTGGCGAGTAGATTTTTTTGTGTGGCGAGTAGATTTTTTGGTGATTTGTCAACCACTGTATATATATATATATATATATATATATATATATATATATATATATATATATATATATATATATATATATATATATAAGGAAAAAAAGAGGAGAGAGCGCACGCCCATAGCGTAAAATTGTAGATTTAATGAGGGGAAGGGGGGGAGAGGGGGGGTAAAAATCGCACTTACAAAAGTACAATAAAATCAAGCATATGTGATAATAATCACCACCATCCGGCTATACTGCATAATCTTGGGGCAATCCCAGACTCCAAATGTAGAGGATCGACGTCCCAGCAGGACTCCATTTCTGATATTAGGTGGAAATCCACCTATCTATGGGCCACATGTGATGTCACATCACTTTACACCTGCATTGAACACACCAAGGGGTTAGAGGCAATCAAGTATTGGTTGGACAGGGATCCACTATTTCCAGAAAAACACAAGCTATTTTTTTTACAAAGCATTCACTTTATCCTCACGCACAATTATTTTTTATTTGAAGATAATTTTCACCTGCAAACCTGTGGAACGGCCATGGGCACGAGATTCGCTCTTAGCTATGCCAACCTCTTCATGGGGCACTGTGAAGAGTCCTATGTGTGGCAGAACACCTTGCTTGGGGCGGGTCTCGTTTACTATGGCCGTTTCATAGATGATATCATTATGATTTGGGATGGAGATGAGTCGGTTCTATCCGATATCTTGAGTTCCTTCAGCGACAATTTGTTTGGACTAAAATTTACATTCGCTATTAGCAATATGTCCACTGTCTTTCTGGATCTGGCCCTGAGCACAGACACAGACCTAAATATTATCACCACCACACATTTTAAGTCTGTGTCTGTGAATAGCTATGTTCATTCGTCCAGCAATCATCATAAACATTGGCTCAACAATATTCCCTTGGGGCAGTTCCACAGAATACGTAGGAACTGCACAAGGGATGTTGATTTAAAAAAACCAGTCTGCATTACTTGAAAAGGTGAGCTCCTTTGCTAGATCATCCCTACTTAAAAAGTCTAAATATAAACAACAAAAGGGGATTCGTTTAAGTTATGACACCCCAGCAGTACATACAGAGATGGAGAGGTCTACAGTGAGGTTTATAACTACCTATAACCAGTCATTCAAATCTATCAACAAAATTCTTAATGATCATTGGTCTATCCTCAAGTGTGACCCCCATCTAGGACCTGCCCTGCCGGATAGAGCTACTGTGACATACAGGATGGCTAGAAGTATTAAAAGTATGCTAGCTCCCACTAGACTCAAGTTTTCCTCCAATTTCAACACTGCTAAGAAAAGTAAGGGACCACTGGGTAACCACCCTTGTGGTCGCAGTCGATGCATTACATGCAGGCACCTCCTGAATCAGACTCATGTCTGTTCTTCAAGTAGGGGTACCGCGTATGCCATTAGTAGTTCTATCACCTGTCTTAGCACTTATGTTATATATTTAATTCAATGTGGGTGTAGTTTAAAATATGTTGGACGCACCACAAGAACACTTGGAACACGTTTCCTAGAACACAGGAGAAATGTAATTAAGGGTCTCAATAATCATAGTGTCTCTCAACACTTCAAATTATTTCATCAGCAAAACCCTGAGACTATGAAAATTATGGGAATCGAGACCATTTCTCCGTGTGTTCTAGGGGGCGATCGGTTCAAGACTCTTTGCAGGCGGGAAACCTTTTGGATTCACCAATTGGGCACTTTAAACCCCGGGGGACTTAACGAATGTTTAGATGTTAGTACTATTGTTTAATGGTTCCCTGGACCTCTCTTCCTGTTCACCTCCTCTGCTTTCCGCTGCCATCCTTTGTCTGGATCTCTCCTTGAGGTCCTTCCCCCCCCCCCCTCCTCCCCATCTGGGATTTGGGTTACAATACCAATTTATAATATTAAATATTCATTCATATATTCAACAAAAAAAATTATATTGCAATAATACATATTATATTATATATTAATCTGGGTATTTGGGTAGCACCACACGTTTATAGATGAAACCACTTCACAATTTGTAAATCACATTATTTAGTACACCTCTAGTCACTAATAAATAAATATAATATAATATTATTTAGTTTATACCATATTTGGGGGCATTGTTAGTTTAGTGAATTAATCAAAATTGAAATTAAGGTTATTTATTTAGTTTTCACTACACACATATATAGACATATGTTTTTAACACCTATTAACAATTTTATTAACACAATGCACTCATACAATATATCACCATGTCGGGCCCTCCGGGCCTCTCACCTTGTTCGTGGCATATAGACTCCAGATATTAATGTTCTCCACATCTGAGTAACCCCAATGTATAGGATATTATGGATTTACCATCATTTAAACCATTCGAAAGGGGAGATTATTCAGATCTCAATTGTTTATGGTTTTTATATACGTGTATGTGTATATATATTAATACTTCACACATATAATATTTTAAGTATTGTCCTATACAGTTTGTGAATTTGTAGTATTGATGCATTTACAATGTTTACTATGTATGAGCCTCTATGGGAATCGCGCCACTGTATATATGGGTGGCATCTGACCCATATAGCTTTATACATCCAAATGGATGTATAATAATATATCTCATTTGTATATGTATATATAAAAATTTCCCTCTTCTTTCAATTCTTAATATGTTTAAAGCGAATTTGTCAGCTTATGTGGTGTATATTTTCCATGTGGGTTTAGTATTGACAATCCCTGGTTCCATCCTCTAAATCCATCTGCTCTTTGGTCACGGACACTGAAGGGTGTTGTACTGATCCATTTGGATTTTATACCAATTGGCTGTCAAATATATGTACAGAATTTTCTGAATATAATTGTGACCATGTGTAAATGACCTTAGTACAGCTAGGATTTTGTGTCTCCATTAGGCAAATATCCACTACTGTGGATTTAACTCTCTCATAAATGTTCTCCTCCAATTCTTTTAGGTTAATTATATACAATTATATGTATTATATGCATAGGTATAGATGTGTATTTGCACGAAGCACTTTTCAGCTGAGTGGGGGCGTTCCAAACAATCAACATCATTAGGTTGTATATATAATACCGGACCTTCCCCCTCTAAAGATATCCCTTTGAAAAAGTTAGCCGTGACTGACGAAACGCGTCAGAGAGCGTCATTACGTCAGACGCATTGACACTGAAGTCATTACCAAGCGCTGGAGTGGACTCATCCATGTGCGAGTGCAATAGAGACTTACACTATACGGAGCTACTTTCTTGGATTTCTACACAGCATACCAGCCCTGGAAACCTGCTGGGACGTCGATCCTCTACATTTGGAGTCTGGGATTGCCCCAAGATTATGCAGTATAGCCGGATGGTGGTGATTATTATCACATATGCTTGATTTTATTGTACTTCTGTAAGTGCGATTTTTACCCCCCCTCTCCCCCCCTTCCCCTCATTAAATCTACAATTTTACGCTATGGGCGTGCGCTCTCTCCTCTTTTTTTCCTTCTAGATATCCTGTGGACGCGGTTTGTCCACATTGAGAGCTGCCGGAGACCCTCCATACCAGCACCCACACATTCTCACTGGAACTATTTGAGGACTGGTTTATCACTTTTTTGCTTTTTCCATATATGTTGTTTTGTACTTAGTATGGGCTTACTATATGATTTTTAGGTCCATGTTAAATTCTGCTAATGTCATTCAGGGATTCACCCACAATAGTTCACATTTGATTTTAATTTATTTTTAGCAATTTTATATTTATTTTTATTGGTTCATTTTAATCAGAGGCGCAGCTTTTTTCTTTTTCTGTTTGTCATATATATATATATATATATATATATATATATATATATATATATATATATATATATATATATATATAATGACTATATTGAGACTACCTCTCTGTGGTAGCTTGAATTTTTGTGCAATCCATACTAGAAACTTACGGAATGGATTCAGACTGCTGTGACAGTCTCTGGTCCCATAGCATCAAACACCATAAATCAGCAGATTTGAAAGCATTAAAATGTTTATTCTTTATGTAAAGTTTCCAATGCTCTGTAAAAAGATTAGGTATTTACATCTAATACATCTATGAACAACTGTTATGTCGGCCCATTAAAAGGCATCACAACCTAGTAAAGTACTTTCCACAAACCGACATGGTCAATATAGTATTGCAGTGAAAATATTATTGTGATATAAGAGCTACCACAGCTTTTTACACTTATTTCCAGAGCATGCCTAATAAAAGTATTGCATTGATAAGTTTGACTCTCTTTGAAGACGACATAAGCAAATATTTTAGCAAAGGCAGCGGCAAAACTATCTGGGTTGGGAAAATGTCACATTTTAAAATATTTAAAAGTCTCTGACATGCTGTAGATATTTTTCCTTTCAATTAAAAGTGTTTAAAGCAACAACATACTTTTACTTACACTTACAGATGGGGCAAGATTATTTTCGTTGCCGTGATCATGTGTGGAGGCGGTTCCGGTCAGGCGACCCCAAAACCAGTAAGCAGCCAGGGAGGATTAAATGTGGGGGCCCATGATTCTGAATGGGACTCCCTGCAGCGTTGATCCAACAGGACCAGCCACCAGTCTGATAGAGCTGCACAGAGGGACAGATAATGATGTCTGCTTAAAGTGATGTCAGTTTTTTTTTTCAATATACTTTTTCACATACTGCACCGACACACTTTATTCGAGCAAATACCCGGTATGTACCTGGCAGATACCTGGAATGCGCCGCTCCTCACCTCTGACAAGCCCCGTTGCATTTGCCTTCCCAGCCTGGGTTCATGCCTGGCTGACGGGCGGCTGATCTGTTAAATGATAATGATTAGGATTTAATAGGCTGCAATGCTTCGCGTGTCTACCAGATGGCATAAATTCATGAATTGTAATGCAGTATATATATATCTACTGTGCAGTATTGCAGCCAGAGGGAATAAAATGCTTCAATCCCTGCTTGGAAAACACCTCAATGCACTCGGGCACAAAACAGTCACAAACCTCAATACACCCGGGTATACCCGAATTCGTGGGACTAGCCGAGCTCGAATAAAGTGTGTCGCCAGTGTACTGCTAGTCTCAATTCATATTTAATTTAAGTTATTGCTGGTTTTACTGTATAAATACATTTAATTTAAAAAATGGTCTAATGCAATACTACATATCAGAGAACACAATAACTGTTGGTCTTCAGATTTGATCTCTGAACATATACAGTTCAATACTTGCTATACCTGTAACATTAGAAGCCCAAATCCTTCTGAATGCCAATATTGCTTTATATTGCATATTATACCTTACCATTGGAATATTGCCTTGCACTGCTTGAAAACAAAACAATCCAGCTTTAAGATGTACTTAAAGTCTCAGGAAAATTTGCAGTTCACAGATACTCCGAATCAAAGGTCACAGGGGAATGAGAAACAGCGGAAAATAAATTCTTCATAGATACAATATATATGTATTGCTCCTGGGATACAGAGTATGTCAATGGCTGTGCCTCATGTTTCAATGCTCAGTTGTTTGATGTTTTCTGGCAGAGCCGCAAATAGCTGCAGTATCTAGCTACATACAGAGGTGATGAAGCTGCCTCTGGATAACAAAACAAGAGCACAGCTGCAAGCTGCCATATAGGTGGTAAAATATCTGATGTGAATAACCACGACATACTGCATCAAAGTTATTCAAGATTAAATGAATAAATTAGCAATATATATTTATGCAAATATTTGTTTCCAATGGAGCATGCACATGGTACAGTTATGTATAATATGAAATACTGTATATATATTTGCATCTATATACGCGGCTATGGATATATGCCTCAAGCCTCAGCTATAAAGAGCAAAGTACTGGCTCATGCATTGATTATTTGCTAACGGTTTTAATTGTAGTTTATTCCAAAAACCATCAGTGTCTCTTTTCTTCTTTTTTTATTTTATTTTATTTAATACAACAGGGACTGGGTGAGCTTAAAGGCTCAAAATCCTGAGAAAGTCAAGTTTTCTATGGGAAATTGAATCTACCATGAATGCCAGCACTCTTTTAATGGCATGTCTTTTCAGCAAATAAATACTCAATGTGATTATTTGTGTATTAGTTTTTGAAGGATTCTATGCTTCCTTGAATACATTTTCTGTCACTGTGAAAAGACCTTGATTTCCCACATGAAATACATTGTTACATGTTTAAACTTTAACAGTAACAATGTCTCAGAAGGCTTCCATCCTCTTTATAGTGTATGTACACAAAACTCTGGATATCTGATTGAGGGATAAAAGAAGCTCATGAGATTTGCAGCACAAGACTTGGAAGTATTATTTCTCAGGAATACTATTGATGAGTGACATTTTCTATGCATAGCATTCTCCTGTTTGGGGAACTATGGAAAGGTTGGCAAACCTCCCAAAAATTGAGCATACAGTAGCAATTAATTTTCTACTCTGGTTCTGAGACATCATGCTAAAATGTTTAATTAAATGGGCTTTGACACACAGAGATGAAAATGCCTGCCTGGTTTTTAACCAATTATTACTGCAAGTCTAATGCAAATATTGCTGTCCAAGTAATATTGTTTTATTTTGTATAGTAACGTTTGGCACCGTATCACAGTGTAACAGAAGTCTTTGTAAGTTTTAGATCAAATCTTTTGCATTGCCATGATCTGATCATTTATATGCTACAGTACATCACAAAAGTAGAAGGTAGTTTGACCTACAGTATTCCTTATTAAACCATGCTGATTATCCCTAATTATATAATATCCAAAAGACATTCCTGAAAAGTATCCTTAATAATCTGGTACAGTAGGTCCCTTCCATTGATGTTAAGATACAATGCCTTATTTGCCATTCACTGTAGTCTTTAGGCTCTGATAAGCCCATCAAGGACACGGGGAAATCTTTGGCAGGCGCTGGTTTGTGACTTGCAGATCGCTGCCCACCTCTTCCTCTCTTCTTCCATTGCAGAGGGATCACCAGGAGCTGGCACGCTCAATTGAAACCACGTTCACCTGTATTAAGTATCATTGTCCATACAACTCACTTTCACTAAAGGTTGTTCAATCTGAGGTAATATTTGGTTGGCTTTTCAATACAGAAACATGCAACTTTATTTATTGTGGTATTTATTAATATCACATTGTTCAAGAACAATGTGCTAAACTAAGTGAAGGATTTCCACTGTGTTAATTGTTTTGTGATTTTTCTATCGCAATGCAAGTATACAAAAAATGCATTACAGACCTCTATGGTATAAGGAACATACAACACATCAAGAACCAAATGACCAGCAAGATATGGATAACCCAGGCACCTCTGTAGCATGAAATTGGGTTACTATGAGGCTGCTTTAATGTCCAACCTGGAAGTGTAGATGATGAGAAAACAGGGGGAAAATATAACATAATAGTGTATTAATCCAAGTGAATCGAGTGAAAGAAAAAAACAATCTCATATACTGTAGTGCACTCACATTTAAATAGTTATTTAGCTGCTCATAATAATTCTGCTTCGATTCAGTGTCTGTTTCAGTCATTCAACTTTTTATCTCGTAGGAGAGAAAACATAGCGAAGCAATCCCAAACTTAGCTATATCAATATTAATACTTTATTGTACTCATGAAATATAAAGAATAAAATTACCCGGCGCTCTTGTGAACAAGATAAACTGTGCAAATAGTGTATATAAATAAAAGGAATATATAAACGTGCTGATTTATAAATAGAAAATCAGTTTTACTAATAACTGGTGCCTGATCAGATTCAACCCACGATGAACCCTCCAGGTGGATTCTTGGAGATGCAGCTTGTTGAAAAAATGCGGGGAGCTCAGGAACCATGGGGATTTCAACTTCAATTGGCTTGACCCTAAAAACCACAAAATCCAGATACAACTCAAGTCACTTAACCTATCGCAACTCATTTCCCAACCCACACGGATAAACCTGAAATCGCATAACCATTCCTTGCTAGACTGGATTCTCTCCTCAAACCCCAGCAGACTCCAATCCTCTGGCATCCTTCCTGATATTTTCAGTGACCATGCAATAGTGTACTGTGTAAGGAAAATTAAACTGCCCCATTCAAGCCCTAAAGTTCTCCTCACTAGAACATTTAAAAACTTTAACCCACAACAGTTTCTGGATGATCTTACCAACTGCCCATGGCACAGAATCGATTTAATTCCCGACCCTGATTCTGCTCTCGACTATTTCCAATCCGAGTTCTTAAAACTCTGCGATACCCATGCTCCACTACGCAAAATAAGGGTACGGGGCGCCCACCTTCCATGGGTTACACCTGACCTTATAGCACTCTACCAGTTCAGGGATGCCTTGTGGAAAAGCTTCAAAGTAACTGGCACTACCAAGGATCTCAATCACTACAGATGCATGCGGAACATGTGCACAAGGCAAACAAGGCATGCAAAAGCACAATATTACTCTGACAATCTTCACCAGAATACATCAAACCCAGCTAACTTCTGGAAGGTTATCAACAATATATTCCAGCCTCCTAACCATCAACAACCAAGTAATATCACTAAGGGGGTTATTACTCTGACAAACCCCACTGACATTGCAAATGCATTCAATGATTACTTTGTGGGGTGTGCCACTAACTTATTAGTGAAACGCAGCCCAAACCACAAACCTGAATCTCATCCTGGGAGTATCCCTACAGTCCCACCCCCTCCCAACAATTTTCAATTTGGCCCAGTATCTGAAGAGGAGATTATACAAGCGCTCCTCAAACTAAAACTAAGCAGCCAATGTGGACCCAACTTACTACAATCTAGGTTCCTACGACTTGGTGCCCCAGCCATTGCCAAACCAATTGCGTCCATAGTCAACTCTATCCTGTCTGCAGGCCATATCCCCAAGACCTGGAAAACTGCCAGAGTTGTCCCAATCTTCAAAAGTGGGGACAAAAACACTGTCTCAAACGACAGGCCAATCTCACTTATCCCAATCCTATCCAAAGTCATGGAAAAATGTGTCCACTCTCAATTAAGCGATTTCTATACCAAGACAAATTTCCCTAGCCAATTCCAATCTGGGTTTCGTCCCAAACACTCCACCGTAACTACCCTGCTAAAAGTTTGCAATGAAATCCAGTGTGGAATGGAACGGGGACAACTCACTGGTGCAGTATTCCTAGATTTTGCAAAGGCTTTTGACACAGTTGATCATGCTATCCTGCTTAACAAACTCCAGAGCTCTGGAATAGGGAAACATGCTTTAAACTGGTTTCAGCCCTACCTATCAGGAAGATCCCAACATGTGTCCATCTCAGGCTCTAACTCCAACCCCCTGGATATCACCTGTGGTGTCCCACAAGGCTCTGTTCTGGGGCCCCTACTCTTCTCAGTGTTCATTAATGATCTTCCCACAGCTTGTAAGGGAGCCTCAATACACATGTATGCAGATGACACAATCCTATATGCACACAGCCATAGCTTCTCTGATCTTTAACACATACTTGTAAGGATGTGCTCACCACAAACGAGACGGGACCGCGGTGCTGAGGTGGGAAAGGTTAGAACGCCACCCACAGCCACAAGGGCACGTCTTGAGAGTAGATTGGTCTGGGATTCCGGATCGGGGTAGGAGAGGTACGGTTGGTAGTGGAGGCCGTTTGCCAAGTCCAGGGTTAGAGAGAGGGACGTTGTCGTTTACCGTAAGCCAGGATCGGGATGCCAGAGGTGCGGAGAGTCGTGTAGCCGTATGCCGAGTTCGGGATGCCAGAGGTACAGGAAGACGTAGCGGAAGCCGGTTCGGTTCACGAGGAAGTCTGCAAAATAGAACTAGGGAGGCAGAGAGTGATGAGAACAACTGGTTCTATGCTCAGCCAATGAGTTAGTGACTCTGCAAGGTATATATAGGAGAGAGGGTCCAATGGCAGCGCAGCAAGGTGGAGGTGTGTGGAAGGACAAGGCTACAGCAGGGATAGGTCCAGAATGAGTCCCAGGGAAGGAGCCATAAAGCCCAGTAGTCTGACTGCATTTAATCGTAGCAATAGTTTGGGGTGCTGTGCCTTTTAGAGGCGGGTGCACCTCTGTGTGGCCACGCCTCCGTGGAGTAGCGCCAGTGGCTGCGTGCACGGACCCACGCTCTGATCCGAGGGCAGAAGAGGGAAGCAGACGTGCGCGCGCGCGCATAGGAGCAATGGAGATCGGCGGCTTGCTTCCGGAGTCCATGTGAGCCGCGGGGGACCCAGACGGAGCTGCAGGTAAGTGAGGAGCACGCCGTGAGCGGCGTGACTCCAGAATCCTCACTATACTTCAGTCTGACTTTTTCAGACTCGAAAACTGGATTTCCCAAAACAAACTGTTTTTAAACACTGACAAGACTGTAACAATGGTATTTGGGACCAAGACTAAATTTGGAAAGCTTCCAGTGACTGAGCTCCTGATTAGAACCAACGCTAACACCACCCTAACACCTGTCACTAGTTTTAAATACCTGGGCTTATGGTTTGACTCCCACTTAACATTCGGGATGCACATTGATACCATAACCTAAGTCTCCTGGTCAGAAAGCGTATCGCACAGCAGATGCTAATGCCAATTATTGACTATGGAGACATAGTATATGGCTCGGCTCCTCAAACCCACCTTAGCAAACTTGACACCCTCTACAATTCAATTTGTCGTTTTGTTCTCCAATGCAACTACAATACACATCACTGCGAAATGCTCAAAGAACTAGATTGGTCAACACTAGAGTCTAGGCGCAAAGTTCACCTTTCCTGTCTTGCCTTTAAATTCTTCATGGGCAAGCTACCCAGCTACTTGAACAAGCTCCTCACCCCTACCACTTGCAGCACTTATCACCTGAAATCAGACTCCAAAAGACTGTTCATGGTCCCAAGGCTCAACAAAGTATCCGGACGTTCCTCCTTCTCCTACCGTGCACCCCAAAACTGGAACAACCTACCAGAGACCCTCACATCCACCACCAGTTTAAGTTCTTTCAAATCTAAGGCTGTCTCACATTTTAACCTGGTCTGTAACTGTTTCCTACGCTCATAATATATATTTTCTTTAACTGTGCACACAATGTCTTGTATATAATGTATACCCTGTTCATTTATGTAACTATACTTGTAACCATGTATTATTTGTTTTACTCTGTGCCCAGGACATACTTGAAAACGATAGGTAACTCTCAATGTATTACTTCCTGGTAAAAATATTTTATAAATAAATTTAAAAAATTATAAATAAATATGTAAAAAACAAAAATACATAGTGCAATACTGTGTGAAAAATCAATGAACCAATTGAGTGATTAAGACACCTAATGAGTGCACGCTCACACTTTTACAGCATATGGTAAGCAGTGTACCCTTCCAGGGTTTCCTCTGAGTGCTGACAGAATACTTGATAGTAGTGTCACCAATCCAAGTCATGTATCAGCTCCCAGGTACATGCAAGTATTAAGGTATACACACAAGGAGAAGCGGACTAAGTGTAGGGTGTAAAACAATTTAGTGGGTACATTCAAGATTAAAAAATGGCTACTCACATCTAGCCCCCATACACAGTATGTTGTACGAAGTCTGCCCTCGTGGATACCGGCAGTGAGAAGCTTTTGAGTAGACGCTGCTCGGTTCAGCCGCTGGTGCGCACCCAGCTGCCGGTGGGAGCTCCCTGCTCGTGCGTCCTTTGTTAGCGCTCTCGGCGCTTCGGGAGACGTCACAAGAAGTGACGTCACTGACCGGGTCCGTCTGGGCTGGGGATGTGAAACAACTCTACGCGTTTCGCACTGGATTTTTTAACTTGGGAGGTTCTGGCATTTTGCTGAATAGACAAGACTCACTGTAGTTCCTTCCCCTCATACAGAGGTAACAGGAAGGGTTCACAGTTTTAGTGTTAGGATCTGCATTTTTGGTAATACCTTGACGTTTGGTATGCAGGCTTACAACGCTTTGGCCAAAGGGTTTCACTAAATAACCAAGTAATTACTATTATTATTGAAGTATTTAAACGTTATACTTATTACCATATATGTTTTGTCAATTGGATGTAGCATTGGGCACCCCTGTCTTTTGTTGCATACATTTACCACGCTCAGTAGCACTCATTTTGGCATAAATATATATTCATGATGTGGTGGGTGTAGGAGTTTGAGCTAGCTGGGAATGTGTGTGTGTTGATTAATGAACAACCCAGATCTATCTCAACATTTAAACCCAATTGTTTCAATGGTCTTAATTTATAAATCAAGAGATTTTTTGGGAGAGTTTTTGCTGTCGATTACCACCTCTCCAATGTACAGGCCCTCAATCAATTGCATCAAATTTTACATCCTTGGGATTATGTTCATCGTTCATTTTAAAATGATTGGATACATTATGGGTTGTTTAGCCAACCAACGTTCCTAATGTGTTCCCTCATACGATTCCTCAGATGTCGAATTGTTCTCCTTACAGTATATAGTGGCACCCGCAGTGGCATTCTAAAAGGTATACTGCATGATCACTTATACAGTTTCAAAATTGTTAAATATTATGTTACAGTACCTACGTAGGTAACATTAGAAAATAATTTTTTGACCTCCCAATTTGTGCAGGGGAAACGTATTTGCATCTGTTTTCTAACCCAGGGGTGCGCAAACTTCTTGAGCTGCGCCCCCTTCCCGGGAGCCACAGCGTTCGCGCCCCCCCCCCCCCTCTTCAAAGACTGCAAATGACGTCGCGGGTCATGTGACGTCACGTGACCATGACACGTCATTTGACGCGTGTTGCTATTGCGACGCGTGATGTCACATGACCCCGCGGAGTCATTTGACGCCACGTTGCCGTGGTGACACGTCGCCGAAGACTCGGCAGAGAACAGGTGAGTTACAGAGGCCTCATGTCTCCCCAGGATTTCATTTAAATGCTAAGGGGAAGAGCGCGGGGCCCACCTAGAAATTCTCGCGCCCCCCCAGTTTACGCACCGCTATTCTAACCAACAGTTTTATTATTATCCTCCAATTTTAAAGTACCCTGTGCTAATTTATTTTCAATTTAGGGCCCAAATGGCTTTATAACCAAAAATAATAATCATCCAAATGGTAAACAAAATAATATTGAAAACATCTTTAGTCTAATACAAGTGTAATCCAAAGGTTTGGGATGGCTTTCTTCAATGCATACCCATAACGTCACACAGTAAAACATCACTAATATTCACTGGAGATAGCATCAAATGTTATTTGGCTGACCATTGTTGCTATGTATGGGTAGATCTCAATGGATAATGATGCCTTCTCTACTAACTGTATATTATATTACTGCAATATTTGGAACTTAGTCAGGGACTACTATGAGAAATATTTTTACTGTTTTATCTTTCAACTCCTCACTGTTTAACCATTTTTGCTCAATATATTTTTGTTCAAGTTATTCGAGAAAAACATACTGTTTTTTTTTTTTTACCAGTCTTTTTAATATAATTTTTTTTCTACACAGGAAGATCAGAAAAGTATCGTATCAGAGCCAAGCAGAAACTCATGAGGGCAGTTTGCATGTGGAAGCACAGGGAAGATCATGCTCAAAAGTAAGAACACAACAATTAAGCTCCTTATTTAGGTGATACTGTATGAAAGAGTTAATGGATAGCAGGCTTATGTAGCCTTCGAAATGGAATTTTGAAATTAGAAGTGATTAGTGGTCATGGATTACAGTTTTTTTTGTAGCATCAAGCAGTAAAGGGTTTGGTATTGTGCTTAATGAAAGACACAGGTCAGTGGTCACCACTTGTATCTTCAAATGTAGAACTTTTGATCTGGAATGAGGAATACGAGATGCAATGACTGTACTCTGATTTTTTTTTTTAAAAACAAACATTTCAGATATATTTTAGAAAAACAGCTTCAACACTTTTTTTTTCATAAATATAGCATTTATAGAATTAATAATGTTAGGTGATTGTTTAACTTTGTGCTGTAATTATATGCTAAAAGAGATGTATTGCCAAATTACCTACATCTACATTTTAATTAATCAATTATTTAGATGTAAACTAACCCGTAAGGCAATATCTGATGCCAGATGCTCATTTCTCGAAGAGATACACAGCTTGTGTGCAATTCTTGCTGTTCTCTGGTTCTTTTCAAATCTCATGGAATTACTGGAGCAGTGGGGAAAAGAGTCCAATTTAGGTCATAAGTATACTGACAAGGACCGTCTACACTGGATAAATCTTGACGTATTTGAAATAAGTTTTGAAAGTGCAGGTGTTTCACTTATCGCAGGGACTCTGAGGGGGGTGGAATATTATTTAGCCTGTTTTCTCCACTGGTCATCAGATTTGTTCCTGCACCCTCTAAAAGACATAAGATTAAGAAACTAGAACAACTATGAGAGCCAGATTTACATTATTCTGTAACATTTGAAAGAACTTTAACAATGTAAAGTTGTAAGATTCTTCATTTAAAAAAACAGCCATAGATCAGCATAATGATATCATGACCATTTTTGTCCTAAGTGGAAATACAACCTAAATGTTACTGAATGTATTTTTTGTTGGAACTCAAGCTTGAAATCTCAGATAATTTGTTTGCCTATTGTTTGTTGGAACATTATTTACATTACGTATTGATCATCTCTCACAAATAATTTAAAAAAAATGCATGTTGTTAACTCAATAATTGAAATATATGTCTTAAACATGTTATCACCTTTAAGTGGTGGAAGGACCACGGCAGCAGAGTGCCACGGCCCATCCGGCACAGTGCGGTCACGTGGCCACTCATAAAAGCAGTCACATGACGACAACAGCCCTTAACCGAGACAGGGAAGACTCTTCCATTTCCCTATACTTCAAATTGCTTCTGCCATTCCCATGGAGCGCAGGACGCAAACTGAAGTATAAGGACCTAAATGAAAAAAAGCACTCCAAAAGCACTCCTTTGGCATGACATACTGTAGCAACTA
This sequence comes from Ascaphus truei, assembly GCF_040206685.1. NCBI lineage: Eukaryota > Metazoa > Chordata > Amphibia > Anura > Ascaphidae > Ascaphus > Ascaphus truei. The sequence continues at coordinate 369,580,712 of NC_134486.1, forward strand.
CGTCATAGGACCCCTGGAGTGCAAGATCCCATGACATACTAACTACATCTTGTGGCACCCAAATGGTTCCAGAAAAAACTTTTTATGCACGGATAAAAGCAAAGATATACAGTAGTGCGCCATCTGCTGGACACATACTAAATTGCCATTACATAAATAACCCCAGACATAATTCTGCTGGCCGGAACGTAGCCGCCCCACAGTGAACAAAGTGTGCACGCTGTTGTAATCTTGCACCTTTTAACGCTACCGAAACAGTTAGTCTTGCAGGAAAGGTTTTCTTTTTAGCGAGACTCCTATCAGAGATCCAAGGAAAAGGAAAGACAATTTGAGTATGGAAGGGAGGGCAGCTCAGCTTGTTCTCATGCTCAGCACATTAGATTGTAAGCTCTTTGGACAGGGACTCCTTTTCCTAATGTCGAAGTGGTTATTCCTATTATGTCACATGTATTACTGTTGTAAAGCGTTATATACATGGATTTATAAAAAGTGGTTTATATATGTATGTAGTGGTGTTCCCCTGGCCCCCTTTCTACCTCCGCTGTGGGGGCGAGCACAGGCTCTGAGCTGGGACTACAATTCCCATGAGCCTCAGTAGGCATGTGATGCCAGGGAGCGAATAGGAGAAGAGGATTTGCTGGCAGGCAGGAAAGGGAAGCGTGGGGGGGAGACCACGCTAGCAGAGGGTCCTGGAGGAGCAAGGGGAGAGGAGGTGTGTGTTGCAGGGGGTCATTGACCCACTGCATAGGACAGAGATTCCCCTTAGGCCCTAGTGCAGACCCTGAGTCACCACCAGCTTGTGGTACTGCAGGGAACACCCATAGATAGGGAAAACATACCCTTTACTGTAGTAGCAGATAGGGACACAGTATTCTTCCTGCGCTGCTGTGCGGTCAGTGGTTTGGAATCAAGCTGCTGGAGACAAGTAACTACTCGTGAGAGACTACGCGGGATCGGCGGATCCTTTGCCAAGTACTGTTACCGGCTGCTGGAGCAGTCGGAAGGTAATAATAATAAGTGCACCAACACCGGTACCTGCAGGCGCTGATCCCGCCTTGGGGAGGGTTCTTTGGGGACAGTGAGGGTTAAGTGACCAAGGGACCGGTCCAGTAAATTGGACACGGTGTGGGCGCACACGGTGGTGGGTAAAGGACATTATTCCAAGGTGGAGTGTGGCAAGGCCACTGATATCTCATTATTGCATTGCTATATATATATATATATGTATGCACTGTGGTTATATGGGTGATATGTGTATGTTCATGCTCTGCATTCAATTAATAGTAAAAGGTTACAACGTTGTGGATTATTATCATTATCCTTGTCCAGGGGAATCTTACTTATTGGGGATCCTGGGCAAGTGGAGGCGCTGCCAAGTACATATTGTTAGCCCAGGCTCCCAGTTAGCGGAGGCCCAGATCTCGCTGAGCCAACAGGTATATACAGCATTAGTACTCTCTTTGAATCAGCATGTATATAATTACATGTATATAATTAATTCAAATGGTTTCCAAGTTTCAGAATATCAGGCCATAATTACAAAGGAATCTTCGGCCATAAGGCATCTTCAAAGAATAATAATAAATAGACATTGTTATAGTAGAAGACAGCATAGTAAATATAGTCACAATGTTTACATACTAATAATTTTTTTTTTATTTGTTTATTTATTTATTTTTTAGGAGGGATTTTTAAAAAGGGATGTATCATCCAGATTTAGTCACTTAGTTCAATTCAATACACATAGCACATTGGGGATGTGGACAGATATATCAAATGGGGCAGCATTGTATTTCAGACCTATGGTTTTAAATGTAATTCTAGAGTATATGGGAAGCAAGTGTAGGGATTTGCATAGTGGAGCAGCAGAAGTGGAGCATTGAGTGGGGTACTGTAAATGAGTCTGGCAGAAGCATTTTTTGTGGATTGAGTTGGGACATGTGGACAAGGGGGTTGTTAACCAAGAGAAGGTTACATTAATCAAAGAGGGAAAGGGTAAGTGAGTGAATTAGGATTTTAGTGAGAAAATTGAGTATCCTAGCAATATTTCAGAGGTAGAGATGGCAGGACTTAGTGAGGGTTTTAATGTGAGGAATGAATGAGAGCGCAAAGATGACCCCTAGGCAGCGGGTTTGTGGTATTATTAATAGTGAAGAAGAGTTTGCGTGTAGGGGTAACAGTGGAAGGGAGAAAGATTATTAATTCTGTTCTGGACACGTTAAGCTCCATGTAACGTGGGACAACGAGGAGATTGTGGAGAGACTGTTGGTGGCATGGGACAAGAGAGAGGAGGAGGAGAGGTAGATTTGGGTATCATCAGCATAGAGATGATTCTGAAATCCAAAATATTGTTTTAGTTCACTAAGAGAAGAGGTGTAGAGGGCCAAGGACAGAGCCTTGTGGGACCCTAATAGAAAGAGTGTAGAGGAGGAGACATCAGAGAAGGAAACACTAAAAGAGTGATTGAATAAGTGATTTCAACCAGGAGAGGGCTGCATCACAGAGGTGCAGGAAAAGAGGGTGTCAATAGTGTCAAAGGCAGCAGAGAGATCCAGGAGAATTAGTAAGAAGAAATGACCCTTAGCTTTAGATGAGAGTAGGTCACCGGCTACCTTTGTGTGATCGTGCTTATCTCCAATCAGGAAGCGGACCCACAGGGCTGAGGTAGGGATGCAGAATAACCGGAGCCCAGGGCCAAAGGTCAGGTCAGGGCAGGCAGAAAGCAGCGAGGTCAGAGTCACGATCCGGGGTCAGCAACAGGTGAATCCAAACAGATAAAAGGTTAATAAGGCATGACAGCAATGGCAACAGGAACTGCAAACATTAAAACCTTGCTCAGCGACTCCCACTGGGAACTGCAGCCTTATATTGCAGGCTGCCAGTACACAAAATGGCCAAATTGAGCAGAAAGGGCAAGAAACCTGAAAACCCCACACTGCAGCAAAACTCAGCACGTATAGAGCAGAATCCTTACACTTTGTTAGTGCTGTCTCGGTGGAGTGTAGAGAGTAGAAACCAGATTGCAAAAAGTCGAGCAGGGAGTTGAAGGAGAGAAAGTGAATCAACTGGTTGTATAAAAGTAGCTCAAGTAGCTTGGAGGCAAAGGGGAAAAGAGAGATAGGGCAATAGTTAGACAGAGAGGCTCGATAAAGAGAGGGCTTCTTTAGAATAGGCATGATGAGTGCATGTTTAAAGGAAGATGGGAATGTGCCAGAGATGAAAGAGGTTAAAAAGGTGAGTATGGGTGGGGCTTAAATTACATGAAAATACAAGTGAGATAAAGATCAGCAAGGGAGTGCAGCAGAGAGACACAATGTCACAAAAGCTTTTCACAGCAACACTTGAAGAATTTTTCAAGACATTAGATTGAGAAAAAAAAGGAATCAAAATCAACGGTGAATACTTGAATCATCTACGATTTACAAATGACATTGTTACGTTTGACACAAGTACAGAAGACTTCTAGCAACAAATTGGAGAAATCAATGAAGCAAGTAAGAATGTGGGCTTTCATATGAATCTAAGCAAGACCAACGTGATGTTCAACAAATGTGTCAAGGCTGCAAAGATCAAAATAAATGGAATAAAACTAGAAGAAGTCGAAGACTATGCCTTGGCTGGAAAATAATAATGGATGGGAACCTTAAGAATGAAATTAAAAGGAGAATGACTATGGAATGATTAGCATTTTGAAGAAACAATACAATATTTCAAGGAAACCTTTCACGGGCTTCAAAAGAAAAGTTTCATAACGCTGAAATCGGCTGATAGGGAAGACTGGGAGGACATCTGGAAATCGGCAGCCAAAACTTCAATTTGCACGACCACGAAAGAGAATATATACACAATTTTATTCCAATGGTACTTAACCTCAAGTAATCTGAGCCAGATCTTCCCAGGCACACCGGATTTATATTGAAGGGGGTGCGGCCTGAGAGGAGATATGGTACACGTATGGTAGACATGTCCACAGATACAAAAGTTCTGGGTACGCATCCGAAATATGCTATATGAAATTTCAGAACTGACAATTCCTCTAGATCCCTTGATATACCTGTTAGCTAAGCCCGTTGAAGAGGCTCCCACTCCAATGAGGAGAATGATTTCTTTTGTGCTCACCGCAGCTCGATGCTCAATAGCAGCAGCCTGGAAGAATATAAATGTGCCATCTAGGCAGACAGTAATTAAAAGGGTGAACGGAGTTAAATTAATGGAACAACTATCGTCCCAGCTTAATCAAAAATTAGATGAATGCCATAAAGTTTGGGATCTATGGTCCCCATCCTAAACTCTGAACCTAAGCAAAAAAAAAACCCATCCTCACCCAGGTGGTCAGGGAATCAACTATCCGGGGTCTGCCCGACTGAGCCTCAATCCATTCCCCACCTAAGATTAAGCCCAAAAGTGAAAGAACCAAAGGAACTAATTTGATTCAATACAAAACAATTTATGAGGTTTGAAGATATGAAAAACTGTTGTGAAAACTCTCATTATGTTAAGATAAATGTTTCAAAAATGTAAATGTATATATACCAACCTTATGCTATAGACAGACATGTAAAATGTGAATTTATGTAAGCAAAACAATAAAAAAAAATATTGAAATAAAAAAAAAGAAGAAAAGTTATTGATCAGTGTATTCTGCCCGTGCTCACGTATGTATGTAAAACTTGGACCCTAAATGCAGAGATAATTTAGAAGCTTCAGACAATACAAAGATGTATGGATATATGTATGCTGGATATTACCTAGAGAGAGAACAAAATTATGTGACATCATCAAAAGGGTGAAGAAATTAAAATGGCAGTGTGCTGGACATGTACTTAAATGACTTGCCTAGGCGCCACAGTTCCCTAGTAAATACACAGTGTTGTGATCAAATTCAAACAATAAATATAATAAAAAATGAATAATGTTACCCAACAGGATACTTCTCAAACCTTCCAGGGAAATATGCTTTGATTTCCCACAGGTACAGTCGTAGTTGTTTGTGGAAAGTGAGCGACCCCGTCAGGAATACAACATGTAAATAAAAAACATATAAAGCAATAATTGTGCAGTATTGTGATTATTTTTTGGCTTGTTCAAGAATCTTGGCTCTTGGGGAAAACCTACTTACAGCAACATAGAAGAAAATTCGCATTTGTCTGACTCTGTCAGGTAGTGGAGAAATGATGAGGTTTCTTTAAGGTGTACTTATATCCCCACTTGGTCTTGCCACATATGGATAAGCTCAGGGTTGGTAAGATTCAAATCCCCATAAGGTATATGTGGACAAAGAGCAGAGAAACAGACCGATGGTGTAGGTTGTAGAACAGGATTTTATAAATAGCAAGTTAAAAGACATGTACTCACACTCTGTACATGTATATAATGCACATAAGGGTATCTTTAGCGCTGTGTGCGCCCGCTGTCGCTTCTCCCCGTCCTTCTCTATCCCCAGTCCTGCTGCCGGCAATGGCGTGTGACGTCACGTCCCTCTGAACGGCTGATCGTGTCCAAAGGAGATAGGCTGTGGCGCGCTGGGAGAGGAATCGCGGGTGAATTCAAACGGCTGAAATCTTGAGTCTTCTCTTTAAAGCAGCTGCAGCTTGATGAGATGGCTCTACGCGTTTCGCTGTCGCATACAGCTTCGTCAGGAGCGTCAAGTGTGCTGGACATATCACAAGAAGAAATTATCATCGTTGGATAAAGATGGTACTCGTCTGGATTCCAAGAGAAATTAAAAGAACAAGACAAAAAACAAAAGTAAGCTGGGAGGATGAAATTTGAACATTTGTTGGAGCAATGTGGAGAAGAGAGGCTTGCAACATCAGGACCTGTAAGATCCTTTAAGAGGACTTCACCCAGTAGTGGATCAACAAGGGCTGATGACAATGATATACCACATACATGTAATGGAGAATCCCAATAACTATAATAGGTTTTCATATTCTTTTTATATAAAATGTTGAAAATGGCACTGGCCAATATTAATTATAGAAAAATTGTACTCCTTGGCGCTGTTCCACTCTGTGCTCAGTGCTGGATGTAGCCAGGGTCCCCCTCTGGGCTTTCCCCTTATTCTCCTCACCTCCACTGCGCGCGGGTAGGCGCGAGTGCTCAGCAGGCGCTGGTGGTGCGAAGGGGGGCTGTGGGTGGTTGTGGCGGGCAATGGGATCGTCGGCTCTCTCTGCAGGGTGCCACCATGTTTACAATGCGGTCGCATGCACAGAGGGAGTCGCGGCAGCCACTGCAGTTGGCGCATGTGCCGTACGCTAGGCGCACGTGGTGGCCATAGGAAAGGGCTCCGCGGGAACTACAAGTCCCATCATGCATAGGGACTGCAGCTAGTCAGGTGTCAGGACACAGCCAATAGGGCTGCAGCATTCACAGAGGACTGCAGTGATACATTTGGAGCATCTTAGACCACGCTAGTCGGAGCTGGGACGCCATCAGGGTAGGGTATATATGTGCAGGGGTCTGTGACCCCTGTACTAGCCCCAAGCTAGGCCCCGACTCCCTTGGGTAGCTTGCTGTTGCTGCAGGGACAGGCCCATAGATAGGGACACTGCCCTGTAGAACCAGGTTGAGGGACACAGCCAAGACACAGCATATTATTTGTTTTACTCTGTGCCCAGGACATACTTGAAAACGAGAGGTAACTCTCAATGTATTACTTCCTGGTAAAATATTTTATAAATAAATAAATAAATAAGTATCCTGATTACAGGTGGTCTGGGACCAGACACCTGCATCATAGAGACTATCTTCGTGTGGGACACTCCAGCCAGATACCACCCCACGCCGAGGTGGACTTCCTCGCTGGATCAGTGGATCCAATCTACCCTGTTGTCGGCGCGCCTGGGTGCTGGAGCCAACAGTTAGTGGCAGCACCGGTAGCCTTATTGTTTAGGGGGAAAGAGTACTACATGTATATAAGAGAAGAATAAAGAAAGACACAGTGTATAATATCATACAGTGCAAGTGACAATAACACCTCTGTGAACAGGTAGTTGGAACCAGATGTGGATACCTAATGATAATTCACTTCAGATTATGATGTTATCAGGCGACAGACCCATTAACCATTAGTACTGATAATAGGATACACCATTAGGGGCCTAGGCTATAAGCGTTCATACTCCACTTATCGAGCACTTATTGGCCAAAATGCCTACTGCGATTCTGTAAGCCTCGATATTTGGGCGATAAAGGAATGAATCGCCAAATTTTTCATCCGTCAAAAAAGATCGCCGGGTGAGCAGCGATAAGCCACTTATCGGCAGGTTCTGAAACTCTAGTAGCCGCGATTAGGTTATCGAAGCCTATCGCGGTTCTAGAATGCCAAGTTTCTCCCAAAATCCTAACGCAAGGAAAAGTTGGCGTCAGGCTGGTGAGAAGCTGCTGAGAGGCGGAGAGGCTGGATTTAGGGGGAAAAAAACTTTTTTTCTGCATCGGATTGATGCCGGGAGTCTCAGGAGCTGATATCCATTAATATCAAGATATTAATCATTATTATATCAATGGGATGGTCTTCAATCCCATTGGCTGTAATACCATGTGATATAGCCATGTGGTTTTAAGTTCAACTCAACCCCGTTATAATGCGATCCATTACAAAGCGAATCCGCTTATAATGCGATCCAAGCATGGCTCCCAATTTTTGTATTTATGAATACTTTACAACACGATTATTGGTATCTTAAATACTTTATTGTACAATACATACAATTGTACATTATTTCTAACGCGATCCGCTTATAGTGCGATGTGATTCTTTGGACCCCAAGCACAGCGTTATAAGGGGGTTGAGCTGTATGTGACGTAACTCCCATGGAGAGGACGTCACATCCTTAAAATAAAAAAAAGGCGGGCACATGATACAGCATCTAATCGGATTGGAGCTGTACCATCTGACTGTAAAATGTGATGTCACAGGCTATATATAAGGCCTGTACATCTCATTTTACCTCAAGAAGCAGACGAGAGAACATCCTGTTCTGGATTCACCATGTGATTTTGGATTAACAGATGAAGAAAGAAGATTATTTTCTTCTTTTCTTTAATGACAGATGAAGCAAGAAGACAGTGATAAAAGATAAAAGAAGGAAGATTTATTTTTGCCTGATGCTGGTCTTCAAGGTGGATGGCATTGGATTGCGAGTGATGATGTCGCAGTAGATACAGCTTGTAGATACAATGTGTTGGAGGGTGAAGACTTCTAAAGGTAAGAGAAATATTGAATATATGTAAATTTCTTTTTTTTCAGGTTTTTTTTATTGTATTTATTTATTTATATGTTTGTATGTTTGTGATTGCCCATTGACTTATAATGTATTAATCTGTGCCCTTTTAGGGTACAGATAAATGCAGTGTTTTGAATTGATTGTAATTGTTTCTATTTGTTTTTATTGTTTGGATTCAATTGTTTGGAATTTGAATGGCTTGTTTTAGTACATTTTAGGATTGGTTATCATTTTAAATTAATTATTTGTTTTGTTGGCTACTGATTTAACTTCATTAATTGTTTTGTTGGATAGTGTTTAAAATGAATTAATTATTTTGTTGATTAGTGCTTTTATTTATTAAATTGATTGGTTGGCTAGTGATTTTATTTATTTAATTGGTTGGCTAGTGCTTTTATTTCTTGAATTGGGGTGTCTAGGTGCTTGTGTATATCTTTTATTATTGTGTATTTTGGCCTCTATGCTTTTTTATTAGAGTGACCATTGACTGCTGTAGTGGCTTATCAGGACTAACTGCGGGATATCGCTAGCAGAAAAGCAGCAAAGTGCATTCCTAACAGGCAGCCGGCGAGAAGCTTGCGTCATCACGCAATGGAGTGCGTGATGTTATCACGGTAGGCGGAAGCAGGGAGATTCAGGACCGGCATCAGCATGTACTGCCAGTATCCCCGCCATTTTTCAATCCTCCATGTCACAGCCCACGAGACCAGGGAATTTAAATAATGCAGGAGGTACCGGCACCACATTCTGGGGCCTGTATCTCAGAAAGTAGGGTGGCCCTAAGGCTGAAAGGAATATGGTTCAGCTCAGGAGACCCCTACTCCCGTACAGTATTATTAATAAAAAAAACTTACAAAATTAAAACTTTATTACTATAGCGGCAAGCCACTAAAGTAATGAAGTGCTTTAATGTGAATTTTAATAATAGTGCATGGGGTCTCCTGATCTGAACTGCATTAATTTCAGGTCCGGGGACCCCCTGCTTCCTGAGATACAGGCCCCCGTTATGGGGAGCCAGTATCTCCTATGCATTTAAATCTCCCGTAACACGTGACCGGGAGATTTAAAAATGGCGGGGATACCCCCAGCTACCCATTGATTGGCACAGTGGTACACCATACTCCCAATATGGGCATGGATTGCCACACTGACAATGAATGTGCCATCTAAAAAAACAGTACAAAATAAACACATTACAGTACATTTAAATCAAGCATTTGACAATAAAGCCAATGATTGGCATAGTGGTACATTATACCAATATAATATGAACATGGTTTGCCACTATGGCAATGATTGAGCAAGGTACAAAGAAAAAAAAACAAGCACCGAATAAAATAAATAACAGTGCAATAAAAAAATTGCCATTATGTTACAGTACTAAAAAAAGCAGGTTCGGTGCAATAATACACTGTTATCTGAGCTTTGTGAATAGCAACACAGGCAATATCACACTATAAGGGCATTTATAGTGCTATAGTCCACTTAACAAGATTTAGTCAATAAGCCCTTATGAATCTGAATATGTAGTTACAGGAAGAGTCAAGTTTGAACATACAATATTCATCTACAGTATTTCTGTTACTTATATTAGACAAATCTATTACAGAGTGCTTTTCCTGGTAATGTACAGGTTAATAAAAGCTTCAATCAGACTTAGAACTTTTGCAACTCATATTGACAGATTTATTATAAATCATTCTTCCTGGCAATGCACAGGTTATTAAGAATTTATATTAGTGTAGGGACCCTTGAACGTGGTCTGCCGTGAAGTTTGGCTCAAGGGCTTACAACAATTTGGCCAAAATGTTAAACTAAAAGACCATTTTATTTATTAGTTATTTATACATGTATATTTAGGCACTGTACCGTATATAAGTTTTTCTGGATGTGCACTGAGCTTTGTCTGTGTTTTATGTTATGTCTCTGGTTTTAAATACTTATATTACACTCACATGTTATTGCCCTAAATTATTTTAGCAGAATATATTTGCAACTAAACCTCATAAACCAAACAGTTGGGGCACCTTAATAAGGTTGCCATAGAAACATTTGCAGGTGTGCGGTCAAGTAATGTCAGTAAATATGATTTCTTCTTGCTATTCATGCAAAGGCTTTAGATCACATTAGATGGAACCTCAATGTTTGTTCAGTTAATACTGTATATATTATAATATACAGTATATGCAACTTCTTGTTCTATTATTTAATGATTCATGTATGTTAATGGCTGCTGTATAAGAGATTAAACAGCATGCAGTACAGCTCATTATGAACCAGTTTATGTAGCTTGTACATATCAAAAGGATTTGAAGTATAATAGCATTTTAACTGTTTCAAAAGCAGCTAATAGGACAAACAGGTTGAGAAGACCGTGACCTGTGACTATCTTTGAGCTCATTGGCTACTTTTGTAAGGGCATTATCAATAGAGTAAGCAAGGTGGAGGCCAGAGTAACGAGAATTATAACCATAATGCAAACAGTTTGGATTCAAATTTGATGGTGAATCAAAGAACTGTTTTTAACAAACATTTTTATAGGCTAAGGGAATACGTAATTGCAGAGGGAGCCGTTAAAGAAGAAGGTGAAAATGTAGCAAGGTTAGAAGCAATAGGCTAGAGCAGGGGTGAGCAAACTTTTTATGCCAAGCCCCCCTTTTCATCCATAAAATTTCTCGCCCCCCCCCCCTTCCTGTTGTAATCAAAATCACATTTGAAAAAAAACCAAAAAACCCTTTATTAAACGGTATACAATATAAATCCAAATATGTCTAAATACTTACATATTTCAACATCTCGCGCTTGCAAAATTAGGCTGTGTCCACGATGCCGCTGAGAGCGGTGACATCACCAACTCTCCAAGCATGAGCACAGGATGTCCTGCATAATTTTGCAAGCGTGGATCGGGGCTATTTTTGTGTGTGCTTGTGTGTGGCTGTGTGTGTGTGTATTGACTGCTGCTGAGCGCACTTCAAAGTCAATTTTGTTTGTCTCCCCAAGCACCAAGCTTGGGAGAGCGTACGTGCACAAAGGCAATACTTTTGGGGGGCATTCATCCACCTCTTTGCTACCTCCCTTCCCTCTCCCCCCCCCCCCCGCTTTTTTTTTCCTTCCCCTCGCTGCTCTTTGTCTTGCTATCCCCATTGTCATCCACACTCCTACCTACAGTATTATTTATTTGTTTCCATTTTCAATGTTGTGTTTTCACTTATTTTTTACATTATTTCTGTACATTCATAGTGTGATTGATATAGTGCAGCGTACCCTTTCACTTGCAGATTATCGCAGTGAAGCAGGTTGCAAGCAGAGGAGAGCAGGACCACAGCGCTTTTGCAGGGCAGACACCGAAAGGAGGGGCGTTTGACTTCACCGTGCTCGGGCGTGCTCCTCCCCGTACCTCCGAAGCCCCTGCGCGTGCGCTCACACACCATCACGTTGCCACCACCTGCACTAACCTGTTCAGCCACCCGCACACATCTTCGGCTGCCCGCCCGTGCACATCTTCTTGGCTACAGCTTTTTCGTCCTCCCGCGCACAGCGTCTGCCGGCCCGCGCACCCAGTTTTCGCCGCATGCCGCCTGTGCCCCCCTAAATAATCTTGCGCCTCATTGCCCCCCCAGTTTGCGCACCACTGCATTACAACACACACTCTCTCTCAATCAATCACCACATACACACACTCACTCACACTCACCACATACACTCCATCAATCACCACACACACACACACTCAATCCCCCCCCACACACACACACACACAATCCCCCCCCCCACACACACACACACTCAATCCACACACACACACTCAACCCCCCACACACACACTGAATCCCCCCCACACACACACACTCAATCCCAACACTCACACACACACACACACACACTCAATCCCCCCCCCAACACACACACACACTCAATCCCCCCCCCCCACACACACTCAATCCCCCCCACACACACACACATACACTTAATCTCCCCCCCGCCACACACACACACACTTAATCCCCCCCACCCCCCTTCACACACTTAATCCCCCCCACCCCACACACACACACACTTAATCCCCACCGCCCCCCCTCCCCCCCACACACACACACAATTTCACCTGGGGGGCGACATGCTCCGATCCCCCAACCCCCATGCTGCTGAAAACTGGTGCGGGAAGCAGACAGGAAGAGAAGGAGGGGCTGTCTGTGTGCAGAGAGAAGCCCCGCCCCCTCTGCAAGACACAGACACATAGAAGCAGCAGCACGGAGCTTCTGGCCGCCCGTGCACAGCTCTGCCCACCCTCAGGTTTCCCTGCAAGCAGCCCGCCCCCCCCCTACATAATCGTGCGCCCCCCAAGGGGGCGCGCCCCACAGTTTGCGCACTGCTGGGCTAGAGAACGTGGATCCTCAAGACGTGGACTCACAACGGAAATGGGAGCGGCCCTAGGAATAGCCTAAACAGACAGATGCCCATCAGAATGGACTCTACTCAAGTATGTATACATATTAGGGCTTAATAGGACGGTTAGGGAGATGTTGCCAATGGTCTTAGTGACAAGCCATGACCCCAAGTCCATTGTATAAATGGGTCTCAGGTTTCTAAATTATCCACGGTTTTAACACTCTATGTATACAGCAGACCACCCTGTGTTTTATGCTGGGTCACAATCTTGACAAAGGTCCACGATAGGACCGAAACGTCAATCCTTGTTCCCCCTCATCTTTTAAATATATTCTTGCAAAGTCCACAGGAGTGCCATTTCTTTTATATATATATATATATATATATATATATATATATATATATATATATATATATAAATACATTTGTCAAAAACTAATGTTGTTCTGACTAGGAATTTATTAAATGTATTTTATTTATATATTTTATTTTAAAGCGGGGTTGGGGGCGTGACTAGGGGTGGGGTTGGGGGCGGGACTAGGTGGCGAGTAGATTTTTTGGTTGAGCGAGTAGATTTTTGGGTGATTTGTCGAACACTGTATATATAGACCAGAGAGAGGGGAGACAGGGGAGACCAGAGAGGGGGGAGACCAGAGAGAGGGGAGACCAGAGAGAGGGGAGACGGGGGAGACCAGAGAGAGGGGAGACGGGGGAGACCACAGAGAGGGGGGAGACCAGAGAGAGGGGGGAGACCAGAGAGAGGGGAGAAGGGGGAGACCAGAGAGAGGGGAGACGGGGAGACCAGACAGAGGGGAGAGGGGGGGGGACCAGAGAGAGGGGGGAGACCAGAGAGAGGGGGGAGACCAGAGAGAGGAGAGACGGGGAAGACCAGAGAGAGGGGAGACCAGAGAGGGGGAGACCAGAGAGAGGGGAGACGGGGGAGACCAGAGAGAGGGGAGACGGGGGAGACCAGAGAGAGGGGGGAGACCAGAGAGAGGGGAGACGGGGGAAACCAGAGAGAGGGGAGATGGGGGAGACCAGAGAGAGGGGAGACGGGGGAGACCAGAGAGAGGGGAGACGGGGGGAGACCAGAGAGAGGGGAGACCAGAGAGGGGGGAGATCAGAGAGAGGAGAGACCAGAGAGAGGGGAGACGGGGGAGACCAGAGAAAGGGGAGACGGGGGAGACCAGAGAGAGGGGAGACGGGGGAGACCAGAGAGAGGGGAGAGACCAGAGAGAGGGGGAGACCAGAGAGAGGGGAGACCAGAGAGAGGGGAGACCAGAGAGAGGGGAGAGACCAGAGAGAGGGGAGAGACCAGACAGAGGGGGGAGACCAGAGAGAGGGGAGATGGGGGAGACCAGAGAGAGGGGAGACGGGGGAGACCAGAGAGAGGGAAGACGGGGGAGACCAGAGAGAGGGGAGACCAGAGAGAGGGGGGAGACTAGAGAGAGGGGAGACGGGGGAGACTAGAGAGAGGGGAGACGGGGGAGACCAGAGAGAGGGGGGAGACCAGAGAGAGGGGAGACGGGGAGACCAGAGAGAGGGGAGACCAGAGAGGGGGGAGACCAGAGAGAGGGGAGACCAGAGAGAGGGGAGACAGGGGAGACCAGAGAGAGGGGAGACGGGGAGACCAGAGAGAGGGGGAGACCGAGAGAGGGGGGAGACCAGAGAGAGGGGAGACGGGGGAGACCAGAGAGAGGGGAGACGGGGGAGACCAGAGAGAGGGGAGACGGGGGGAGACCAGAGAGAGGGGAGACGGGGGGAGACCAGAAAGAGGGGAGACGGGGGGAGACCAGAAAGAGGGAAGACGGGGGGAGACCAGAAAGAGGGGAGACGGGGGGAGACCAGAAAGAGGGGAGACGGGGGGAGACCAGAGAGAGGGGGGCAGGGGTGACTGACTGACCGGGATAGGGGTGACTGACTGACCGGGGCAGGGGTGACTGACTGACCGGGACAGGGGTGACTGACTGACCGGGGCAGGGGTGACTGACTGACCGGGGCAGGGGTGACTGACTGACCGGGGCAGGGGTGACTGACCCGAGCACGGGTGACTGACTGACCGGGGCAGGGTTGACTGACTGACCGGGGCAGGGGTGACTGACTGACCGGGGCAGGGGTGACTGACTGACCGGGGCAGGGGTGACTGACTGACCGGGGCAGGGGTGACTGACTGACCGGGGCAGGGGTGACTGACTGACCGGGGCAGGGGTGACTGACTGACCGGGGCAGGGGTGACTGACTGACCGGGGCAGGGGTGACTGACTGACCGGGGCAGGTGACTGATTGGGGGGGTACCTCTGGTGTCACACACATACTCCCATACACACATACACACACCCATATATACACACACACACACACACACTCCCATATATACACACACTCCCATATATACACACACTCCCACATATATACACACTCCCACATATATACACACACTCCCACATATATACACACACTCCCACATATATACACACACTCCCACATATATACACACACTCCCACATATATACACACACTCCCACATATATACACACACTCCCACATATATACACACACTCCCACATATATACACAAACTCCCACATATATACACACACTCCCACATATATACACACACTCCCACATATATACACACACACTCCCACATATATACACACACACACACACCCACATATATACACACACACACACTCCCACATATATACACACACACAGACTCCCACATTTATATACACACACACACATATATATACACACACACACACATATATATATACACACACACGCTCTCCCCCCTACATGCACACACACACTCTCCCCCTACACACACACTCTCTCTCCCCCCCCCTACACACACACTCCTCTCCCCCCCCCTTACTCACCGTGGATCGCTGTGGTCTCCGGTCTCTGTGAAAGCCAAGGAAGCGGCAGGCCGGGTGTCGCCCTCGGCCTTGGCGGCTGTCGCTGCGGGTCACCGGGTGGCAGAGAGGGATCCGGACACGGGGGAGAGAGGAGGGGGGGGGCTAGTGATGCGGCTGGTCACCGGAGGCCGGGGACACGGAGTTGGAGGTGAGATCGGGAGTGAGTGGGGAAATTTGGGGTGTCGGGGGTGTCGGGGGTGTCACGGGTGTCGGGGGGAGATTGGGGTGTCGGGGGGGTCACGGAGGCCGGGAGAGATTGGGGTGAGGGGGGGTCACGCAGGCCGGGAGAGATTGGGGTGAGGGGGGTCACTGAGGCCGGGAGAGATTGGGGAGGGGGGGCGGATGGCCCGATGGGAGGGGGGGCAGATGGCCCGATGGGAGGGGGGGCGACAGATGGCCCTGCAGGGGCCTGAGGCAGACAGGCGTGGAAGGGGCTGGCTGCCGGAAGGGGGAGGAGTGGAAGCGCTGAGGAGCGAAAGTTGCTGAGAGAGCCGAAGGCGGGGTAATCTCACCCAACAACATGAACCCGCCTCCAGCTTTTTTTTTCTCCAGCGCGAGCGTGGGAAAAACAGCAGCGCGAGCGCGGGAAATTTAAAAAACACACGTGTGCTGCTTGGGCCAATATTTACTCGCCCGGGGGTTAAATCCACACGCCCCGGGCGTGTAAATGTATATAATTGTCGAACACTGTATATATATATATATATATGTATATATAAATATTTGTGAGCTAAGTAATTCATGTTTTAATCAAATCATTTGATTTTGTAATCTTTAATTAAGTCTTTTAATCTAGTTAGACCTCTCTGGTGCCATTGTTTAAAATTTGTAAAATTCGTCCCAGGAGGAAAATTCGGATTGAGTAAAAATTGTGTCATGAAGGAGGTGGGGAAAGTGTGTTTATTTGAAACTATTTCAATTTGGTAAAAAAAAACATATAATTGGATTACCCATGGAGACTGCGATGGCAAATACAATAGATTTGTTTAAAAAAAAACTTTGAACATCTTTTTATAAACTAAAGGTATACAGGGATTTGCCAAATAACTAAACATGTAAAGGATTTGATCCAGGGAGAAATCTGATGACCAATTCTTGGAGTCAGAAAGGAATTTATTTTTCCGCTTATGAGATATCATTGGAGGATATTTCATTGGGGGTTTTTGTTTGCCTTCCTCTGGATCAATAAAATGTACGTCTGGATATAGGATAAAGTATCAGTTGTCTAAATTTAGCATAGGTTGAACTTGATGGACGTATGTCTTTTTACAACCTCATCTACTATGTAACTGTATAACTATTAGGTAGCTAAAGTAAAGGGAAACTTTTTGTAATAGAAGTTTGAATAGCCATCCGGCCCTGGAGCTGTATATGACTTTAGCTTTTTTATAGCTGCCTGGACTTCTTCAGAGATTTATTTATTTAGAATGTTAATATTGACAGCAGATAGTCATGGTAACGTACTTTGCTTAAAATATGTTTTTCTCTTTAACTATAAAGGGTTGGGAGGTTTTGTTGGGGAAAGGTTGTATTGAGTCTTCAAGTAATCAATAAAGGCCTGTTTAATCACATTAGGGACATACCAGGTCTCATCTAATTTATTCATGATAGAATGAACTCTAGAATTGGAGTAAATGCCTCTTAATCTATGTGCAAAGAGTCGGTCAGCCTTGTTTCCCTGTTATAGGCCATTGCTTAGTCCAATTAACGGACTGTATTCCAGTCTTGTCCCTCCACTGCCGGCCACTGACCTCTGCCCCGATGATGGTACTACTTTGCTGCCTGCACTTAACTCTGCCTGTGACCCCGACAATGCCACTTCGCCACCAGCCCAGGACCCCTGCCTATGACTCCGCTAGGTCTTCACTTACACGGCTGTGCCGGCCACTGAGGTCCACCTTGCACATGACACCCTAGGGTTCATGACAATTAGTCGATGTGATTTGTGTATTACCTATCTTACCTATGAGGAAAATATAATGGACCTCACGGTCTTTCTTACAGGTTTCTAATTGAAATGTGGTCTTTGAACTAATGAGGGTCGCTATTCCACACTTTTTGACTCTTGCTGAAGCAGATAAATCAAGGGGGAAAATGTTATTTGGGAAATAAGGTTGACTTTGGATTTTAAAGTGTATCTGAATAAAAATAATATCCTAGCCTGCTGTTTTTAAATTCAGAAAGATCAAGTCTTGTTTTGTGCTTATAAGTGGAGATCTTCAGAGCCATGATACATACAATATTATAAATTAACCTTATGAGCTTGTCTTTATCGCTAAAGATATAAAAACCTGTCATGTCTCCATCTCTTGTTGAAAGGAGTACCTACATTTCTATGGTCAGGAGGAGTAATAAGTGAGTTACACATAAAATAATCAAATAAAGAGAAGGGGATGGATGGATAAGGAATACACTATTTATGTTACCAACATTCTGGAGTAAGTGCACTGCAAGACAATAGAGAGAAGACAGGGCTAGAGAATTAGGGGGCAGCATTGCAAGCAACAGCCTGGACTACGGACAGTCTTGATAAAAATTAAAAAAAATAAACATTTAAAACGCTTTGGGAAAGCTCTTTTAATCAGGAATAAAATTGTAACATTATCATTCACTTTCATAACTCCAAATATAAACCGGTGTAAACATTAAATGAACTCGACTCAGTACGTAAATCAGAAAACGGTTTTATTATTTTTAAACTTGGATAAATAAAGTTTAAGGGCTTCATGCAGTAAAGTCCGATAGAAAAAATCACCAGGGTTTTAAAGCGCCGCTTTTGACAGCGTTGCTCTCACGGTATGCAGAAAGCCCCGAATACCAGTGATAACAACATTTGCAAACATGGCGAGTAGCCGGCGCCGAGATGATCTTCCCTCCGAAAAGGCTCACCTGGCGAGTTGATTCTGCGGCAGAGAGAAAGAGAGGCCTCTCAAATCTAGGCCGAAAGAAAAATATTTTAATCTAAATTTTCTTACTAGTGTAGATGAGCAGGGGGTCTCCGGAGCAGAACTGCGTTGATTTCAGGTCCGGGGATACAGGCCCCGGAATAGGGTGCCAGTTTCTCCTATGCATTGAAATGTCCCGGTCACGTGACGCGGGACATTTACATGCATAGGAGATACCGGCACCCTATAACGGGGCCTGTATCTCGGGAAGCAGAGGGTCCCTGGACTGAAATCAACACGGTTCTGCTCCGGAGTCCCCTGCTCATCTACACTAGTAAGAAAAATGAAATTAAAATATGTAGTAAAAACCAATACTCAACCCACCCCCTGTGCCCCCACATAAAACCATTATTTCTTTTTTAGACACTGAATTAATAACACAGGCCGGAAGGGGTCCCTGGGTCATCCCCACGGGTGTCTGGGGGCCCTCAGGTGGTTCCACGGTGTCTTTGACCCTCGGGTGGTCCCTGAAGGGGTCCTCAGGTGGTCCCTGTGGGCGTCCATGGGTCCTCGGGTGGTCCCCGTGGGTCCCCACTGGCCTGCGGTACCATTCCTGTATTGAAAAAAACCATGGCCTACATTTTAATAAATACACCTCCCCCCAACCCGCACAAAACATCAAACACATACAGTGCAGTAATGTGCAAAATAATTATTATCCAGATATAGATAATAGATTATTTGCCCAATATTAAACAAAACATTAGCAAGCCAGCATAAATAAAGTAAATAAAAACCGTTCTACTTACCCCTGCCAACATGAAGGGCATCCTCGTCAGCATACTACAGGGCCATGTCCTCCGATGCCAGCAACAATACATTAAAACATACAATCTAATGGGCAGTAACCTCTTAATCACCTAAGCGGTTAATAACCCTGCCCCACTACCCACTCGGGAGGCTTAACCACCCACCCCGGACCCACCCTGTACTGACTGAGTGGCATAGTAGTATATCATACCCATATAATATGGGCATGATAAGCTACTATAGCAGTCAATGGTCCCACTAATGAAGGATAGACAACAGAGGGTTATCATAAATTGAACTTTTTCAGGTTGGGCTAAAGTCGTTAGTGGAATACCTCAGGGATCGGTACTGAGACCCCTGCTTTTTATATTGTTTATTAATGACCTTGATGTTGGCATCAAGAGCAAAGTCTCCATCTTTGCTCATTATACTAAATTGTGTAAGGTAGTAGAATCAGAGCAGGATGTAATTTCTCTCCAGAAGGACTTGGAGAGACTGGAAACGTGGGCAAGTACATGGCAGATGAGGTTTAATACAGATAAATGTAAGGTTATGCATTTGGGATGCAAGAATAAACTGGCAACTTCCACATTAAATGGGGATACATTCGGGGAATCCTTGACGGAGAAGGATTTAGGAGTGCATGTAGACAGCAGACATAGCAATAGTGCCCAAAGTCATGCCGTAGCTGCAAAGGCAAACAAGATCTTATCTTGCATTAAACAGACAATGGATGGAAGGGAAGAAAACATAATTATGCCCCTTTACAAAGCATTAATAAGACCACACCTTGAATAGGGAGTACAATTTTGGGCACCACACCTTAGTAAAGACATTCTGGAACAAGAGATAGTCCAGAGAAGAGCCACCACATTAATAAAGGGGATGGACAATCTAACTTATGATGAGAGGCTAGTTAAATTAGATTTATTTACATTAGAAAAGAGGCATCTACGAGGGGATATGATAACTATATACAAATATATTTGAGGACAGTACAGAGAGCTTTCAAACAAACTATTCATCCCAAGGGCAGTACAAATGACTCAGGGGCATCCCTTTAGGTTGGAGGAAAGAGATTTCACCAGCAACAAAGGAAAGGGTTCTTTACAGTAAGGGCAGTTCAAATGTGGAATTCATTACCCATGGAGTCTGTAATGGCAGATACAATACATTTGTTCAAAAAAAGGTTGGACATCTTTTTAGAAAGGAAAGGTATACAGGGATATACCAAATAAGTATATATGGGAAGGATGTTGATCCAGGGATTAATCCGATTGCCAATTCTTGGAGTCAGGAAGGAATTTATTTTCCCCTTATGAGATATCATTGGATGAAATAACACGGGGGGTTTTGTTTGCCTACCTCTGGATCAATAAGTAAGTATAGATATAGGATAAAGTATTTGTTGTCTAAATTTAGCATAGGTGGAACTTGATGGACCTAAGTCTTTTTTCAACCTCATCTACTACGTAACTAATACAAAAGCATGAGTGTCAAAAATACACAATAATAAAAGCACTAGCCAACCAAGCAATTAACTAAATAAAACCACTAGCCAATCAATTAAAGAAATAAAACCACTAGGCATTCAATAAAATAATTTAAACCACTATGCAATCAATTACATAAATCATACCACTAGCCAAAAAATACATTTAATACCTAAATGCAGTAACCAACACAACATAAAACAACAATTAATTCATACAACCACTGGGCAACACATGAATTAAAACCAGTAGTACATCCTTAAATAAAATCACTAACCAATCTGTAAAAATAAAAAATAAAACATCCCAATTCAAATCAATTTAATCTAAACTATAAAACAAGAAACAAAGAAGTCCAGAGCAACATCCAATTTGACAAAAATACACAGTGAAATACCTATATATCTCTTGAAAAAAAGGGTAATTTAGTTAACCGTTTGGCCAAAGCATATAAGCCTACGAAAAACTTTCAAGGCATGACCAGTTCGCAGGTCCTAACACTAACTGATAAAAATACTTATTTACCTCTATAATTACAGGAAGGATGGTCCAGGCATTGAACCTGTCACAACCAGCTGCATGAAAAGAAAACCTGCTTACATGGAAAGTGGGGAGGGGTGAGCTTTAAACCCTGGGTGGGAGGAGCCACTAACCTCCAAAACAGCTGAGACCAGCTGGCAAAGTTAACAAACACACAGATACCCAGCAAGCTCTCAGAAACCCCCCTAAATTAGCAAAACAAAATTATATATATATATATATATATATGTATATAAGTGTCAAAAGGAGTGCTACTGGTCATGGCTAATTGTATAATAAAAACACATGGATTCCTGACTGACCGAAAGGCTTTTTTAAATGCAGAATGTGCAAAACATGTAAATTCGGTTACGACAAAATGGATACTTTCATCTCAAACGTAACCGTTAATACATCAAAAATAATGAGCTTTATCAATTGCAAAAGTATCCCATATCACAGATTTCTGCAAATCTGAAGTCTTGAAAGGCTCCTCTATTCCAAAAGAAATGCTGAAGGCCAATATAGTCCTGATCCCAAAAGAAGGGAAAAGATCCATCTGATTGCAAAATAAATTACAGACCAATCTCACTAATAAACACTGACATCAAGTCTAAAGTCATCGCCAACAGACTAAATACATTTCTCCCTAATCTAGTCCACTCGGACCACGTGGGCTTTATGCCAAAGAGACAAACATCAGATAATACAATGCGTTTAATTAATATGATTCATTCAGCCAATGGCACCAAAACTTTCACTGTGATGCTAGCTTTATATGCAGCCAAAGCATTTGATAGGGTGGACTACTGATTCTCTGGACCCTGTAAAACTAAGTCCCAGAAAAGAGTGGGCAATGTTGGGAGTAATTCCTGCGTGGTCTGTTATATTGTTTTGTGTGTGTTATCAATAAAGTTCAGAAGTAGCCTGTTATTGTAAGGGGGTCATGACTACAGGTAGGCCGGCTTACAAGCCACTCCCCAAGGAAGGAGGGGGTTTCCCTTTATAGTTAGAGTACTGCTGCGACACACTTTATTCGAGCAAATACCCAGTATATACCTGGCAGATACCTGGAATGCGCCGCTCCTCACCTCTGACAAGCCCCGTTGCGTTTGCCTTCCCAGCCATGGTTCATGCCTGGCTGACGGGCGGCTGATCTGTTAAATGATAATGATTAGGATTTAATAGGCTGCAATGCTTCGTGTGTCTACCAGATGGCATAAATTCATGAATTGTAATGCAGTATATATATATATATACTGTGCAGTATTGCAGCCAGCGGGAATAAAATGCTTCAATCCCTGCCTGGAAAATAACGCAATGCACTCGGGCAGAAAACAGTCACAAACCTCAATACACCCGAGTATACCCGAATTCGTGGGACTAGCCGAGCTCGAATAAAGTGTGTCGCCAGTGTAAGTGTTTCTGGGAGTAGTTCTGGCCTGTCCTCCATGCTATGAGGACACAGCAGAGAGCATCTCCCAAGGAGGAGTAGGCTGAGGCCTTGCCCTGTTAGGGGTAAGGTTTGCTTAGGAGGGGTATTCAAGGCCTCAGGCCTGTATACTGTGTACACTGCTGTATACCAAATAAACCCCAGTTATACCAACTCTGTTGTGCTAATTGAAGTATGACTACACAAAGAAGAAGTGCCCCTAATTTCCATCCTGGCCACACCAGGATCCTCTTGGGCTGGAGGCGCAGCTACTGATGACGAACCATTCCTATAGCCTGTCCTGATGAACTTCCTATACCACAGCGGAGATCTCCAGCCTCCTGTTCCACCTCACAGGTACGCACCAGCACCAGAATACACCAGTAGCGACACAATCTTCCTTAGGGTGGGGGAAAGTGTTCTACATATGCAATATCAAAATTCTGGTCCGCCCCACTTAGACAGGTGGTCTAGCCATCTTGTGCTTTATCGCCTATTATAGGGCAGCTCAGGTGACCCAACTTACCCTCTAGCATATAAATAAAGGCAGTAAAGTATGGGTTAACATCGAGAGAGAGTTAGTAGCCCCAAATAAACTAGAATCTCTCCTCTGGCTCTTCGTGAAAGACAGGTCTCCTGGAGCTATAACGCATCCTATAGTCTCACATTACCTTAAATTGTAGGACTTTTTACAAATTTAAATATCACCCCTCTCCAAGCATATGTTGCATATCCTGGGCAACCCCAAATTTCCTCCGGGCATGCCCTACCTAGATTTTAGCTGGTGGAGGGAGAGGAGGTTAACAAGGGTGTGCGACTGCAAATATATACCCTCAGATCCTTTGAAGACCTCAAGAATAGACATGTAATTACCCATCCAAATTTTCTGCTACAATCAAACTAGCCACTTTATTTGCACCCTAGAGCCAGACACCTCCTCCTATACAAACACATACTTTGATGAGATGCATCAATCCTTTCCATTGAGCCGGTGCCTAATATCCATGTTCTATCAAAACTTTATTCCCAACAAGGCAGGTGAAAATTTAGATTTTATGAGACAATGGGAGATGGATATCGGGGAAACACTGCAGGAGGAAACTGGGAAGAGATATGGGTAGCCATAGCCAAGGGCTCCATTAGTACACTTATAAAGGAGAATGGGTACACAGTCTTGTACAGATGTGACGTGTACCCATATATACTACATAAGATTTTTGCCTCAGCCTCCCCCACTGTTTCAGAGGATGCGGGCAAACTGGACCAATGTACCCCCGCCCCCCACCCCACCCCCTTGGTGGAATTGCTCACAGATAACTAACACATTACAACCGGTCTTCAACATAATCAACACCACAGCTGACACCTTGGGAGGCACTACTCAATAAGCCATTAGAGGAGATTTCATGAGCACAACAAAAATGGATTGCAAATTTTTTGGCAGCCACCAGATGCTGTATTATGGCTACGTTGAAACAGCCCCCCCAACTTTATCGCATATCACTTTTAAAAAATAGGGTATATAATGTCCTTGGAAAAAACAACTAGTTTCCTAAATGACAGAATGAAAAATGTTACCAAAATGTGGGACCGTTGGATGGCCAAGATGGTCTGGAGGGCAATTTAGACAATCTGGACACGGTATAAGCTATTGAAAGTACCCTAGACTTTCGGTGAACACTGAAAAACATGTATAAACTGTCTAAATACCTGTCAAGATTAAAATGTATATTTGTGATGGTGCTCGTCTCTAATCAGAAAGCGGACCTGCAGGGCTGAGGTAGGGATGCAGAATAACCAACTAGAGCCCAGGGACAGAGTATCTGTAGTCGGTAAGCAGGCAGAGGTCAGGGCTGGCAGCAGTGGTGCAGAGTCCAGACGACAGGCGAAAGGTCAGGGCAGGCGGAAAGCAGCGAGATCAGGGTCACAGTCTAGGGTCAGCAACAAAAGGAATCCAAACAGCAAAAGAGAAAGGCATAACAGCGAAGACCAACATGAGTTGCAAAACTTAGAACCTTGCTCGGCGACTCCCACTAGGAACTGCAGCCTTCTATAGCACGCTGCCAGTAAACAAAATTGCCGAACTGAGCAAAAAAGGCAGGCAACCTGGAAAACCCTAACTCCAACACAACCCGACACGAATTGGGCAGAATCCTTACAATAATCCCTTAAATGTTTCCCTATTCCCCCCCCTCACTTTTTTATTTTCTGAAACACTGTCCGCCTGCGATAATTGTGTAAAACAATAAAAAAAAGTTTGAAAAAAAGAATTTAAAAAAATAAAAAATAAAAAAACAAGTGCCTACATAATCTTATCAAGGGCTTATAGCAGGGCCCATGCCATCAGAACACAGAGACTATGCGGCACATTTTAGCTGACACCATGTATACAGTAAACACCCCAGTTCCCATATTATTCATAGCAAATTTAAGGTTGATTACCCAATATACTACCTTTGGCAAGGAAGCTTATGTTTCCATTTGTGGGGAAATCACAATGTAATTTACTGTATGTCAGGCCCAAATTTAGTTATGCATATAGTATGTAAAATCCCTGTCAAAAGGTACTCTGTGTACTAATGAGACCATTCTGCAGGTTACCACTATACTTCAAAATTGACTTTATCTATCTCAGTTATAGCAAACATTACACTGTCATTACAATCAATGCCATGATAGACATCTCCCAACCCGAAATTAAAAATGAAAAAATAACAAACAGATTGGATTAAAAAATATATCTTTGAAAGTTGACCACATTTTAAATGAGTTGAAAGATGAAGAAAATAAAATATAAGATATTGTGTTCTAATATTCTCATCGAAAATGACGAAGGGAATCAATGTAAATAGGATGATAATGTTTTATGGTTGGAAAGTATCTTTGGATAACACCCCACTATGGAATACTTCTGGTTACATCTGGATACATCTGGTAACTGTGTTATTGATTATAGTGATTTTACTCTGTAGGTCTCAAACCTTAATGACTTGATATACATGACATATGTACTGTACAAGATGCTTATGCATGTACATTACAAGACTTATCCTGTTAAATGGCAATATAAATATTTAGAGGGAAGGCCTACTACTTGGTTCATATAATCACTATCACTATTGTGGCATTTTCCTGGGTTACAGGTCTATATCGATGACAAAAAAAAAGCATATCATATGCAATACATTACAAAATAAACAACACTACCAAAAATAAAATTTAAAAAGTACGCCAAAAGTCCCACAAGACCTTAAAAGTGTCCGTCTATGAGACATCCTTAATTCTGATTGCAGAAATTTATCCTCTGTTGCTTGATCAATAATTTATCTCCATTTCTTCCATTTTCTTTTCTTGGGGTTAAATTAGGGAAATGGTTGGTGGTTTCCTTGTTATATGATATTGTACCGATGGCATTTAACCGCTTTGCTGCCAGAGGGTCTGAAACCCATTGTGAGTAACCACTAAAGGCATTACAGGTGCTGAAAGAAGTCAGTCCCAAGACAGAATATAATACAGTAAAAGGGGAGTAAATAGTGGTCTATACCTTCATAGAAATGCTATTCAGTAGTACAGGCACCATGAACAGAATTGCGAGTGGTGGTAACGAAATATACAATATGATAAAATATCTGACTTACTAATAAATAAAATATAATTCCAATCCTGTACATTAGTAACAGATCATAGAAATAGAATATTCTAGCATACAATGCTATTCATTTACAATCACAGAGCATTGGGCGAATGTGTCTATTTATAAATGTCAATGAAAAACTACCATTCATTACAATTAATAAAGGTCATATTTAACAATGCCCGACAATTTTTCTCCTGGGAAGAAAATGCTAGGACATCCCACTAGCAGATGGAGTGGAGAGTTAATTATCATTACAGAAATAATACTGATGATGACCTTGAATAAGGCTTTTAGAACTAAGATGTATTCATTTGAAAAACATGAGATCAATGGGTAGAACAAAATAGGACAATATAGTTGTTCTGGCCAAAGCACACCCTGATAGATGCGTAGGGACAGGCAGGTTAACTCAATCTAGGGTGACCAGATTTTGAAAATGAAAAACCGGGACACACAAAAAATGTATTAATACAACAAATTACATTACTAAAAATTAATATCATAATGATATTTATCTAATAGTGTCACCATTGATGCTGTATTATTCATTCTACCTCTTCCCATTCTCTCTCTACCTTCTCCTCCACCAGGGCCACCAACAGAAATCATGCCAACCCCGCCACCCCCCAAAAAAACAAATCTAATCGCCCAACCAAAAAATCTACTCGCCACCTAGCCGCGCACCTAGCCCCACCCCTAAAAAAGAAATTGAATAATTGAATAAATTGAATAAATTCCTAGTTAGAACTAATAACAGGATTCGATAGATAGGATAGATAGATAAGAGAGAGATAAGAGATAGATAGAGAGAGAGAGAGAGAGAGAGGAGAGAGAGAGATAAATAGATAGGAAAGAGAGAGAGAGTGACAGAGACAGAGAGAGAGTGGTTGAGAGAGAAAGAGGGTGACAGAGAGAGAGAGGATGAGAGAGTGTAGGTGACAGAGAGAGAGAGTGTGGGTGACAGAGAGAGGGGGTGACAGAGAGAGAGAAAGAGAGAAGGTGAGAGAGAGGGAGGATGAGAGAGAGAGGGAGGATGAGAGAGAGAGGGAGGATGAGAGAGAGAGGGAGGATGAGAGAGAGAGGGAGGATGAGAGAGAGAGGGAGGATGAGAGAGAGAAGGTGACAGAGAGAGAGGGTGACAGAGAGAGAGAGTGTGGGTGAAAGAGAGAGAGTGTGTGGGAGAGAGAGAGAGAGAGAGAGGGTGAGAGAGAGAGAGAGAGAGAGAGAGAGAGAGAGAGAGAGAGAGAGAGAGAGAGACTGACAGACACTTGGGTAGGCCCCCTGACGCCAACCCCAACAGACCCCTCCTGTTGGCGGCCCTGTCCCCCATTCTCTCTCTACTTCCCCCCATTTTCTCTCACCCCCCCCATTTTCTCTCACCCCCCCCCCCCATTCTCTCTCTCCCTTCCCTCCCCCATTCTCTCCTTTCCCTCCCCACCCCCATTATCTCAATCCCCTCTATTCTCTCTCCACCTCCCCCCCATTCTCTCTCTGACCTGCACAGATGCACACAGCCACTGACCTACAGACACTCACACAGACAGACCAACACAGACACTAACAAAGCACAGACACCCACACATATAGACCTGCACAGACACTGCTGGCCTGCACAGACACACACACAGACACTGATACACACACACACAGCCACTGATACACACACACACACTGATACACACACAGTCACTGATACACACAAACACACACACACACACACACACAGTCACTGATACACACACATACACCGCCACTGATACACAAACACAGCCACTGATACACACACACATACACACAGCCACTGAAACACACACATACACACAGCCACTGATACACACAGCCACTGATACACACACACAGTCACTGATACACACACACACACACAGTCACTGATACACACACATACACAGCCACTGATAAACACACACAGCCACTGATACACACACACACAGCCACTGATACACACACACAGCCACTGATACACACACACCGCCACTGATACACACACACTCTCCCCATACACACACACACAAAGTGGACTATGAGAGGCAGCGACGAATGTGAGTGACTGGACAGGGGAGGCGGGGGAGGAAAGAGAGGAAAGGCCGGCGATCCCTCTGCAACCACCGATCACGTACCCCCACTGTCCACCCCCGCACAAAGGGGACTGGGGAGAAGGGAGCACCAAGAGGCAAAGGTACAACCCCCTCTGGTGGGTGCACCCCCACTACTACCTTCTATCAGCCCAGACGGGCAGCCACTTGGACACACCGCGCAGCCACCAGAAGACAGAGGAGCGGGGAAGACACACACACACCCACGGTGTGCTCTGTTCAAAGCGGAAGCCCCACCCCGGCATCCTCTGACCTGCAACCAATCCCCTGCGGCCCGGCCGGCATTCTAAGCCCCGCCCCCGGCATCCTCCTTCATCCAATCCCATGCGGCCCAGCATTTTCTACTCTAAAGCCCCGCCCCCCGGCAGCATTCATTCATTCTACATAGAAAATACTCACCGGCTGCCGCATCCTCCACACCGCCTCCGCCACCCCGCATCTAAATACCGGGACCAGGGACAAAAACCAGGACATTTTCAGGACGGACCAATAACTGGGACAGGACAGAAAAAAACGGGACTATCCTGTCAAAACCAGGACGTCTGGTCACCATACAGTAACTCAATCCCAAATATCAAGCAAGGGAACCTTCTGACTTGCTAAAGTGTTTATTTGGGTCAACAACACAAATAAAAAGGGGGGAAAGTATTGAGGGAACACTGGGACATAAGAGCAATGGTGGGAGGGGGAGCTATGAGGGAAGTGGGATAAATGCAAGATATAGGGATAGGTGAAAATCAGTAACTTTACCAGGATAGGAGAGATGACTGCTCAAGATGGCTGCTGGTACTAAAAGAAAGCATGCTGGTATGGGGCTGATGGGAAATTAACTGGGACAATACTACTTGGCAAGGGGAGGGGGAGCAGTCAATCCTGGTAAAAGGCAGGGGGTTGCCAAAGCAACTGGCTGAAGCCAAGAAACCCACAAGGGTCACAACATTGTTGCAACCGTTAGACTGAGGAGTGCTGCCAGCCTGAAGATAGAGAAAAAAACTAAATCCTGTTCCAGGACAATAGTATAGGTAATCTAGTTTCCAGTTCATGTGAGAAAAATGGGGGTGATCCCCTGGTGGTGCTACAAATATGCCAGGCAGTTAGTGACAAATAAGCACTTAATAAAGAACCAAAACTGAGTAGATAAACGGTAAGGGTGTCTCAATTAATGTGCCGATGGTATGTGCGGGCCTGAATACCCCCACCTCACCTGTTTGGAGCCGTTGGAAACGATTTCCCCACGCCGATGGTACACACCCCCCCCTGGGAGGAGGAGATAGCTGGTATTGACCTCCTCGGCTGAAAGTGCGGCAAACCCGGTGAAGGAGACTGACAGGTGTAATGGAGCCCTGCAAGCAGAGTCTCTGGCCGTCTAACCGGGTGCCTGCTGGAAAACTCCTGATGAACCGGTCCGTTGCTGCAGGGGGGTAAGTGGCGGCTGTTGGTGGGGAGGACGACACACTCAGAACCTCCAAATTGGGTCCGTCAATGCTGGAATGTCCCGGAGCAGGTGAGGGAAGGGGTTATCGGCTGCACACTGGCAATGACTGAGACACATGCAGCTAGTGAAGGAAATCCTCTCGGATGGATCAGCTGCTCCGTGTAAGAAGTGCCGGTGCGTGCTACAATGCAGGGAAGTCAAAAAATAGTAGTGAGAGAGCAGAGCACTGCCAAAATGATAAAGAGGGCTTGATGCAAAAAATAAGTTTATTTATTAGGCATAATAGCCAAAAAAAGGGCAGACACACTAAATTAAAAAACTCTGACGCGTTTCCCGCCGTGGAGGCGCTTTATCAAAGAGCTTTTGATAAAGCGCCTCCACGGCGGGAAACGCGTCAGAGTTTTTTAATTTAGTGTGTCTGCCCTTTTTTGGCTATTATGCCTAATAAATAAACTTATTTTTTGCATCAAGCCCTCTTTATCATTTTGGCAGTGCTCTGCTCTCTCACTACTAGTTTCCAGTTCCACACAAAATATCATCATAACCATTTGTTAGCATTAATATAAATTAATCAAAACTTCTATCTACACCCAGTGCCCAGTCCCAATAGGATTTAATATAATAGTTAATTAACAAGGAGAGCAAAGGTAAAATACAGGCCACACTATAAAGCTCTCATTTAAAGCATTCTATTGAGGTTACTTGACCCCTCTTTACTAAAGCATTTTAATCTAAACGAGCCATAAAAGGTACAGTATAAAGCTTTGTTACCCCTTAAGATATTTTCCTTTGAACATGCATTTATATGAACAAAATATGGAAACAGTTATAAAATATAAGCTCTAAGGTTGGAAAAAAGTATACGGTAGTATCAACATTCTGGTGTGTTTGCACTTTTCTTATTTTGGTATTTGTATTATTATTATTATTATTATTATTATGAGATTTTTGGATTCCCATAGTCAAATACTGTGTGAGCTGCATATATGCAGTATGTATGTGTAACAGGTGTTCCCCCCACCCTCTGGGAGATTTCACTGTTACCTGCTGTTGTTGTGCTGTTCCCCTGCTAGGCTTACAGGATACTGAGTGTCCGTCAGTGTTAGTTGGGGACTAACAGGACAGGCTTTAGGGATCTTCCCAGCTTTTTACTCGGTTTTGCAGCGCCTCCATTCCCACAGGGCATATAGGGATTGGTGCAGTCCCCCTGTGGAAAACACTCACTTTCTCCCCAAAGAAACTGCAGCCTCCGGCAGGCTTATAAAACAGGAACAGTTCTTTATTCTTCATACAGCATGCCAACATGTACACTCTTTTCTCTCCCTCTGGTCCCTGGAATCAACCGAAGGAGCTTGCGGCTCAAAGGTCTATCCTTAGCTCCCATATCCCCTGGTTGAATATGGGGTAGCTGGTCCGACTGCCCTGAGGGAGGGGATCTCTCTCTAAATTTGAATCTGCATTCCCTTGTGTACTCAGGGGAGGGTCCTAGGTCTGAGACCCTGTTAGGGCAGCACACAGGTCTTAGGCCCACCTCCCCCCTCTGTCACTCAAGGGAGTTGTTTACTGCTTCAGCAGCAAGGGCATAGATTTAACCCTAACACTGCCTGTGCTGGGCATGGATTTAACCCTAACACAGGGCTTAGTTGTTAGGTAGGGCAGATTAGTAGCCAAGAGGATATATGACTCCACACTCCCCTGGTGGAATCTCATGGACCCCGCTGAGAACCCAATTTACACACCATCCGAAATTGGATGACATGCAACAATGCGTAACAGTTTATGGCATAACATTTTTAACCAATGAGGTATGTCTGGATCACTCACATAACATGGAGAATCCATACCCCCCTTCAATAATAATGTTTTGGGTCAGGTTTCTTAACTAACCTGCCCTCTCCGTCAGGAACTGTAATGGAGTAAACCCTCTTTGGACCCCGCTCTGGAATATATATTCCACCCAGTCCATATAGATGTTTCTCCCTACCCTCCATACACGCATGAGATAACATATTTTCTCTTTGTTGTAATCCAAGGGCTCTAATCCCAGGCCAAGGTCTGTGTATTACTCCCTACCTCTGCCCTGCAGGTCTATATCCTGTTTTGCAGTCAGCAATGTTACATAGAGTACCAGACCCCTTCAGACAATAATACACTTGCCTCTCTCCAACCTCTGACCTCTACCTGTTTCCTGACCATCGTTACCTGCCTGCCGCCCGCCGCTGACCCCTGCCTGTTTCCTGAGCATTGCTAATTACTTGCTGTCTGCCTCTGACTTCTAGTGTGTGTGAAGTGTTTAACCAAATCTGGCGCTCATATACATTTACAATAACAGTGATATAATCAATACAATAGTGATAATGGTGATACTTAGACAAACACAATGGTTGATTGCAGCTGTGACCTGGTGTAGGATTTCTTTCTCAATCCTCATAGAAAGTGGCAAGTGGATCATCAGGAAGCGCATACAATGTGGGAATATATAAAAGAAAATACTTTTGGTGCAATATTGTGCAAACAGTGGTGGAGTAAAGTTGCTAGCACAGAATGTATACACAGAATACTCACAAACGTGAGGTGGGATGAAGGCACATAAAGGTATCTTTAAGAGCTGGTGTCAATCTGTGGAGTATGGTGTTGCCAGAATAGTGGGGTTCCCAGCTGACCTTAGGACAGGAAAACACTGGACATAGCATAGACCGTATAACAATTTAATAAAAGAAGTAGTTAAAATCCAATCTACTCACATGTTGAAAAATTAAAAACAGCATTTTAGATCTCAATGATCTCTGCAAATAGCGCTCGATGCTGCCACCGGATGGGGCCTCTCTCTCGGGTCTCCCTCCAACCATGTGAGTGTATTACACATATACTTACTTTTAAAGATATTTTGTACAGTCTGCACTATGTCCGTTTTATTATTCACTTAAGGTCTCCAGCACTTACCATTCCACTTACCTGTCTGACGGTCCAACGGGCTGACACACATAAAGAAACCTTTATGGGAACATTGCTCACTCTACACTTGTGAGTATCCAGCACACTGCACCTTGATATTTATCACATATAAATCACAATACTGCACCATCAGGGAATTTTCTTCTGTTTTTTACATGACATTGCGCTTCCTGATGATCTTCACTTCTTCACTGTCCACGGGATCGAGAGAACGACCCCACACCGGGTTAAGCAGCATTAATTCATGTTTGTATAAGTATCACATTCTTTCACATATATATTCTGTAGACAGTGATTACCCAATGGCACCTGCTATGTCAGACCTGTTGCTGTGCTACTTACATATAAATGGAGCAATATTATTAAACACCAGAGCATGCAAGAGATAGCCAGATCACCTATATAAGCATAAACATTTGTACAACACACCTATATCTGATCTTCAAATACATCCTAACCAATTATTCTGATTGTCCTAATGACACGAAATCTAATGTGCAAAATAGCAGGATTAAAGTGCCTGGTGCATAATAAATATTGTTATCCTATGCTGGCATCATAATGAGGGTCATAAATTGCCATATGTGATGGGCAATCCATAAGGAGATACATACAATTTAATATTCCTCTGTATCATACATATGCAGAGTTCAAAAAGTGTAATTGAATACGGTTAAAGCTAATCTATAGTAATCTCATGGTCTACCTAAATAAAAATTAATTAAATAAATTAAATAATGTATTTTACCCAGGTGCCATTGGGTAATCACTGTCTACAGAATATATATGTCCAATACATCAATGGACAGGCATTCAGTACTAAAGTCCCACTGATTGCCCTGCAAGATCGTGTGCCCAATTACCCCTGCTATACACCAGAGCAGCTATCTAGGCCACTGTAATCCTAGAGATAATTGTCTACCAGCATCTCCCAGTAAATCAATCAACTACTAATAGGAGGGTGTATATATATCATTTACATCTCTCACAACGTCACTCCTGAGGACGCCAAGAACGGTGAAACGCGTAGAGTGACGCTGTCTCTATCCACCGGAACCCTCGGATGCCGATGACGTCACTTCCGGTTGCTGATACGCACTCGTGACACGCACAGCAGAGAAGGAGGGAGACCCGAGAGAGAGGCCCCATCCGGTGGCAGCATCGAGCGCTATTTGCAGAGATCATTGAGATCTAAAATGCTGTTTTTAATTTTTCAACATGTGAGTAGATTGGATTTTAACTACTTCTTTTATTAAATTGTTATACGGTCTACGCTATGTCCAGTGTTTTCCTGTCCTAAGGTCAGCTGGGAACCACACTATTCTGGCAACACCATACTCCACAGATTGACACCAGCTCTTAAAGATACCTTTATGTGCCTTCATCCCACCTCACGTTTGTGAGTATTCTGTGTATACATTCTGTGCTAGCAACTTTACTCCACCACTGTTTGCACAATATTGCACCAAAAGTATTTTCTTTTATATATTCCCACATGGTATGCGCTTCCTGATGATCCACTTGCCACTGCCTCTGACTTCTGACAGTTTCCTCACTATAATCATCATAATATATTTAAGTAAAAGCATGCCTGCCCTTAAGGGAGCAATGCAACACTTTAGTCAGATTATGAATAAACTAAAATTATACACAATTAATTTTGTTAGA
Organism: Ascaphus truei; assembly: GCF_040206685.1. Classification (NCBI taxonomy): domain Eukaryota; kingdom Metazoa; phylum Chordata; class Amphibia; order Anura; family Ascaphidae; genus Ascaphus; species Ascaphus truei. Next base: position 369,615,200 of record NC_134486.1, read on the forward strand.
TTGTAAAAGCCAGAAGAAATAAATAAGTCGTGCAAGGGGCCCGAAACAGTGGTAAAGTAGCTATACACCTGATCTTTGATAGTAACAACTTCTAGACCTCTGAAGCTGCACATGAGAACACCCATCATAGGGTACAGTACCCTTAGCACAGAGAGGCGGACCCCTGAGGACCTGAGATCATAGCCAGTATCCGTCCGAGACTACAAAAGAGACTGCAGATAGGCAAGCCATTGGCCTTGTACAGTTTTTAAGGCCATAATGGCCAACTTGAGCTAAACACAAAAGATCACTGGAAGCCGATGCTTATCACGCAGGATGGGAGTAATATTCTCAAAGCGAGATACACGTCTCAGAATCTGAGCAGTTGCGTTCTGCACAAGCTGGAGCCTCCACATGCAGCACACTGATAGCCTTGCATATAAGGCATTCCCATAGTCCAACCGCATCGACACAAAAGCATGGACCAGTGACTCAAAGTCTATAGACGACAGGAGTGGACGCAAACTCCAAAGCAGCCTCAGATAGAAAATCTCAGTCTTAACAACTGAGGCCACTTGGGCTCGTATGCTGAGGCTCTGGTCAAAAAGGATTCCAAGGTTACAAACCTGGGATATATGCAGCAGCTGTACACCATTGATTAGGGTCAGCCATCATCCCCCTGACCCTTTCTCATGCACCTTAATGAACCTATCGCTAACTGCCTGCTTGCCTTTCCCAGCCATTGGACTGAGCACCACAGTCGCTACCAATGACAGTGCAAGGGAAAGAGGGGGGGGAGTAAGATAGAGGGTGGAGTAAGATAGAGGGGGTAAGATAGAGAGGGAGAGAGAGAGGGGAAGAACAGTAAGAGAAAGCGGGGTAAGAAAAAGGGAGTGATTTTTTTTCGTCCATTTCAGTAGTGGTAGATCATGTTAGGATGATGCTGGCAAAAGTAGATCATAGGTACCTAATGTCTGAGCAACACTGCCCTTGGCCTCTTACTATAGGTTCTGGTTTTTGTGGTAGCGGCTCTGCTCTTAAGTGGTGGGGACTATTGTGTTGGTGGTGACTTGCTGGACTGTCTAAATGAAGAATGCTGATGGTGGTGTAAATAGGTTTCCCTGTGCCAGAGCTGATAGCTGTGCAGGGGTGTGGTCCAAAGGTGTGCCCCTTCCTTACCCTATGAATGGTGACACTACATATTGTGCAGTGGACTACTGTTGAACCCTTCAGAGTTCCCTGGGGTCTCAACTAAAAACCTCATCAGTTTCTGCAGCTCCTCTCCCTCTTCAGGTAAGTACTCAGAAAACTGAAGCCGCTGCTGTGTGCAACGCCTGGGGGAAAGAGGGGGGGAAAGTGTCCTCCCCCATTTCTTCTTTCTCTTGCTTCTGTGGCAGTGATGCAAGTGGTAGCGGTGGCTTCGGCCACCCAGTACAGACTAATTTTAAACCAGGGCACAGGAAAGCTGCAGCTGCCATGGTCTGCCTACTTCCCAGCCCTCTCCTCCATGGAAAAAAAATAAAGTAAGTAGCAAACAGTATAAAAATAACGCACTTAAGACCAGAAAGCACGTAAACTCAAAATAATCCCGCTCTGACACACACAAAAAAGAAGAGCACGACATAATACTTATATGGGATTTCTTACACATTATCAGATTTTGTTGTAATGATTCTCTCTCCCTCTCTTTTAATTTTACAATGTATCTCCTTGCTCCCCCACCCCCTGCCCCCACACTGCTGATGGGTGCTTGTTCCTATCACTATCCCTTTCATCCATTTAGTGCCATCTGTTTATTTTCTATCCCCTCAGCCATTTCTTCTCTACCTCATCTGCCTTATATTGCTACAGTATCTTCAATTTTACATCTGTGTTAAACTCACAGAATCTTCTGTAAATCAATACTGCTGACCTGAGGAAGAGAGGGAACTCTGGTTCTATTATGTTAGTCCAAATAAAAAAAGGTATCACTTACTACTGAAGTACTCATTTATTCTGTCCCATCTCAACTGGACTAGCACGGCTATTTATATTTAATATAAAAAATAAACTAATGTAACACAGAAAAATAATAAAATACAAATTGTAAAACAGTCTGCAAAATGAAATAAAAGACAAAGTACTGGACACTAATACTGAAAACCTACACATCTCTAAAACGTAAAACCATCAAATTATACCTAAATATAACTATAATTAACTTAACTACTGTACATTAACTAACAGATAATTAACTAACTTAGCTATAACTTCTTCTACTAACATGTAACTACCTGTAACTAAAACCAACTACTGTACTAAACAGCTTTTCTCATTTAATTAACAGTTGTTACTTTTTTTTTTTTAAATGTTTTAATTGTCTTTTATATACACTCTTTGGCTCATTCATACTTCCCACACTTACTGTCACTAATGCACTCACTATTCACGAACACAATAAGGCTGTGCTTATAGTGCTGGCGACGGCGACCGATGACGTCACCCTTCACCGTCGCCACCTGCGAAAGTTATAATTTAACTTTTAGCGACGTCGCTAGCGATGGAGTCATTGATTGGTTCAGAGACAGTCACATGTGGTGACAGTCTCTGAAAAATCAAATTTACCCGGCTTCCAAATTTTTGGTGGCGACGTCGCTCCGCCGCCCGTCGAGCTTACTATAAGCACTCGCAACAGAGTCAATTGTTTTGGAGCAACGTCGCCGTCATGGGCACTATAAGCGCAGCCTTACACTCATTAACACTATTCGCACCACTAACAATCTCACTCTCCATTCTTTTTGCCTCCTGCATCATTCTTGCCTCTGGTCACACCAACACACGATCAATATAGAAGCAAATGTAGCAGGTGAAATAACACTTTAAATGCGTCTGTTTTCCTGAAAACATACAGCCAGACGCGTCTCTGACAACATTTCTATAAAAGCTGGTGACAATACAAAATCTACTATAAATGTAGCAAAATGATTAGACCTATGAGGCTAGATAAAATACAAATACAATGTATAAAACCGTTTCGGAACGCAACTGGGAAATTTTTACACATCTCTAGATTGTGAAATCATTAATAAGAACATCAAACTATTTGGAGACCTGTACTTCAAAGCCTGGCATGGCTATTTAGGCCCTAATTCTGCAAATACTAAGGCTTTAGGTTTTGATACAACCAAAATGCTTCAAAAGCAGTTCCTCCTACTCGTTTTTTATTTTATCCGCTATTTTTGACCGGATGGGAACCGTTGAGGCAAATGTCACTATTTTTAGTTCCAGGGAACCCACAGTTCCCGATATACTGTACCTTTGAAGTTACCTGGTTTAACTCTCCCTTGGGGGAAAAGAATGGCTGCCAAATCTCAGACCAATTGGATGCTGTACCATCGGTTGTAGCTCCCTACTGAATGGCCATTTAAATCTCCTTTAAAACTCAGGAAGTCAGACCGGTAATTTAACCCATACCTTGGGAAACAGGGGGTCCTCAGAGCTAAATTTGTGCGTTCAGCTCTGGAAACCAACCCTCCCCTCGGTTCAAGTCCTGTAAAAAAAAAAAAGTGGAGTTTAGTCAAGTTGGATTGCTTTATTAAGAAAGGGTGGACAGATGGCAAAAGAAATTGAAAAAAATAATTTGCAAACCAGGCAGTCAGACAAAAAGGCAGGAGGAGGCCATGCAGAAGAACTCTCCCTTTGTCTCATATTAATGTAGGATGATGGAGTTGATGATTATGGCTCAGATCCTTTGGGTTCCAAGATTAAGTACATACTGCAATTATTTATACATACATATTCTTTACTTATCTAATTGGATCACAGTAAGCAATCAATTATGAACCGTATATAATCTGCTAAATTACCCTGTATAGAAGGGGGGCAGACATTATTAAATTCAAATTCATGTGATACAAATGCAGCATTTTTCAAGATCATGAGCGCTAAATAGGTCATAACAATTTTATTTTAAATATACCCGCAGGTATAACTATTTCATGATTGTATAGCCTGGGTCCCCTAGTCTCCCCCAGTTCCCCTCTTACCTCCGCTACAGCAGGGGAACCAATGGAGCGTTGTGGCAGTGTCAGGGAGGTGACTGAGTCGCCGGAGGCTCCTGGTGGCTCCCTTTGTAGGGTGCCACCATGTTCAGTATGCATGAGCATGCGCAGTGGGATCGTGCATGTGCAGAGGACCACCTAGGTTCTCGGGCTCGGCGGGGACTACAGCCCCCAGAAGGCACTGGGGTTGTTAGTCAGGTGCAGACAAGCAGCCAATCACGCGGACGGATTCCCCTGCGACCAGGATTGTTACTTTTTGCGTGCTGAGGAGCACGCCAGTTGGAGCTGGGACAAGGAGAGGGTAAGGTGTGTGTGCAGGGTGTCTGTGACCCCTGCACTAGGCCAGAGACCCACATAGACCCCCTACTGCCCGTTTAGCTTGTTGCTGCTACAGGGGCCACCCCAGTAGATAGGGGCATTGCCCTGTAGCAACAAGCGTGAGGGACACAGCCTGGACGTGGCAGCGACTGGCACCTGGTGGTCTGAGACCAGATCACCATAGACAGAGAGAGACTATTATGGTGGGACCCTCCAGCTGGACACCACCCCACGTAGAGATGGACTCATCGCTGACGACGAGGGACCGGACGACTTCCCTTTGTCTTCAGTCAGCGCTACCGGTGCTGGAGTACCTGGCAGGTATCACACCTACACCTACAAGTGCACCAAATTTAACACACAGTTGTGGGAAGTGCTTTCACACACTTTGGGTGGGTTGACTCTTATGGACACCAGGGTGGTTGGGCACCTCAGTACTTTCGGGAAATATCCCATCCAAGTGTGGACACTGTGTTGGAGGGCACTGTGGGGTTACGGCTGTGCATGGCATATTGTTCTTCCTTTTTCATATGCATGCAGTAAACTGTTATCTATATCATTGTGTGTGTTATTGCATTGGGTCCTGTGACAGGGTTATCCAACATAGTAGGATCCTGCACAGGTGAAAGCGCTGTCACCAGATGATCAGGCACACGCCAGGCTCCCAGCAGCGAAGGTTTAGGCCTCCTGTGAGCCACAGGTAACACACCAAACACAAAGTAGCCGCCATATCTCCCATAGGGTAGGGGAAACAGTACTACATTTGGAGGCGCTGCTCAGATCTCAGACCTGGGGTGCCCTACTCAACAGTAAATTAGATTAAAACAAGAACAGAGCGTCCACCTCATAGTGTAGTATATCAAATTTACTTGGTAAGAAAAGATAAAAATGCACTTACAAGATGTCAGTGCAATAAGAGCATTGAATGTAGACATTTCTGTGGTTTCTCAGAATCAGGCGTGACTGTACTGTTCCTGTTCCTTTCATTGACGCATCCCTCAGGTCTGCTGTACTGGCACCAGCTCCTCAAAGTCCAAGGTGCTTCCGCACCACGTGGGGGGCGCGTCGCTGCGTCACTACGTCACCGTAGTGTAATTATTTATTTATTTTATTATTTTAGTATAGAGATCAGCATTTATTTTCATATTATATTCAGCAGTAAATTAGTAAACCTACCAGAACACCATGTTTATGCCCTCTCAGCAACAGGTCCACGAGTGGGCCTTAGAGCTCCAGGAACCTGGTCGCAGTGTGATGAGTCCCTGCCGTCATGTCAATATTTACTGTCTGCGACCACGTGAGAAAATCTGGCCTAAGCGATGCCAAGATCATCGGTAGAAAATATGACACCGCCTATCGGTCGAGTGTTGTACTACTGACCACCTGTCAAGAAATATGCCTAGGAGATGCCCCTCAGGCCCTAAATCAGTCATAGGCTCTGGCCGAGGGATACCCACTCATATACCCCAGGCTGTCACCTCCCATGGCCGCGTCCACCTCGGGACTCCCCTCAGAGGTCCCCTATCATGCTCAGGCATCCACCTTCTCCTAAACACCTGAGGGGTGGATGACTAAAGCCCTGGTAGCAAGCACACTCATCAGGGCTGACTTACCCATACAGATAAAGGGGATGGTACTCGCTCAGCTATTTGGTAGAAATTTTATTAATACGTACTAGAGGGGTGCTCTGAGGGAATGCAGAACTATATATGCACACAAATTAACAAAAGTCCCTCTATAAGCACTCAACCTCTACTGTGATAACTTAAATTTATAATTTTTATTGGTCATGAGAATAAAGAAAACGACGAATGTTAAAACCTAATTAAACGCATGGAGAGCTATGAATCCACATCTGCCATTGGAATTAATGCTCCCAAATGGCGTGGACTTTCCCAATTAGATCCATTTAAATCATATATTGTAGAGGGTTAATGTCCATTGAAATAGTGTCCCATCATATTGAGGGCATGAATACAACCCATAGACTCAGTACATTATCTAAAATCGCCCTCTGGGTATGAGAGTGACTTACTGCCTCTCTTTGCTAACTGTTTGAATTTATCAGACAGCATATATATATATATATATATATATATATAGATGTAGCCAGGTCCCCCGAGCCGTGGCTGGCCCCCCCTCGGGACACTCACCGCGGCAGTAGGAAGGTTAGAGCCGCTCGTGGGGAGGTGCAGGGGTGTGTGCGCGCATAGCGCGGTGTTCGTGTAGGCGGCCGGTTGCTAGGAACGCGTGCGGACGCGTTGTTAGAGCTCTGTCGGGTCCCGGTGCAGGGCGCCACCATAGGGAATTACGCACGCATGCACAGAAGGGATTTTGGTGCGGGGACCGTCCGGGAGGTTCGCGCAGGCGCAGGACAAGCGCGGGAACCTTAACCTACCAGGAAAGGCTCTTGGAAGGGACTACAAGTCCCATGAGCCTCAGCAGCGCCCCACGTGATGCCAGGGAGCCAATAGGGCTGAAGCATCTCCCTGCAAGGGAGATTTAGATACTTTTCGCAGGCTGGCAGCACGTTAGTTGGTGACCGGAGCAGCAAGGGGAAGGAGGTAGGGTGCAGGAGTCAGTGACTCCCTGCACTAGGCCAGCAATCCCCCTAGGCCCCAGATAGCCCTGAGTCACCCTAGTGGAGTGTTGTAGGGACAGGCCCTAGGTTAGGGACTTTGCCCCATTAGCTATTTGGTGGTAGGGAACAAAGAACATTGCGTGTCTTGCTGGGAGAGAGCTGGACTAGTTTCAGGGTGGGATCGCCCCTGATGGATCATCCTACGGTGGATCACGGATATCGTGTAGGAGCTCGCCTTGACCCTTTGTGAAGCCCGTTGCAGGTCCGAGCACTGGAGTGCTCGGCAGGTAGCCCATAACATCAAGTGCACCAACAAGGCCTATCACCAGACATAGTGGCTGCGCAGTCACACACACACCTGTATCTGACTTGGTAGTGCGAGACATTGGGTGGGGTTATCGGACACAGGGTGGGACCATTCATAAAGTGTTAGCGTCCGCCGTGACGCATAAAGTTTTAGCGTCTGCCGTGGCGCATAAAGTGTTGGCATCCGCCGTGGCGCAAGATAGCGTTAGCTTTGTGAGAGACGTAGTGGGTAGTGTCTCCTCTAGAGAGAGACACCCGTTATTCTTCAATGTGATAATATATGTGTTGTATGCTGTTCACAAGTAAAGGTATTTGGTTATCTCACATATCGTGTATATGGTTATTGTATGAGGTCCTGTGAGGAACAATTCCTGCTCTGCTAGGAATCATCGCAGGTGGAGGCGCTGCACCGAGTAAGTGGTTACTCATAGTATCATAATTACCCCAGGTTCCCCGTGGCGGAAGCTCAGCCCTCCTGTGAGCCAACAGGTAAAGCATCACACACTGGTAACACTGTATGTCCTCCGCACCCACACTATAATCTGCGATTGGGTGGGGGAATACCCGTTACATTTTGGAGGCGCTGCTGAGATCTCAGACATGGGGTGCCCTGTCCATTTTTTTTGTTCTCTCCTAAAATGTCACCACCATTACCGTACCCGTCGCGCTCAGAAGTGTATGAATGGGCCATGAAGCTGGAAGTGCTGCTGCCGCACACGCTTGCGGTGTGCCGCGTCCCGGTAGATACTCCGTCATCGGCTATACAAGCGGCCTTGCAGCAAAACCCTAATCTCCGGGGTGCTGCCACCATAGCCATGTTAGATCAATGTTTGGAGGACAAGGAGTATTGCTCCGTGTTAGTGAGTATAGGGCAAGATATAAATGAAGGCCAGGGTCCGTCCAGCTTGTGGTTCAAGGGCTCTGCCGGTACAGGTTGTACGGTGGTGTACACGGAACGGCCCATAAAACCCGAACCCCTCAGCCCTCGCACGAACTTGGAAGAGATTGCTAGACATCTCCTTCCCCCCCTGAGAGTTATTGCGAGTCTACTTTGGGTGCACTCACCGATGGCCGTCCCCCGCTAAGTATTGCCCAGCCATCTGCTATCTTGGGAAATGAATTCCGAATGCTAGCTCAGACTATTGCCAAGCTGGGAGAGATCCAACAGCAGTATCGCAAACTAAAATTCTTTTCAGGAACTAAGCCGACCCCAGCGGGCGAAGAAGCGTTTGACGTGTGGAAGGAGTACACTTCCCAGGTTGTAGAAGAGTGGACGTGCCCTTAGTTGGCAAAACGACAACGCATAATGGAGTGCCTGCGGCCGCCCGCTTCCACCACGATACGGCTGGCTAAGGATCAACATGCGGATGTCACCGCACAGCAAATGTTAGAGACACTTGAGCGGGCTTACGGGCGAACTGAGGACGTAGGACAATTGATGACGCGGTACTTCAATCTTCGCCAGAAACTCGGAGAGGAGCTATCTGATTACCTTCAGCGAATTAGAGCGGTCATAAGGGAGATGCGGAAAAAGGACCAGATTAAGGCCACCGAGGTGAATGTGTATTGCTGGAACCAATTTCTGAGAGGAGCACTACCCGACCATTCTATCGTCATCATGATTAAGTGTTCCCGGATGCAAGGTGATCCCCTTCCTGGGAGGAGCTAATGGATGAGATAAAGAAACATGAAGCCTACGCCCGGTTGCATACACCCGCCAAGGTTAAGGAGCCTTCCACCAGTGACCCTGCTAAGGCCGCTGGGGCCAAGGCCAAGAACACCCCGACCCAGGATGAGGAGGTCGCAACTAAGGGCTCGGCCTCCAAAGCTAGACCCGCCCGTAAATCATCTTCTCCGTACAGGGCCGCTCTGAACAAAGAGACCTCCTTTGCTATACCTGCGGTAAGAAGGGCAACTTCTTCCGTGATTGCCCAGAAAGGGAGGACCTCACCGAGGACAAAACTCCCGACCGAAGAAACCCAGCCCGGTCGATGGTATGCTGAGTACAAACTGCCGGGTCTGATGTGGAGACCCCTCCGGGAACCACCAATGCCCCTGCGGAGGCCGACACCGGGGATGACGCCTCCAACCGGGAAGCTTACAGCCAAGTAGGCCCTGCAGCTATCGTACGGGTGTTACTAGAAGGGATCTATGCGTCGGCTCTACTGGACATGGGGTCACAAGTGACCATCATATACCGCCCGTTCTATGAACAGCACCTCCGACACTGCCCCCTGAGAGCGGCCGATCATGTGACAGTACGGGGGCTAAGTAATGAGGACTACCCCATCGATGGGATTGTAAGGGTTCAAATGGAAATGCTCCAGCTGAACACCGGCAAGAGACACCCCATGCATGTAGCGGCCCCGGTATGCAAGGAGCCCCAAGACCAGTGCAAGTACCCGATCATCTTGGGCACCAACGCTGATATAGTACAAGCGGTTATCCGAGCGTACCTGAAAGAGACTAACGAGCTGCCGCTAGCCACCTCTCTCCTAGATCCGGTCCTACGAGAGGAGTGCAAACGGGTATATGCCCTGGAGCGACACGGGGATCTCTACAATCGTCAACGCGGGCTGACGACCATATTACCAGGGGGAGTGCAAAGAATGGCCGTCTGGTGTTGTTATCCCAAACGACATGGGAGCGATCAGCTTTTCTCTCTGGAGAGTATGCCTGAAGAAGAAGTTCGGAGAGGGTATAGGGTACTACCCGAAGTGAGGGAGTGGACGACTAAGATCCCTCTCCGAACCCATGTGTATGTGCAGAATCTCTCCCCCTTCCCGATGGAATTTGATGCCGACCAGAAGTTGGGTTGCATATATCCGGTCAGCCCTGTAGAAAACACGCCTCAGGTGAAGGCGGCGGCTGTGGATGAGCGGTTAGTCAAGCTGGACTTCAACTTCAGTGAGTCAACGCTGTCCACCCAGTGGAAGGAACTGCTGGCAACCCAGTTGAATCAACGACGACAGGTGTTCTCCACGAGTGAGATGGATGTGGGCAGCAGTCGCAGCGCCCAACATACCATTCGACTGAGTGATGCCACCCCGTTCCGAGAACGCTCTCGTCGCATTGCCCCGCGGGATGTGGACGATGTGAGGAACGTCATTGACGATATGGAAACTGCCGGGATTTTGACGGAGTCTCGGGGGCCCTACGCGTCACCCATAGTGGTGGTGCGTAAGAAGAACGGATCCATACGCCTGTGTGTCGACTATCGAACTCTGAACCATCGTACGATACCAGATCAGTACAACCTCCCTCGCATTGAAGAGATCCTGAATGCGCTGAATGGAAGTCAATGGTTCAGCGTGCTCGACCTCCGATCTGGGTACTATCAGGTACCTATGACTGCGGAAGATCAGGAGAAAACAGCCTTTGTCTGCCCACTTGGATTCTACCAATTTACACGAATGCCCCAAGGTATATGTGGGGCGCCGGCTACCTTCCAACGACTGATGGAGAAGACTATCGGGGACATGAGCCCTCGGGAGTGTCTTGTATACCTGGACGACATTATTGTCTTCGGAAGAACCCTGGAAGAGCATGAAGACAGGCTGCTTAAAGTGATCGACCGTCTGGGGAAGGAAGGATTGAAGTTGTCCCTAGACAAGTGTCGGTTTTGTCACACCTCGTTGACCTACGTGGGGCACCTCGTGTCTGCTCAAGGGATCGCCACCGACCCTGCCAAAGTAGAAGCGGTATTGAACTGGCCGCGTCCCGAAAATGTCACCGAACTACGATCCTTCTTGGGGTTCTGTGGGTATTACCGTCGATTCGTGGAAGGGTACTCTAGTAGAGCTAAACCCCTGAACAATCTGTTGAAGATATACCCCTCAGAGACCGGGAGGAAGGCTGTATCGGCACGCCAACCGTTTGGTGATAAATGGACGTCTGAGTGTGAGCAGGCCTTCCTGAAATTGAAGAAATGTCTGACCGAAGCGCCGGTGCTTGCGTATGCTGATCCCGAACAGCCATACGTTCTGAATGTGGATGCCAGTCTCAATGGACTGGGGGCCGTCCTGCACCAGAAGCACACCGAGGGTCTTTGGCCTGTAGCCTACATCAGCCGCAGCCTGACGGCAAGTGAACAGCGATACCCCATCCACAAGTTGGAGTTCCTGGCTCTCAAGTAGGCTATCACCGAGAAGCTCCACGATTACCTGTACGGTGTTACCTTCGAGGTAAGGACGGATAACAATCCCCTCACATACGTCAATACCTCGGCCAAATTGGACGCCGCCGGACACCGCTGGCTGGCCGCCCTAAGCAACTACAGTTTCTCCATGAAGTATAAGCCGGGACCTTTGAATATACTGCTGCGACACACTTTATTCGAGCAAATACCCAGTATGTACCTGGCAGATACCTGGAATGCGCCACTCCTCACCTCAGACAAGCCCCGTTGCGTTTGCCTTCCCAGCCATGGTTCATGCCTGGCTGACGGGCGGCTGATCTGTTAAATGATAATGATTAGGATTTAATAGGCTGCAATGCTTCGCGTGTCTACCAGATGGCATAAATTCATGAATTGTAATGCAGTATATATATATATATATATATACTGTGCAGTATTGCAGCCAGCGGGAATAAAATGCTTCAATCCCTGCCTGGAAAATAACGCAATGCACTCGGGCAGAAAACAGTCACAAACCTCAATACACCCGAGTATACCCGAATTCGTGGGACTAGCCGAGCTCGAATAAAGTGTGTCGCCAGTGTAGGGGCTGACGCTCTATCCAGACGACCCGGGTTAAGTGCTACTCTAGATGATGATGAATGGGAGGAACTCCCGGGACCAGGGGTGCGCGCTATGTGTCTTACTGCCGCCATCCTCAACGATCAAGTGGCCTTCTCCGAATTAAGGGTGGCCGATTCCTTGGGATACACTTCCGAGTATTTAAGAGATTCTCAACACGCTGTTGAGAAGTCAGGGGTTCAGTGTTCTAGACCTGAGATCTGGGTCTACCAGGTACCAATGAGTGCAGAAGACCAGAATTAGACGGCCTTCGTATGTCCCCTTAGTTTCTACCAATTCACTCGCATGCCCCAAGGCATTTGTATTGCCCCAACATGGGAACCAACGGGAATACTTAGTCTACCTGGATGATATCATCGTCTTCGGTAAGATTCTGGAGGAGCACGAAGAACGACTACTGAAAGTGTTGGTTCGGCAGGGCCAGGAAGGCATGAAGCTGTCTTTGGACAATGCCGGTTCTGCCGCACCTCAGTGACCTACGTGGACCACATTGTGTCCGCGGATGGAATAGCTACCGATACCGCCAAAGTTGAATCAGTGGTGAACTGGCCGAGGCCAGAGACCGTCATGTAACTACGCTCCTTCCTCGGATTCTGCGGATACTATCACCGTTTCGTGGACGGTATTCAAGCAAAGCAAAGGTCCTCAACAACCTTCTCAGGATATACCCCGAGGAGACAGGGCAGAAGGCCACCTCAGCGTGACTACCGTTCAACAACAAGTGGACAGACGCCTGTTAAAAGGCATTCATCGACCTGAAGAAAAGCTTAACAGAGGCACCCTTTCTCGCTTACGCCAATCCCGAGCAGCCCTACATCCTTCATGTGGATTGAGCTTCAATGGCTTGGGTTCAGTCTTGCACTGGAAGTACCCGGCTGGCCTCCGACCAGTGGCCTACAACAGCCGCTGTTTGACCCCCAACGAGCATAATGATCCCATCCACAAGTTGAAATTCCTCATGCTCAAATGGGCAATCGTGGACAAACTCCATAACTACCTGTATGTGGTCAGCTTCAAGGTGCGAACGGACAACAATTCGTTGACGTACATATTGACATCCGCCAAACTAGACGCCACTGGCCACAGATGGCTGGCGGCCCCCTCGGACTACCGGTTCACGTTGAAGTACAAGCCGGGGCCCTTGAACATCGGAGCTGATGCTCTATCCAGAAGACCGGGATTGAGTACCACCCTAAATGATGACTGTCATGGGAGACCAGGTAATTTGCACCTTTATACCGGGATCATTCATTGAGCAAAACCAATAAGTAAACAAATTGTAATTTATTCCATTGAAACAGACGTACACACAGTGAATTACAAATAACAAGAGGAAACACACTTACTGGGGGATCTGGGTTAAAATACAAATCTTTCCTAAATCAGATAGTCCTTAAAACAATGTCTTTAGGTTACCGGGATGTACCCGCAAAAGTCCTGGAACTCAATTCGGCATGAATTACCAGACGCCACCACTGTATCTGCTCCGTAGATTCTGAAATCCCTTGACCAGGAGATAGTACCACATGCCCTGGTACTCTTTTTGACTTGTAGTTCCAGCTGCAACTGCATTCTATTCTGAAAACTTGTTCCCGGAAAGCTGGACTTAGAAAATTTCTTGACTTGAAAATCTCGGAAGCTGGTTGCTACTATTTCTCACAGAGCATCTTTTGATGGTTTCAAATTTGTCTTGTGGTCTGGATTGGCTGCAAGGTTTCTTATAGTATTTCAGATTCATTCATGAAATACTACAACCAATCCAAGTGTGGGAATTTTACAACCAGCCAATCAGCTGCCTGCCAGTCTTCCAAAGCTGGGCAGTGGGATCTTCTGAATGAAATAAGGGCATGCGTGAGTTTGCCACCATGGCCACTTATTATTCAGAAGCCACCCACGGGGCTAGGTGCCTCTACATCTAAGGAGCTGACTACTTGCCGGAATGGCTTGTATTCTTCCCAGGACGTGGATACTTCACCCAACCATCCTGCTTTAAGGGCTTTCACACTTCTGGGGGCAAGTGTTGCTTTCAAGTCCGGACCTAGACCAGACCTCCTGGCATCAACATGGTAGCCATTTGGTCTCTCAGGTTCCCGGGCTTGAAAATTCCCCGCTCATGCACAAAGCATAATACATTTTAAACAGAACTGTTTAATAAAATATACTTTTATACTGTGCCTTGCTAAAAATGTTTAAGTCTTTCTTTGGTGTCAGGGATAGAATAAGAATTTATATTCTATTCTCACTAGCCATATCCTCGCCACACTGCAAAAGCCTGACTTTACATTTTTACACAAAATAAACTTCACAGCTTTATCAGTTAGCTGCAGCACGCCCTGAACCCCTATACCAGGTTCAGGGTGACTTGGGCATGAACTGGGCACCCCCCCTATACTAGGGACCCCTGTACCGTTCTGGGGATACCTTGATCCCCTATGCCCCTTTTACCTTTCTGGACTGTGCTGAAGCAGGGACTCCTGGTGGTGAGCTGCAAAAACGTTTTCAGGGTAGGAGTTTGACCGGAGAATTGTGCTTCATTGTATCCGAGAATCTTATCTAATTCCCGGCTAAATTTTTGGGGTATACCGTAACTCTGGTACCCCGCTACATAGCCACAATCTGTAAAGATTTTCTCAGCATAACCCACCCTGAAACTTATTGCCTAGCAATCTCTGCTTGCTGGCACTCCTGGAAAGGCAAAAACATAAAAATTATTTATTGTCGTATATTTTACATACAGGCACAGCAGTACATATACAACAGTCAGGTCCAAGAGCTGACACTCTAGGACCCCAAAACATGGATCAGGGGCAATAAAGTGGTCTTACCTTTATTAGTGAGCCTGGTTACCCCTTCACCATCACAATTACCTCTGGGAAGAGATCCCTGAACCAGGGATGTGGGCTATGTGCGTAACCGCAGCCATCGTGGAAGATAAAGTGGCCTTCTCCGAACTGAGGGTTGTGGATTCATTTGGATGCCAAATCAAGGCTATCCCTGCCACCTATTGTAACCCCGAAGGAATGAATATCACTCCAGACAAGATCATCACCTGGAAGGATCTAGTACAATACCAGATAAGGGATCCTGTGGCTGGAATTATACGCCAAGCCGTCCAGCAAAACAAGCCTTCATTGCTGAAACGTGCTCCCAGCAACACGGTACCAGTACTAATGCTGGAAGTGGATACATTTGAAATCGACAAGGGTCTACTCTATCGGGTGGTAAAATATCATAACCACCCAGATAGAATGCAGCTGGTTCTACCCAAGAACATACAACACATGGTTCTGAGATCACTACACGATGAACATGGCCATCTTGGCGTGGACAAAACCTTCGGTTTGATACGTGACCGGTTCTTCTGGCCACGGATGCGAGAGTCGATAAAACGCCACTGCTGCCGATGCTCATGGTACATTCAACGGAAGACCCTACCCACCAGAGCTGCTCCAATGGCTCATCTGAAGAGCTCGGTCCCTTGAGCATTGTGTGCATGGAGTTTTTCTGTATCGAACCAGATGACCGAGGCATCGGCAATGTACTAGTGATCACAAACCACTACAACCGGTACACCCAAGTCTTTCCAACCAAAGACCAGAAGGCCATTACGGTGGCTAAAATATTATGGGAGAAATACTTCATCCATTATGGACTACACAATCGCCTGCATTCGGATCAAGGCCGGGACTTCAAAAGTAATCTTATCAGGGAGTTGCTTAAGCTGTTAAACATCACCAAGTCCTGAATGACTCCTTACCATCTGGAGGGAGATGCTCTACTAGGGAGGTTCAATCGGAACCTCCTGGACATGCTTGACACCCTAAAAGGTACTCCCCCCTTCTCCCCATGCATTTCTCTCTCCCCCTGTCTCACTCTTACCCCCTCTTGTTGATGAAGGGGTTGGGAGAAGGAGAGGAGAGAGGGGGTGAGGGAGAGAGAGAGAGAGGGGTGAGGGGGGAGAGTGAATATCATTCACTCTCCCACCTCACGCCTCTCTCTCTCTCACCCCCTCTCCTTCTCCCGACCCCTTCATCAATTACCCCCCTCTCACTCAATCCCCTTTCCTCACACTTATTCCCTCCTACCCCCATGGCCAAGCACACACAATCCCCTTCCCCAACAAATACATACAAAACAACCTCCACCCCCAAATACATACAAAACACACCCAACTACATACATTTATTATCACTTTAAGTGCTTGTTGGTATATACTTGAGCAGGACTGCTGGATTTCCAACTATTTAATTGCTCACTGAGTAGGATATACTTACCTACTGTTCTCATAGTTGCTCCAGAGGGGTTAACACCCTGACCTATAGCATCCTCTGTCCTTTTAATCCCAATAATATTGACTCGCTAAATTGGGATTGTATAATCACACATTCACTGACAGGGATGCTTGGTATTGTCAATTTAATTTATTTTTAATACACAGTACACAACGTTTGGTAATATATGTTTTAAGTAAATTTATTAAAAGTTAAATTTTATACTATGTAGGAGTGCAGTTTAGTGAATTCTTTTAGGGGGCACATCCATTTTGTGTTCCCCTTCCCCCTTTTTGTCTGAATCCCCTTCCCCAACAAATACATACAAAACAACCTCCACCCCCAAATACATACAAAACACTCCCAACTACATACAAAACACCCCCTCCAAATATATAGAAGCCCTCCCAAATACATACAAAATACCCCCCAAAACACATACAAACCACCCCCCAAATACATACAAAACACCCCCCTCAAATACATACAATATACACTTACCATCGGGATGGACTCAGGCCACCGGGTCCTGGCTTTCCCCAGCTACGGCCTCCCGCACTGTCCCACTCTTTGATGGCCAGTGCGCGCTGAGCCTCACACTGACATGGGCTTGCACCGGAAGCTAGGCCCAGCTTCCAGTGTGCACCAGCTTCAGAGTGAGGCCCGGCGCACACAGACCTCAGAGAGAGACCCAGCATGCACCAACCTCAGAGAGAGGCCCTGCATGGGACAGTGAGAGAGACGTGCCGCTGGGGAGAGCTGGGGCCTGGAAGAAACCAGAGGACCGGCAGCCGAACAAAGAATTTGGGTCGACCTCTGGCCTGGCCCAACCCAGCCACTGGGCCCGGCACAATTGTCCCAGTTCACACCCCCCTCCCCCCGTTAGCAGTCCTGCTCATAGACATGTGGAATTGGTAGTGTCCCCTGCATATTATATAAACCATGTTGGTGCTTCACCCCTCATTTCAGTAACTGCGGAATCTGCAGACAATCCTTCCCTTTGCTTTCTCATTAGATCTGCAGGAAGGGTTGGGGAGGTCACGTGAGAGGGAAGGGTTGGGATAACTAGCTTCTGTGCAGCCTCTTAAAGAGATACTGTAGCTGCAGAAGCACAATGACAGCACCTAAATAAGCCTGTTACTTGAGAATGAGAGAAAAGGGTTATTTATAAGATGTGAAAAAGAGAATCATGAAGATACAAAAAAAAAGGGGCTCTTGAGGGTAAGAAAACAGAGTATGTGGGTTACAGAGTATTGACAAAGAAGAGAAAGATGAGGGGGCTTGGGGATAAATGGGAAAGGAGATCAGAGGTTAAGAGGGGCATGTGTAAAACATAGGGATAAGAAAGCATGGGGGAGAGAGGTGGGGAAAGGAGGGATCATGTTTGTGAGAAACAGTTGAGAGTATGCAGGTGAGAGACTATTAGGAGCATTTGTATGCGACATAAAACAGATTGACACATGTGGGAAAAGCAAAAAGGGAAAGCAATTTTAGTTAGAGTTAGGTACATATCTCTGTTAAAATTAGTGGGTGTTGTATATACTGTACCACATTGCTTTGCTATTTAGATTTCGTTTTTATTCTATAACAGTAGATTTAATTTATAAAAAATATCTTATATTCTGTCACAAACTAAAATCATTGCAGAAATGTTACATCAGAGTTCTTTCACCCTACTGGAAAACTCCAACATATATTCCTACTCTAAGTGGAACTACATCTTTAAAGGCACAAATGTAGAGCCTTATTGTATATAGGTCAAAGTGGCCATTCGGGACATGAAACATAGATTACATTTGTTTCTTAATCCTTTAGCTGCCACGGGGTCCGACACATTAGTCTCGCCACGCATCAGTCGCATCGCCACTCGCGCGCACTATGCACATGCGCATTGGCTTGGATTTGGAAATGGCCGTCGGAACCAGTATGGACGCAGCCTTAGTATCCATCCTTCCTGCTGGGAAACGGCTGCCTGACTTGTTTAATCCTTCTTTAGGATTGTCACTTTCAATCAGATTCCCCTAAATGGCAGAATCTTCTTGTGATTATGACTCTTAGTGGTTTGGTGATAAAAGGGAAGGATCCTATATCTGCACTACCCCCTGCCAAGGAATGGCTTATTATCTGATAATCTATTTTAAATTAGCATCCTAAAGCTATCACATAGCTCACTGACAAATCCTGCAGTAGTAATCAGAGAATGCTGATGCTGCTTGTAATGTCGTACACGGAGAGGCACAGCTCAGGAACTCAGATGATCACAACGCATGGCTTTGATTCAGCAATGGAAAATATTGTCCACTGTAAGTATTTTTCTTCAGTAGCACTAAAGTGAAACAGTCCAACTCAAATTTACAGCAGTAGCTGTAGTGCTCAATATAGGCACAGCCTTTGGCAGCAGAACTAACATGGTAGCAAAGTAGTGCAGGCATAGGCACATCCCTTGGCTGCTGGGCTTACACTCTGGCAGAACAGGGCAGACTAACACAGGCAGAGATTCTGTGGTCAGGAAAATGAACAAGAACCAAAAACAGGTCTGCCAGACGCCTGTGTTTTAAAGGCTTTCATTCCGTGAGCTGAAGTCCACTTGAACCCAACTGTCAGGCAGATTCAGCATTCACCGATTAGCGAGTTGGACTCCACCAGAGCTCTCTGTCCTAGGGAAAGCCAGCAGCCCTATAGAAACTCAATACTGGACTACAACCCTGTAGTCAAGGGTAACAAGACTTTCCCTCTCTTTGACAAAGGCCCTTGCGGCTGAAATGCATCAGAGTTACCTCCGTGTACCCCCCATGACTACAGTATATGATGCATTAAAGCCTATTTTTAACCCATCTTGTTGGTGTGTGACCCCACTGTTCCACGGCTGTGCTCCGCTTCCCTTCGCTGGAGCATCACTGTTTCCCTATTACACTGCTGTAAAATTATGTGTAAATAATGTGGTACATGCCTGACTGATTTCCCTTTATTGCATACCAAGCAGGACTTAGGTTAGCCAGGCTTAATTTGTATATACAGGTGCGCTGACGAGTATTCTAAAACTTGCCTTGGAAAATCTGGGGCTATCACCACCAAGATCCTGGTACATGCTGGGTACATGCTGCAACATTTCAGTGACATTTCTGCAGAGACTAATGGCCCATCGGATTAACACAGCAGGGGTCCCTGGCAGTCACATTCAGTTTGAATGGGACTGCCAGGGACCCCCGTTGTTAATCCGATGAGCCATTAGTCTGTCTGCAGAAATGTCACTGAAATGTTGCAGCATGTACCCAGCATGTACCTGGGTCTTGTTGGTGATTGCCCCAGATTGGTTTTAGAATACTCGTCTGCACTACAGTACACTGGAAATGCAAAAGGTCAAATTAGTTAGCCAGATACCATCTCTGCATATCATGTTCTGCCACTTTAAACAGTTGTTCACTAATTTTTAGCCTTTAAAATTAAAGTTCTAAAACTTAACTGCAAATAGCAAAACATTCCCCGCCTTAAGAATGATTAATTAATTACAGGGATTTGTTTTCACAAAGCACAATAGTTTTCAAATAATGTCATTAAACCCGTTACAACAAAATAATAGTAGAAATCTTACAAATGTGTTCTACTCTGTTATAAACAGAGGGACCTGTTAAAGACTGAAATCGTCTATAGAATCGTTAAAGACTGAGCAAAATGTAGACATCAATATTATCTTTACGAAATTCAGTCAGAGAAACTTTAGGGGTACTGGAGCTTTTGTAAACACAGGGGTACAGTATGAGGAGTATGGGTGTTGGTATTGTTACTTCATACTAAAGATAGGCCGTCACACATACTTTAGGCTTTGATGATGAATATGAATGTGTTGATCAAAATGCTTTACATTCATGTATTTGAAATATTCTCACATTCTTTTGTAAGATGTTCTCACACTATCTTCAGACTTGCAATTTGTTTAAAATACTACATTTTTTACATGAACTGTATTCATTAGCCCTCTATGAAATATGTTCTTTTTTAATGATGGTTGTTTCAAAGTAAAACTCTTTTTATATATACAGTAAGTTTAATAAAGAATGAAATAGTTTCAACTTTATCTGTTTTAGGTGCAGTGTTTTGGATCACGATGAATGACTAGAGTGTTGTTAACTGGTGTACCCCTAATACTATTATGGTAAGAGAACTCTACCTGTGGCAGTCGATGCAACATCTTTTGTATTTGTAGACTCGTATATAGTCCATATTTTAAAGGGAAGACTCTGAGATATATATATATATACATACATACATACACACACACATTGCCTGTCCTCCGTCTCACATGTAGACCATATACATATGGGGAAGGTAAAAGACACAAATATAGTGTAACTCTATTTTATTAAAAAACATTAATATACCATGATAGGTAAAAAAAAACCTCACATTTCGTGAGCCCTTTAAAAGCAGTTGAGAATGTTAGGAGTATCTCACACTCATCCTATAAATCGGATCCCACACTCAGCCCCTGACAAAGCCTAAGCGGAGAAACGCGTAGGGCAGACTGGTATTCTGTATCAGTGTTAGCAGATTGGAGACGTGTGGGGACATTTTACACACTCTGTGCCTGTAACTGGCATTCGTGACGTCATTGGAGGAGTGCGCGAGTCTCGCGAGGTCTAGACGCAAGTCTCGCAGCTGTGAGACGCGGAAGTGGAAGCGGTGTACCGAGTGATCGGGTGCAGGGTAGCAAGCACCAGAAGGAGTCTGCAGACCGGCTGTGACCACAGAGACTCTGCATAACACGTCAGGTATATTGGGATACCGACTGCAGGACTGCAGGACAGTGTGAGATCCAGTTTATAGGACGAGTGTGAGATACTCCTAAATTGAGAATGTTAGGAGTATCTTAAAAACAGTGTCTCTTGTTTTTAAGTATCCCCTTTGCTTGCTTCATTCATTGTAACATCGCCGGAAGAGATCAGTGTATCTCGAAAGCTCGCACAAATAAAAGCATTTTGTTAGCCACAGAACGGTATCGTCTATTTATTTTTGATTATTGAAGCTCGGCTAACACGGTACTGATACCTCTACATAATAAATATATACACATCTCACATCACCTTGAGAAAGGTTCC
This sequence comes from Ascaphus truei, assembly GCF_040206685.1. Taxonomy (NCBI): domain Eukaryota; kingdom Metazoa; phylum Chordata; class Amphibia; order Anura; family Ascaphidae; genus Ascaphus; species Ascaphus truei. The sequence goes on from NC_134486.1 coordinate 369,636,550, forward strand.
GCACGAGGACCGAAACTTTGGATAAGATGTCTTGTTAATACAAATTTCTTTTGACCACTTACCTGGAGTGCTGCCTCTGATATTCGTCTTCAAACGGTATCGTATTGCCTATTTTATACCACACAGGATTTGCATCCACATTGTCTCAACCAGACGGAGTGCCTATTGTTCTGCACCATCTACTATATATATACACCTATACATTTTAAGTTATGGTGGGTGGAAAAGGCAACAAAAAAACCTCCACCGTTGGCATATAGCCAATAAAGAATATCACTTGTGAGCATGTCTTAGATAGGTCTGCAACCCTGTCTTTCAGTGTTAGGAGCTTATTCAATATACACCAAAGAGCTCTCCTGATTAGGTGGAGGTGTGTGTGTGTGTGTGTGTGTGTGTGTGTGTGTGTGTGTGTGTGTGTGTGTGTGTGTGTGTGTGTGTGTGTGTGTGTGTGTGTGTGTGTGTGTGTGTGTGTGTGTGTGTGTGTGTTTAAAGTTTTGAAAAAAATATTTATTTTTTTGCCAAAGGGTAGCCACGCTTAGACAGTGTTATATGCGGATCCGCGTTGTAGCCGATCGCCTTATAACTGAGTTGAGCTGTATATATATATATATAGCAGAAAATAGCCGTGTTAGTCCAGTTGCGATAATGCAGAATAAATGAGTACTTCAGTATTAGGTGATACCTTTTTTATTGGACTAACAATTTATGTCATAGGATAAGCTTTCGAGAGTTCTCCCCTGGCTTCCAACACTTTTAACACCTACCTTATCTACAGTACATATCTGTTGGGTCTTTTTTCTCTCTACACTGTTTAAGCCATAGATTCCTATGTATATCAGTATTGCTGACCTGAAGAAGAGAGGAGAACTCTCAAAAACTTGTCTTATGACATAAATTGTTAGTCCAATAAAAAAGGTATCACCTAATACTGAAGAACACATATATATATGAGAGACAAACGTCTCTCTTACGTAACACTGCCATCTGTCCGGGCTCTAAATAACACAGTCTTCTAGGGTTAAGAAATAGAATACGTAGCACAATATTATATAATTCAGGCTTCTGCCTGTTTTTATTCCGTCCCAGTAGGGGACAGCAACTTTAACAGACATAAATTTTTGAGGAAATACTAACCATAACCTTCAGTGGATTATGCTTCATAACAATGACAGACAATATAACTAAGGCACACTGTCACTTTAAGGAAATACCAAAGAATAAAATGAAAGCCTATCATTTTGGCTATCTCCAGTCTCCAGTTTTAAACAGAGCACATTGTAATAGGAATAAAAAAATGTCCTTATCTGTAATTGTGCTAACTCAGTTCCAAGAGAGTCCAGGCAGTCCTTTTGGATACTACAATACTTGAAATGGGTGTCCTCCTCGAACTGGATGCAGGGAGTAGCTGTGGAGCAGCTGTGACTCCAGACTCTCGGAGAGAAACTGATACACTATAACCATTGTGAACTCTGGTCTGGATTTCCCATATACCAGCCTCAGTAACTGTGAAGCTGTGGGATGGATCACCTTTACACTCTGACTGCACTTTCTGGTCTAAATCGGACAGAATATGTAGAATGTAAATCCGTGGTTCTAAAGACCGATAACAGAAAATATAATTGAATGTATAAAGAATACTTGTAGAAGGATCCCCAGGATAAATACTTGATTGAAGACAACAGGTATTGGGTGTAGACTCCTGGATAGTGAACTCACCACATAGTGAGAAACTGACACACATTAACACCAGGAGTCATAAGCATATAACTCACCCTAGATAATACCAAAATCTCATTAAAGATCATAGCCAGGAAAACATGTTGCAAGCGACTTACTTTTGAAGCTGCAACGTCCATGCAATCCAGCAGTGGGGGTCCTTAGGTGTGCCTCCGTCCAGTGGGTATGACAAGAGAAAAAGGAAGAATGGCGTACAGTAGCACTACAACAAATGTCCAAAGAAAAATAAACAAACAGGAGAGTGCGTTTCCCATAAAAAATAATTATTTAATGGTAAGGAGGGCAAGAAAAAGGCAAAAAAGCCCCACCAACGTTTCACGCTTCTCAGAGCGCTTTGTCAAGGTATACACAACAAACTTTATTGACATATATATATAGAGACATTTTAAAATGAATGACCAATGAACATAACACAAAAGCAACACACCCTCTCTAATTACTAATGATCTCCTGATGTGCGAGAGACCAAACTAAGTGTGCGGGCTCAGCAACTGATACTCCCGCCCCTGGCAACCAATCCGGAGTCCAAACAGGTCTAGCAACAGCTCAGGCTAAGCACTTGCGCAGTGTCTGACTGTGAATAGATCCGGAGGGGTAATGGAGGCTACTTACAGGGCGTGAGATCGGGCGGCAACAGCAAGCATTGTGTTGCACAACACCAGCAAAACGCACATGCGCACGCCAGGCCCACAAGCCCGCAAGCCGCGCAGCACCCGGTGGCAAGAGGGGATAGGAGCGGGGGTTGTTAACGCGTTGTTTATTTTTCTATGGACATTTGTTGTAGTGGTCCACCATTCTTCCTTTTTCTTTTCTTTTCTTTTTTTTCTTAAATCGGACAGAAAGTTGCCTAATGTCCTGGAACTATGTGTGTATGTGTATATGTATATGTAAGATTATTTTACAACACACCCATATTTTATCCAGGGACAAACATATTGGACAATTTTTCAAAGAATCACCCCGTTTTTGTTACCGGAGAGGTCGTAACTTGGGAGATCTTCTTGTCCGTGCGGATCCAAGTTCAAAATATGCTAAAAACCTGTCCTGGTTAAATAAACCTATTGGTGTGTTTAAATGTCGTGGCTGTGTTAATTGCCAATACATGGTGTTGGGAAAAACTTTTCCACATCTTCATCAAGGACATCGGATTAAGATCAAAGAATTTTTGAACTGTGACTCAAAATATGTGATATATTTTATTAGGTGTCCATGTGGCCTATATTACATTGGCAAGACGATACGTATGCTGAAGGAACGGCTGAGTCATCATCGTTCAGCAATCAGGAAGGCTTTAGCTGATGCGGATAACAAGGAAGATTTAACACAGCAACCAGTGGCTCGTCACTTTAAGGAGATGAAACACAGCCTCGCGACCTTGAGGTGTATGCCAATTGAACAGGTCAAGGCACCATCCAGAGGAGGAGATCGCAAGAGATCCCTATTGCAACTTGAAGCAAGAACAATCTATAATTTGGACACATTGGGGCCTATGCAGAGAGCAGCGAATTTTAAAAATGGCGAATTTAGTAAAAAGTAGCTTTTTTGGAGAGTTTTATTCTCCATATGCAGAAAAGTGCGAATTCTGCTATGTTTAACATGGATGCGTGTGGCGAGTTTAAATTGGCGAGATGCGCGCTTCAGAAACGTGTAAAAACAAATTCGCGCCTTTTTTTCACTTTGCTATGGCCGCGAGCGGCAGCTTCTTGCCAATTTTTTCTGGCGAGGCAAAAAGGAGACAATCGCGCCATTTTATTGGCGCGAACAGCCACTAGATGCCGTTCGCGGCTCTCTGCATTAGGATATTTTTAAAACTGGCGACATTGAGGTTCTCGCCAGCTGCGAGGCGAGTTTTACAAATAGAAAAGAAAAATTGGCGCGTTTTTCGGAACTCGCCATTTTCTGCTGTTTTCTGCGCGATTTTCTCCAAAAAATGGCGAATTTCGAAATAGCGCTGCTCTCTGCATAGGCCCCTATGTCTGTGCATACAATTCGTTTGCTTACCACCAATAAGTTTCTTACTGATTATCCTTGATGATCTGATGGATATGTTTCTAGTACAGGCGGACGCACTCTTTATGCCATCTACCATTCATGTTTTTGATTCCACACTACAGGTTTTCTGATTATCAGTTCATGACATAACATGTTCTATGTTTATTAATGATTCAGCATGTCCATTAAGTTCTACCAGATAGACCTGAAATACTGTACTTTTTATACGTCAAGTCGGTATTTTTGGAAATTAATTGTTATATACTGACTTTATCTATGTGTATTGAGTGACAGCTGATGACTGCCATTGCGGGGTGTGGTCATGCTACAGCTGTTATTGTTCGATGCACTCTTAGTTCTATGTGTTTAAGGTTGATAACAAGATACCTATTTCCAATATGACAAATTATAGACAAACGTATGATTTATTTTGATGGTTAGTATAAGTTGAAGTAATGATTTGTGTTATTTCAGTTATTTATTATTAATCTTTTGGTCAGTACACATCATTATATATGCTCACATTTAGTATGTTTTTCACTTTGATATTGGGTGTTTTAATTTAAGTGCTGCATATGGTCATCTATTTAGACTCCTATAATGTTATTCATTAATTTGATATAGTTATTTATTTCATTAGTTGGTGTGTCCGGCTTGCTCCTTATAGCTAGAGACCATTGTCATTTCATATATGTAGTCTTTAGATGTGTAGTGTTATTTGACTTGTTTCTTAGACTAGCAGCACTGCTAATTAACCATTTACTGGTGTATGTGCAGCACATGCGTTTTATATATCAGGAAGTAAACAGGAGCTGCAGAGAAGGCTGATACACTGACAGGACACAGGGGTTTAACATTATGGATGTTATTTTTGTTTTAATCAATTTATATGCTGCACCTGTAGATTTGAGGGTTTCTGGGGGTATTTATATGTGTTCTTAGTTCACTATGTAAATCATCACCTTGACAAAGGTCCCGTTTGAGGACCGAAATGTTGGATATGATGTTTTGTTGAATAATACAGGATTTTTGATATTCATTTGGAGTGCTGAATCTGATATTCGTCCACGTGCGGTATCGTATTGCCTATTTATTTGTACAGGATTTGTACCCATTTTTTCTATTCAGACGGAGTGCCTATGGTTCTTTATTACCTGCTATATATATATGTAGCCAGGTCCCCCTCCTTTGTCCCCCTCGCGCACTCACCCCCTCCTTCCCCGTTGCGCGCGTGGTTGTATTGCGGCCGGTTGCTAGGGAAGCGGATCGGGCGGTTGCCGGGGACGCGAGCGGCGAGCAGGCCGGTTGCCGGGGACGCGGTCGGGCCGTCGCTGAGGCCGCGATCGCGTCGCCACCGGCCCGGCGGCTAGCGGAGCAGGGCGCCGCCATGACAGGTAGCTCGCGCATGCGCAGGAGGCCAGCTAGCGCGGGAGGCTCCAGATAGCTCGCGCATGCGCGAGAATAGACGGCCAGCCCCCAGGGTGCATAGGGGCAGAGACACCTGACGCCAGGGAGCCAATCAGAAGGCCAGATTCCCCTGCTAGCAAGGAGATACATTTCGCGGGGTTTTGCAGCCACGCACTCACTCAGGATCCGGACCAGCTAGGGGTAGGAGGTGGATGCAGGGGTGAGTGACCCTCTGCATTAGGCCAGCAGCCCCCAAGGTCCCAGTTAGGTCCTGAGTCATCTATTAGCTTGTGGAGCTTAGGGACAGGCCCTAGATAGGGACACTGCCCCATTTATTGGTTGAATAGACAGGGACACAGTGTTGAAGCCGTGCGGCCCTGTGAGGTGGGTTCTGGGCTCAGAACACCACCCAAGACCCTGCGACAAGGAGTGACATTGTTCGCGCTGGACTTTCAACCCACGCGGTGTGGAGGACCCCGTCGGATCGTGTGGATTTATATCGCGGTACCCGTGGCTGGAGCCCGGGCAGGTAACCTGCAACTCACGTGCACCAACCAGGCCTATCACCAAACATAGTGGCTGCGCAGTCACACACACACATGTACAGTGGTATTTGACTTCGAGAACACGAGACATTTGGGTGGGGGTTACTGGACACAGGGTGGGGTCACATTGTGGGTGGTTAGCGTCCGCCGTGACGCCTAGAGGTGGTTAGCGTCCGCCGTGACGCCTAGAGGTGATAGCGTCCGCCGTGACGCCTAGAGGTGGTAGCGTCCGCCGTGACGCCTAGTGTGGTTAGCGCCCGCCGTGGCGCATGATGCTGTTATGCTGTTTTGATGTTATGCTGTTACGTGATATGTGTGTTTCCATGCAGTAAAGCCCGTCCTGTTTTATATTCGGTAGTGTTGTGTGGTTGTTTCCTGTGAGGGCCTCCTCCCACTCCGTTGGGATCCCTCCCAGGTGGAGGCGTTGCACCAAGAGATGTATGATAAAGATGTACCCCAGGTTCCCCAAGCGGAGGCTTAGGCTCCTGAGAGCCACACAGGTTGCACAGCAAGTAGTAGCGGCGGTAGTCATAGGGAACACCCGTTACATTTGGAGGCGCTGCTGAGATTCAGACCTGGGGTGCCCGAACTCAGTAAAAATGTCGTTAGGTTACACGTTACCTTCCCGCCAAGAGGTGTACACGTGGGCGGTAAAAAGGCAAGTCCCGCCCTCACAAACCCTTGCTGTAGGACAAGTGCCCCCCAATGCCTCGTCCTATGAACTATGTTTAATCCTAATGCAGTACCCCGGCTTAGAAGATGCCAGAATCTTGGGTCGCCGCTCCGACCCCGACGGGTCATGGTGCACCGTATTAATCACTGGGGGATGTGAATTGTCGCCCCAACAAGGCCCGTCCAACTTGCGTTTCCACGGGGCCCTCAGCTCAGGGTGTCCTGTTATATATCCTGAGATGCCGATAAAACCCGAACCCTGTAGCCCCAGGACAGAACTGCTAGAGACTAGTATGAGCATGTCCCTGTCCCCACCAGAAAGTATATGTGGGGATGAGGCCAGTGTATTATCCTGTGCTAATTGTCGCTCAAGCAGACGGAGCTCCAGCCCCAGTAGAATGGGAGAAATCCAATTACTAGCCCAGGCCATCCAACAACTGGGTAGGCCCAAGCACGAATCCCCTTCCCCTCAGCCATACCGCAAGTTAAAGCTCTTTTCAGGGGTAAACCCTACTCCCACTGGTGAAGAGGCTTTTGATGTTTGGAAGGAATATGCTTCACAGGTACTGGAAGAGTGGACCTGTCCTGATGAGGTGAAAAGACAACGAATCATGGAGTGCCTGCGCCCGCCTGCGTCCACTACCATCAAGATGTATAAGGATCAGCATACTGGGGTTACCGCACATCAGATGATGGAGTCGCTTACCCGGGCATATGGTAAGGAAGATGATGTGAGTGAGCTATGGACTAAGTATTACAATCTCCGCCAGAAAGAGGGGGAAGACCTATCCGAGTTCATACAACGGATCCAGTTGCTCTTGTGGGAGCTACGTTCCCGCCAAGTCATCAAGGCCTCAGAAGTAAATGAGTATAGGCGCACTCAATTCCTGCGGGGAGCCATACCCACGCACCATATCGTGATAATGATCAGATGCACGCTACAGAAGGGAGACCCCCCTACTCTAGAAGACCTACTGGATGAGGTGAAGGGTCATGAGGCCTATACTAGGTTGCATACGCCCAAGAAGGCCAAAGACCCGCGCAAGGATGAGACCAAGGAAGCAACAGTGCCCAAAGCAAAGGGGAGCAAGAGCGGTAAGGATACGGCCACCCCGGAGGTGCCTAGGTCCGCTCCCAGGTCACTTGACGGTCCGGGTCCCCGCCCAGACTTCCGTTGCTTCAACTGTGGCGAGCAGGGCCATGTTGCAAGGAACTGTTCAAACCCCACTAAGGCCCAGACCTACACCGTGACCGTGCGGAAGGCAAGCTCGTCCCTATCAACCGTACCCGAGGATGTTGCCGAGGAGTCGGGGAGGCCTTCAGCGGAGGAGACGCCCCCGGCCGATGCTTACTGCCGAGTAGGGCCCACCGCTGTAATAAGAGTCGTCGTGGAGGGGATATACTCTTCAGCACTTCTGGACACTGGATCACAAGTGACCATCATCTACCGTCCATTCTACGACCAGCACCTCAGCCATCTTCCCTTGCAGTCAGCCGAAAAGATGAAGTTATGGGGACTGAGTAAAGATGATTATCCCATAGACGGAATAGTAGCGGTCAAGCTGGATATCTTGCAGTTGAACACTAACAAGTCGCATCCCATGCTGGTGGAAGCTTTGGTCTGTCCAGAGGCTCGGGAACATCCCAGTGCCCCCATCATACTAGGCACGAATGCCGATATTGTGAGGTCGGTGATTCGCTCATTCCTACAAGAAGCCGGCGAGCTACCGTTGTCATCCCTGAATATAGCCCCTGGCCTGCGGGAAGAATGCTATAGGGTGGCGTATGAGGAAGAGTATGGTGAAATCTTTAACCAAGAGCGAGGGTTATTGCAGATTCCACCAGGGGGAGTGAGGCACGTGACAGCGCTGATCAAGTACCCCAGTCGGCACGAACACGACCGATACTTCTCGCTAGAGACCCTCCCCGAGTCTGAGAATCAGTGGGGATACCGAATGATACCTGAAGTACGGGATTGGCCATCTACCGTCCCCAGGAAGATTACTGTGTCTATCCAGAACATGTCTCTCCATACCGTGCCGCTGGAAGTAGGACAAAGGTTGGGTAGAATTTATCCTGTGGATCCTGTAGACGACCCAGTGACCGTTCACACTGCCCGTGTGGGAGAAGAGGCCGAGGCACTACAATTCGACTTCGGAGAGTCTCCCCTGGAAGAAGCATGGAAAGAGAAGCTACGTGCTCAGTTGAGAGAGAGACGAGATGTGTTCTCTACTAGTGAGATGGACGTGGGATGCAGCAGAAGCGCTCAGCACACGATTCGTCTGAATGATGACACGCCATTTAGGGAAAGGTCGCGCCGCTTAGCTCCCAGAGATGTGGAGGATGTGCGGGGTGTCCTGAACGAGATGGAAATGGCCGGCATAGTGACCGGATCTCGGAGTCCCTATGCCTCACCGATTGTGGTGGTACGAAAGAAGAATGGGTCTGTTCGATTGTGCGTGGACTACAGAACATTGAACAGACGTACTGTGCCTGACCAATACACGCTACCCCGAATAGAGGAGATTCTCAGCGCACTGTCCGGAAGCCAGTGGTTTAGCTTGTTGGACCTTCGATCTGGGTATTACCAGGTTCCGATGAGCCCTACTGATCAGGAAAAGACGGCGTTCGTCTGTCCCCTGGGATTTTATCAGTTCACTCGGATGCCCCAAGGTATCTGTGGCGCTCCAGCCACTTTCCAACGGCTTATGGAAAAGACGATTGGAGATATGTGTCCGCGTGAGTGTTTGGTCTATCTAGACGACATAATTGTGTTCGGAGCCACCCTTGAAGAACACGAGACTAGGCTGATGAAAGTATTGGATCGCTTAGGGAAAGAAGGCCTGAAGCTCTCATTGGATAAGTGCCGCTTCTGTCGAACATCGGTCACTTATGTGGGTCATATCGTGTCCGCAGACGGAGTGGCCACCGACCCGGCCAAGGTGGAGGCGGTGGTGAATTGGCCAAGACCCGAGAATGTGATGGAGCTGAGGTCATTTCTCGGGTTCTGTGGATATTATAGAAGATTCGTGGATGGATACTCCAAGAAGGCAGCTGTGCTGAACGATCTGCTGAAGGTCTATCCAGAGGAACCCAAGCAGAAGAGGACCCCCCCCAGGACCCCCTTCGGGGATCGGTGGATGCCTGCTTGTGAAGAAGCATTTAAGAGGCTGAAGAATAGTTTAACAGAGGCTCCCGTTCTAGCATATGCTGACCCGGAGAAGCCTTACATTCTGCACGTGGATGCCAGCCTCAACGGATTGGGAGCTGTACTACACCAGAAGTACCCCACTGGGCTTCGTCCTGTGGCGTATGCAAGTAGAAGTTTGACTCCCAGTGAAAAGAATTATCCAGTTCACAAATTGGAGTTCCTCGCCCTCAAATGGGCCATATCTGACAAACTACATGATTACCTATATGGGGTCACCTTCGAGGTCCGAACAGACAACAATCCGCTGACCTATGTACAAACCACGGCCAAGTTAGATGCGACCGGTCACAGATGGTTGGCCACCCTTGCCAATTACCAGTTTTCTATGAAATATAAGCCTGGACCTCTCAATATAGGAGCCGATGCTCTATCTAGGAGATCGGGACTGGGCGAGACCGCCGACGATGGCCCTTGGGAAGAAATTCCAGGACCAGGAATGAGAGCTATGTGTTCCACTGCTGCTATTGTAAACGACCGAGTGGCATTCTCCGAGCTACGAGTAGTGGATTCTTTAGGGTGTCGACCTCAAGCCCTTCCAGAAGCTTACTGCCACCCTGATGGCATGGGTCTAACACAAGACGTTATCTTCACGGTGAAGGAACTGGTACTAGCACAGACACATGATCCTGCGGCTAAGGCTGTCCGAGAGGCCCTACACAAAAATGACTCTTCACTGGTGAAACGGGCTCCTCGCGAGGATGTGGGTCTTCTCATGAGAGAATGGGATAAGTTTGAGATGGATAACGGCCTACTCTATAGGGTTGTTCAATTCCACAATCATCCTGACCGTCGACAACTATTTCTACCTCGGCGTATGCAAGGTCTCGTTTTAAGATCACTACATGATGATCATGGACATTTGGGGGTGGATAAGACCTTGGGTTTAGTGCGAGACCGGTTCTTTTGGCCTAGAATGCGGGAGTCAATTGAACAACACTGCAGAAAATGTCTACGGTGCATTCATAGGAAGACCCTTCCCACCCGTGCTGCTCAAATGGGCCATCTCAAAAGTGCTGGGCCTATGGATTTAGTTTGTATGGACTTTTTGTGCATAGAGCCAGATTCAAGGGGTATAGGAAATGTGCTAGTAGTGACAGATCACTACACTCGATACGCTCAAGCCTTCCCCACGAAGGACCAGAAGGCTACCACAGTGGCTAAAGTGCTGTGGGAAAAGTATTTCGTGCATTATGGTCTGCCCAGCAGGATGCACTCTGACCAGGGACGGGATTTTGAGAGCAAGCTGATCAAAGAGTTGTTAACCCTGTTGAACATTCAAAAGTCCAGGACTACTCCCTACCACCCCGAGGGAGATGCGCTCCCTGAAAGATTTAATCGGACATTGCTGGACATGCTAGGCACTCTGAAAAATTCCCAAAAAGGAGAATGGAGTAAGCATGTTGAGGCCTTGGTGCATGCCTACAATTGCACTAGGCACGAGTCCACCGGATACACCCCATACTTCATGATGTTCGGGAGGGAAGCCAGACTGCCAATCGACATCCGCCTGCGGGTATCTACCGACGGGATACCCAACATGGCTCATTATCGATATGTGCAGAGACTCCAGGACAGTCTGCACCGTGCCTATCAGTTAGCTGAAAGAGCCACCGCTCGACTGAATGCCAATAATAAAAGACGGTACGACCACAAAGTACGCTATAGAGCGCTCCAACCAGGAGACGCAGTTCTCCTACGCAACTTAGGGATTCCAGGCAAGCACAAGTTAGCTGATCGCTGGAGGGAGGGGCCTTTTCAAGTAGAGTCCCAAATGCCGGGCCTCCCTGTTTATCGCATACGTGACATGAATGGCAAAGTAAAAGTTTGGCACCGAAACCACTTGTTACCTATCTCCCAACTGGGAGAAAGTGAACCTGAAACAGAAACAGTAATGAGCGACAGTGAGCCTGAAGAGGCTATTGCGAATCCCGGACCCATAGATGAGACAATTCCGGATCCTTTGGAGGGAACATCCAACAGAGACTGGTGGGCACCTCCCGAAGGCGCAACAAGTAAGGGACCAGCTGACAAAGTACCTCCATCGGAATTTTCACCAAGTAATCAATCATTAGATCCTACCACTCCAAGTTTTGTGCCTCAAAGAGACAATGTTCAGTTGCAAAGAGACTTTCCCCAAACTGGTTCACCCTCTGCCAGAGAGTCTAGGCCTCAAGCCTACGATGGTCTGTCTCAAGAGGAAGAAATGGAGACTGAGACTCGCAGGAGTCAGAGAGTGAGACGCCCTCCCACTAGAGTGGCTTATGATTCTTTAGGGGCACCTCACTATGAGTCTCAGCAGCAAGCTAAAGCCAAGCTAGCCTCAGTTATCAATATGTTTGTTGAACTGTACAATCTCGTTTAGAGTAATCGTTATGTTGTACTTTAACACTGCATTTTTATTATATAATTTTTGTACACTGTTGGAAGGTTATGTGGTTCAAGCGAGGACGTTGGAGTTTTCACCAGGGGGAGGATGTAGCCAGGTCCCCCTCCTTTGTCCCCCTCGCGCACTCACCCCCTCCTTCCCCGTTGCGCGCGTGGTTGTATTGCGGCCGGTTGCTAGGGAAGCGGATCGGGCGGTTGCCGGGTACGCGAGCGGCGAGCAGGCCGGTTGCCGGGGACGCGGTCGGGCCGTCGCTGAGGCCGCGATCGCGTCGCCACCGGCCCGGCGGCTAGCGGAGCAGGGCGCCGCCATGACAGGTAGCTCGCGCATGCGCAGGAGGCCAGCTAGCGCGGGAGGCTCCAGATAGCTCGCGCATGCGCGAGAATAGATGGCCAGCCCCCAGGGTGCATAGGGGCAGAGACACCTGACGCCAGGGAGCCAATCAGAAGGCCAGATTCCCCTGCTAGCAAGGAGATACATTTCGCGGGGTTTTGCAGCCACGCACTCACTCAGGATCCGGACCAGCTAGGGGTAGGAGGTGGATGCAGGGGTGAGTGACCCTCTGCATTAGGCCAGCAGCCCCCAAGGTCCCAGTTAGGTCCTGAGTCATCTATTAGCTTGTGGAGCTTAGGGACAGGCCCTAGATAGGGACACTGCCCCATTTATTGGTTGAATAGACAGGGACACAGTGTTGAAGCCGTGCGGCCCTGTGAGGTGGGTTCTGGGCTCAGAACACCACCCAAGACCCTGCGACAAGGAGTGACATTGTTCGCGCTGGACTTTCAACCCACGCGGTGTGGAGGACCCCGTCGGATCGTGTGGATTTATATCGCGGTACCCGTGGCTGGAGCCCGGGCAGGTAACCTGCAACTCACGTGCACCAACCAGGCCTATCACCAAACATAGTGGCTGCGCAGTCACACACACACATGTACAGTGGTATTTGACTTCGAGAACACGAGACATTTGGGTGGGGGTTACTGGACACAGGGTGGGGTCACATTGTGGGTGGTTAGCGTCCGCCGTGACGCCTAGAGGTGGTTAGCGTCCGCCGTGACGCCTAGAGGTGATAGCGTCCGCCGTGACGCCTAGAGGTGGTAGCGTCCGCCGTGACGCCTAGTGTGGTTAGCGCCCGCCGTGGCGCATGATGCTGTTATGCTGTTTTGATGTTATGCTGTTACGTGATATGTGTGTTTCCATGCAGTAAAGCCCGTCCTGTTTTATATTCGGTAGTGTTGTGTGGTTGTTTCCTGTGAGGGCCTCCTCCCACTCCGTTGGGATCCCTCCCAGGTGGAGGCGTTGCACCAAGAGATGTATGATAAAGATGTACCCCAGGTTCCCCAAGCGGAGGCTTAGGCTCCTGAGAGCCACACAGGTTGCACAGCAAGTAGTAGCGGCGGTAGTCATAGGGAACACCCGTTACATATATATATATATATTCACATACACACACTTCTTATGAGACATTGGTATTGGAAGTATGTATTGAAGAAAATGGATAGACACTTATATAGTGAGCTTGAGTGATTGAGTCATGATGACTAACATTGTTCATGGACTTGAAAGGGTAATGAGTAATGATACATGAAAACTGAGAAAAGACAAAGAAGCTATTAAGGACCAGACAATATAAATAGAAGTATCTGTTAATCTCTAGTATCCAGTACTAGTGGCTGATGGGTTTTTGTTTCTTGCAGCAATGTGGACAGGGATAATTAGCCATCTCTTGGGCTTGAAGCCCGGATATAGATTTGTAAACTGATATCTGGTTAGACGTGTGCTTGTAAAGAAACACAGATGGAGCTACTTATGAAGCTTTGCAAATTTAGTGTGTTTTATCAAGTACATTTTATGTTGTGCTGTTTAGTTTTAATGTATAGAGGTGTATAGAAACAACTAAGTAATTTGGTGGTTGGATATACTGTAAGTATATGTAGAGAGGAGATGCTTGCATCCGATTATAATATTGTGCCATCAAAATCTTTCATCATTGCGACATTTCTTTTTCTGTGCTGTTACTAATATCCACCAGGCTTAAAGTGATAATATCCTCTCCCCTCAAGTATAAATTATATTTTCCATATCACTCCACAGCAATTTTTTGCTTCGGATCATTAAGGCAAATACTGGCTCTTTAATAGTGTAGCCGGGTCTCCCCTGCTGAGCAGCACCCCCCTCACCTGGTGTTCGATCGCGGGCGCCGCCGAGGCCAATGGCGGCCCCGCGCGGCGATCGAACAGGTGAGAGCCGTCAGGTCCCGGCTCGGGGGTTGCTGGGGACGCGTGCGGCCGGTTGCTAAGGCCGCACGCGCGTCGCAGGGCTCCCGGCGCTCCCGGAGCCGGGCGGGCAGGGCGCCGCCATTGCCCCTTAGTCGCGCATGCGCAGTTAGAGCCCCAGATTCAGGGCAGAGTCGCGCGAGGGCAGGAACAGGCCAGGAGAGTCGCGCATGCGCAGAAGTAGGTAGGGAATACAGCCAGCCTTTAGAGGGTCGCGCGAGAGTAGGGATAGACAGGGAGAGGTTGCGGCGGCCATTAGGGGTTAGTGCAGGTGTAGGAAAGGCACGCATGCGGCCCCAATGTTATTACCGGCGCCCAGGGACTACAATTCCCATAGTGCTTAGCGAGGGAGGCACCAGGTGCCTCGCAGGAGCCAATAGGGCTGCAGGACTGCCCTGGACAGAAAAGGATACATTTGGCAGGCTGGAGCTGCGTGTCATTCAGGAAGAAGCAGAGCAAGGAGGCAGTCAGAGTCAGGAGCCCAAGGAAGGAAGGAGGTAGGGTGCAGGAGCCGGAGACTCCCTGCACTAAGGCCCTAGTTAACCCTGTATTACCCCAGGTTAGTGAGTGTTGCCAGGGATAGTCTCAGAGAGGGACCCTGTCACTCATGGTAGTCAGAGCTGGGGAATAGTCAGGGATAAGGGGGCTGAGGTTAGTCTGCAGAGCGTTGCGGCAGGCGTTTAGGTGAATTAGTGGCACGAGACAGCTGGGGGGTTCATAGCGGTAACCAGTCCGGGGAGCCATAACCCAGGGTCCATGTTGCGAGTGGCGAGGCCACTGGGGGGGTTCATAGCGGTAACCAATCCGGGGAGCCATTGCCCAGGGCGGCGTTGCGCGTAGTACGAGGCAACTGGGGGGGGGTTCATAGCGGTAACCAGTCCGGGGATCCATGGCCCAGGGCCCGTATTATGAGTAGGGTGGGTACAAGACCTACCTATATAGGATAGGCAACCCCGAATGCCCTAGGAGATTGACCCTTAAGCCACTTAAGGATGCTGTGCTATAGGGACGGCCTATAGTGCAGGGTGTGTCACGTTGCTGTTCCCGGAAAGCGGTTGGACCCACGTTGGGGTCCACAGAGACTGTGTTACTGTCTGCAGGAGTTCGGTTGGAGGAGTCTTCGTCGACGGACCCTTTGAGAAGATCATTGCCGACCCGAGTACTGGAGTGCTCGGAAGATATCAATATATAAGTGCACCACCGGGCCCTTAGCTAACTGTGACTGCGCAGTCACCCATTGCCTCTCTGCGGGAGTGTGAGACATTGGGTGGGGTACTGGACAATGGGTGGGTTCACTGATGTTTGGGAAGCGTCCTGCGCGACGCAATAGGTGTTTCCTCTAGAGAGGGACACAGGTTGGTTATTAATGTAGTATGCACGTATGTCCTATGTTCATAAGTAAAGTCTTTAGTTATTATATAATCACTGTGTGTGTGGTTTCTGATTGGGTTCCTATGTAGGGTCATTCTACACGTCCATAGAATCCTACATAGGTGGAGGCGCTGAAAGAAGATCCGTTCCAGAGGATTCACCCCAGGCTCTCACTAGCGGAGGCTCAGACCTCCTGTGAGCCTGCAGGTATACGCACCACACCGGTAACACTGCATGTTCTACTCACCCACACTATATATGAGATTGGGTGGGGTGGAATACCCGTTACATTTAGAGGCGCTGCTGAGAGAGACCTGGGGTGCCCTGTTCCATTTTTTTTTCAAATTGTCCAAGTCCTATTTTTTTTTGTCCACCATGATTGTCAAGTCCGGACACGAGGTCCTCGCTTGGGCCTTGAAGATAAATAATCTTAGTCCCCGCCGTGTGGTGGCCTTAGAAGGCGTTCCCGCCAATATATCTGAAGATGAGATCTATGAGCATATGCGTAAAATCCCTGGATGGCAGCACGCTCTTCTTATAGACTTAGAGCCAGCTTCCACGTCCCCGTGGAGATCGCGGCTTTTTGTCGTGTCATCCTCAAGGGATATATGCCCGTCCGAGTCACCGTCCACGTTATTTATGCCCGGGTGTCCCCCTGAGGGTTACCCTTTAGTATACGCTGACCCCGCGCCATGGCAACTTCCTCCAAGTGAGATGCGTGCACGTGATACCGCTCCCAAGGCGCAGAATGATTTTGCAGAAAACCATCCGGGATTGGTGGGAAAACCAGAGCCCCGCCCCCGTAATGTGTGTGACTCAGTGCAGAGCCAGAGCCACTCAGTGATAGAGCACACCCCTCCTTTAAATTCCACCAGGGGGAGTGAGCACAGTGAACAGCCATTAGACCCTTCTGTTCATCAGGAGGAGGAGGAGGGCATTGTCGTAGACATAGAATATTTTCTTTCTGAGCAGGAAACCGAGATAGACTGTCAAGGGATACACCCTAGTGTGTATGTGGCCTGGCGCGCGCCAGGAGTAGATTCTCTTCTCTTCATATGCTCCTGTCTGCAAGAAGCCCACGCACAGGGAGCCAACGTGGCTCAAGGACCCCTCGACTTCAGGACCGTCGAGGTGGAAGGAGAAATGGGCATACAGTGTTTTAGCCCCACGTGCAGCTGTTCTAGAGAGACAATGACATGGTGGTCCTACTGTGAATGTTGCGGTGTGTGGTTATTGAAGTCTATTGTACCCCAGCCTACAGAGCCAGCTAAGGAGTCAAGTGAACCCTTGGCGGAGAAGAGCGCGACTGCAGTGGAGGTACCGGAGCACGCCAGCTTCGTACCCACAACCACTGGCTGTATTATAGAAGGATCTGGTGACTACCTTGCGGAGGATACTGTCATGATATCTTCCGGGGAAGAGGTGGAAGTCCCATCGGTGGCGATGCGACTACCGGCGAACCACCCCAGCGGTGATGCAGAGGATACAGAGTCTGCTGTGGGTCCGTGTACCCTGAAAGAGGTGTATCCCGATGTTGCGGACCCTGCTGTGGGCCCGTGTGCCCTACAATGGTCAGTCCGACCTACTACAGAGGTACCATCGGTCCTAGGCTTGGGACCAGTACCTACAGATGACCAGGGTGAGTCGACTGCCCCAGGGGTGTCAGGGGTGAGCCTCCAGGTGACCGCGGAGCACAATGGCTCCTTAAGTCTGGTCACCCGGGCGAAGGGCTCCCCTCTGCATCGCGTCCTGGTGGAGGTGTCCTCATTAGAAGGTAGCTGTCCAGAGATGGGAGTGGACCAGTGTCTACCGTCGATCCTTCCGGAAGAAGGGAAGCCCATCGTCAGCCAGCAGAGTGGTAAGGAACCCCCTTGTTCCCCACCGACTCTGATGGAGGTGGCCGTGAAGAAGGCCAAAGCTACGGTTCCTGAGCAGAGTGTGAGCCCGTGTGCTCCGACGCAAGTGGTCCCAGGACTGGGATCCAACGCTCCCGAGTTTTCAGCGCGTAAGTGGACTGCCCCAGAAGTGCCGGAGGCAGGTCCCGATACCACCAAGGTGGGAACTGACAGCGTCCCCGAGGACCTGTTGGCCCCCGTGAATCACCGCAGGGGTAAGGTGTCTACTTTTTCCCCCCTGCCAGGTGAAACCGAGACATTGTCCAGTGCTCGCTTCTCAGTGGAAGCCTCGCAAAAATATGGGGACAAAGACTGTGTGGAGAGAAATCCAGGGAGACTGGCCTCCTTTAAGCCCAAAAAGGAGCGCCCCATTCCTCAGGTAGTGGACCGCGGGAAAGGTCCTGGCCTCCTGGTCTACCGCATCCAAGCCGCGGATGACCGGGTAAAGGCCTGCTTAAAAGACGTTGTGCTACTCCTTCCACCAGGGGGAGGAAGTAGCACTGAACCAGTGACTGGTACTCCAGAGTGTACTTTCCGCGAGATTCACCCCGGGGAGGCTCACGGACGCAAAAGTGAGGTACCCCCATCTGATCAGTTAGGGGCACCCCACAAATGGTCTCAGCAAGCAGCTGATACTCAGCTGGCCTCGGGTACTATGGGGTGTGATGTGACATGTTTTGGTGAGGGTAAAGTCGATCTGCTAAGAGTACCAGTTATGCAATGTAATTTTTTATTGTGTAAACTGATGCCAGGTTATGTGGTTCCCCAAGCGAGAGCGTTGGGTCTTTCACCAGGGGGAGGATGTAGCCGGTTCTCCCCTGCTGAGCAGCACCCCCCTCACCTGGTGTTCGATCGCGGGCGCCGCGCGAGGCCAATGGCGGTCCCGCGCGGCGATCGAACAGGTGAGAGCCGTCAGGTCCCGGCTCGGGGGTTGCTGGGGACGCGTGCGGCCGGTTGCTAAGGCCGCACGCGCGTCGCAGGGCTCCCGGAGCCGGGCGGGCAGGGCGCCGCCATTGCCCCTTAGTCGCGCATGCGCAGTT
The DNA here is from genome assembly GCF_040206685.1 of Ascaphus truei. NCBI lineage: Eukaryota > Metazoa > Chordata > Amphibia > Anura > Ascaphidae > Ascaphus > Ascaphus truei. Next base: position 369,655,079 of record NC_134486.1, read on the forward strand.
AGAGCCCCAGATTCAGGGCAGAGTCGCGCGAGGGCAGGAACAGGCCAGGAGAGTCGCGCATGCGCAGAAGTAGGTAGGGAATACAGCCAGCCTTTAGAGGGTCGCGCGAGAGTAGGGATAGACAGGGAGAGGTTGCGGCGGCCATTAGGGGTTAGTGCAGGTGTAGGAAAGGCACGCATGCGGCCCCAATGTTATTACCGGCGCCCAGGGACTACAATTCCAATAGTGCTTAGCGAGGGAGGCACCAGGTGCCTCGCAGGAGCCAATAGGGCTGCAGGACTGCCCTGGACAGAAAAGGATACATTTGGCGGGCTGGAGCTGCGTGTCATTCAGGAAGAAGCAGAGCAAGGAGGCAGTCAGAGTCAGGAGCCCAAGGAAGGAAGGAGGTAGGGTGCAGGAGCCGGAGACTCCCTGCACTAAGGCCCTAGTTAACCCTGTATTACCCCAGGTTAGTGATTGTTGCCAGGGATAGTCTCAGAGAGGGACCCTGTCACTCATGGTAGTCAGAGCTGGGGAATAGTCAGGGATAAGGGGGCTGAGGTTAGTCTGCAGAGCGTTGCGGCAGGCGTTTAGGTGAATTAGTGGCACGAGACAGCTGGGGGGTTCATAGCGGTAACCAGTCCGGGGAGCCATAGCCCAGGGTCCGTGTTGCGAGTGGCGAGGCCACTGGGGGGGTTCATAGCGGTAACCAATCCGGGGAGCCATTGCCCAGGGCGGCGTTGCGCGGAGTACGAGGCAACTGGGGGGGGTTCATAGCGGTAACCAGTCCGGGGATCCATGGCCCAGGGCCCGTATTATGAGTAGGGTGGGTACAAGACCTACCTATATAGGATAGGCAACCCCGAATGCCCTAGGAAATTGACCCTTAAGCCACTTAAGGATGCTGTGCTATAGGGACGGCCTATAGTGCAGGGTGTGTCACGTTGCTGTTCCCGGAAAGCGGTTGGACCCACGTTGGGGTCCACAGAGACTGTGTTACTGTCTGCAGGAGTTCGGTTGGAGGAGTCTTCGTCGACGGACCCTTTGAGAAGATCATTGCCGACCCGAGTACTGGAGTGTTCGGAAGGTATCAATATATAAGTGCACCACCGGGCCCTTAGCTAACTGTGACTGCGCAGTCACCCATTGCCTCTCTGCGGGAGTGTGAGACATTGGGTGGGGTACTGGACAATGGGTGGGTTCACTGATGTTTGGGAAGCGTCCTGCGCGACGCAATAGGTGTTTCCTCTAGAGAGGGAAACAGGTTGGTTATTAATGTAGTATGCACGTATGTCCTATGTTCATAAGTAAAGTCTTTAGTTATTATATAATCACTGTGTGTGTGGTTTCTGATTGGGTTCCTATGTAGGGTCATTCTACACGTCCATAGAATCCTACATAGGTGGAGGCGCTGAAAGAAGATCCGTTCCAGAGGATTCACCCCAGGCTCTCACTAGCGGAGGCTCAGACCTCCTGTGAGCCTGCAGGTATACGCACCACACCGGTAACACTGCATGTTCTACTCACCCACACTATATATGAGATTGGGTGGGGTGGAATACCCGTTACAATAGTAAAATATGTTTCTCCCAACATTGTACTGCCTGAATTGTTACTCCTACAGACAATACATTTTGTTGTCTCCAAACTATAATACAGATGTGAACCCAACCTTTACATCAGCATATAGAGCAACATCAAATCATGTGGCCCACCTCTACATCAGCATATACCCAAAATGTTGCTGAATGTTTATGTAATCAGGAAGATGCAGGCACACGGACTTCATTACAACAGTTTATTTAGCCAAAATTCCAACGTTTCGGCATGCTTACACTGCCTTTGTCAAGATGAGGGCTGATAAAAGACATAATTGAAGCAGATTTATACCCGAGTGTACTTACCCTTCTCCGATGTGTCAGTCATTCCCTGCCGTCATCGCCGCCACGCAGTGACGCAGGCGCGTAAGAGCGCGTTGCTGCGCTGATGTCAGAACGGGCGTTGGCCGCAGGTAGTGATAACAACTGCTGTGAAGACAAAAGCGTCCACTGCCGCCATGCACACACAGCCGCCTCCCAGTGACGCAGGAGGCCGGCACCCGTTCTGACGTCTGACATCAGCACGTCATTACGTTTCTGTGTCACTACGTGGCGGTGACAGCAGCAGGGAATGGCTGACAAAGTGGGGAGGGGTAAGTACACTAAGGTATAAATCTGAATCAATTATGTCTTTTATAAGCCCTCACCTTGACAACGTCTGTGTAACCCTGCCGAAACTTTGGAATTTTGGCTAAATAAGTTGTTGTAATTAAGTCTGTGTGCCTGCATCCTCCTGATTACCAGTTACCTATTCTGGGACCTGTGGACTCCCACTGTTTTACAGTGCACGGCAGCTAAGTACCCACTTCAAACCCATAACTGTGTGCCTGCATCACCTTACTATATGCTGAATGTTTATGTACTATAGCATGGTTTCTATATACTGTCCTCCATAAGGATGCCAAAAATGAAAGTACATTATACAATTAAAAAGCCCTTCTTTAATGTCTACACCAGCACAAAAATAAAAATGAAGGACACATTTGTCAACAAGACAGTTACTGTACATATGCATACACCTAATTACGCCTGATCAATTCCCATCTACTTAATCTAGTGAACACTTCTGCTTCCCCAAGGCCTTTGCATTAGCCCTGGATAATATTGACTGCTTCCTGATTGGATCAATGTTTGTTCCAAAAAACACTTTTACCTATGTAAGCCCTTCACTTTTACTTAATTTCAAAAGGAACAAAAAACACTTTTACCTATGTAAGCCCTTCACTTTTACTTAATTTCAAAAGGAACAAAAAACACTTTTACAGGCTATTAAGAAGAAATTAAAATAAACAGTACAACTTTCTTAAATTACTACTGGGTAGTGTGCCAAACTTTCTAATATTAAACTTTTTATGTAAAGTACAGATGTATATAATACCAAATGGAAATCCTGCTCCATTGAATATATGGTCCCCTCTCCGCATATCCAGTGTGCTGAGGGTTAATATCTGTGTTTGCTTACTGCTGTATTTCGTCAGCCCCACCCTCTGGAATGCTAATGACCCAAGAGGACAAATGACTTTTTGAAACCACAGCTGCATTCAATCTGAACACCTTCAGTCTACATCTGCGTCACCCCAAAGGTGGATGCCTGATGGGGCTCCCCTAGAGCTGCTCCCCTCTTCACATATCCAGCGTGCTAAGGATTACTATCCTCATTTGCTTACTGCTGTATTTCGTCAGTCCCACTCTCTGGAATGCTAATGACCTAAGGGGACAAAGGACTTTTTGATACCACAGCTATATTCAATCTGTACCTCTTCAACTACATCTGCGTCACCCCAATGCGGACAGCTTTTGGCACAGGCGAAGGGCAGCTAATGGTTTGAGCCATTTGGTTAAGTTAAAGCTGCTCTATTTCAATCTGAAATTCACCAGCCCTTTTATCCCCTGTACCCAATTTTCCAACTCTAACTGTCCGTGAAATGTATGTGAATTGACTGTATAACTCTGTTCGTTTAACGTAAACATGTATTTTTATAACTCTGTGCCCAGGACATACTTGAAAAGGAAAGGTAACTCTCACTGTATTACTTCCTAGTAAAACATTTTTATAAATAAATAAAAATATGGTGTTTTGTGTAGGACTGGTGCTAACAAAGACTGATTAACGCAACAAAGGAATGAGAGAAAAAAACAGAAGTAATTTCTGTTGCACTCAGAGCCCCAAAGCAATAATATCAACAAAGTATAACATGTAACCTTTAATCTATATACATTAAGAACAGTGAAATAATAAAAAATAAAAAAATACAGAAGTAACCCTATGTCTAAAGTATAAAAACAATTAAAAGTGCGGGAGGGTTGTGTACTTTACACGGAAGTCTGACCATATTGTTTCTTCTATTTAGTGTCCACACTGTAGAACAAGTAATCATACTGTATAAACAGTAAGAGAGTTCAGTATGGGAGAGAGAAATAATCAAATGGGGAGTAGCACTTGCACCACAGAATCACATGCATTGAGAGGGTTGTCTGCCCTCAAGTATTGGTGTATGGTATCTTATAAATCTGCAAAACTCACCATCAGTAATCCGTGACATAAGGAAATCTATTAAAAAAGTGTCAGAATGCCGTCTGCATAGTTATTGTAAATAAGAAGTTTTTGAAGTGCAGAACCTGATGATTAGCTTCTATGTAGGACTTATTTAAAGTGTATAGCCACTCCAAACTGTGGTTTTTAATTACTGCCTCTAAATTCCTCTCTAGTTTACAGTACTATATGTGCCTATGTCAAACACCCTTCGGCCAAGTAATTTTTGTTGCTACTGTAGCCCTTGTACCCCCTAGTACCGAACTACCCATGCTGCTTTTACGAGTGTGGATACCAGGAGGCCTGAGCCTCCGCCACAGGGAGCCTGGGATACACTTATTTCACGGTGCAGCGCCTCCACCGATAAGGGATCACAGCGTAATGGGAGTTGTCCCTCACCGGAGCCAACATATACAATAATTCCACACGATTGTATATGAACAATATTTACTAAACACATATATATTGCAAGTACCATATCATAACACAGCTACAGGGTGTCACCGTCCAGGTGGATGTTCCCACAGCACCGAATATCTGGGAGCACTGGCAGATTATCATCCCACAATAACACCTCCCGGTTGAGAACCCCAAAGTACTGGAGTGCCTGGGCACTTAACCCCTGAGTGTCCACAAGCAAGTTCCTCCCCAAAGAGTGTGTGTGTGTGGGATAGCGCGCTTCCCTATGTGTTGGGGCCTGTTGGTGCACTTATTAATACCTCCCTGGTCTCAGTCCAGACAGGAAAACAGCAGCAATCTGCAGATCAGCGACGTGGTTCCGTGGTGTGGTCTGCTACTATCCTACCAATTGGATCCTTAGGCGGATGCCTCTGGAGGGGCTTCCCGACTTGAGTGTACCCCATAAATAGTCTATCATGGATGTCTGAGTAGTCTCCTCTGCAACAGGCTGCACTTCTCTTCAGCAACGTCCTGCAGCATTTCTCACACTATTGCAACAATGAAAGAGTCCCTATGCACTATGGCCTTTCCCTACAGCATACATAGCTTCTCTACAGTGAGTCAGGGAACTAACTGGGACCTTGGGGCAACTCTGGCCTTGCCCACTGAAGCACTGCTCCGGGGACCCTACCTGCACCCTCTCTGTCCAGATCTTGACTGACTCTTCCTTTCCCAGCATGCAGTATATTTTCCGTCCCTTTCCTGTGAAACAGCCATACATTGGTTCCCTGGCGTCAGGTGGTACTCAGCCCCTATGCACTACAGGGTTTGTAGTCCCCGTGGGGTCTGTATTACATTGGGGCCGCGTGTGCATGGTGTTCTGCGCATGCGCGATACATAATGGCCGCCTCGTGTGCTCTGCCCATGCGCAAACTGAAGTGGATGTGCGCTTAACCAACAATGGCGGCGCCCTGCGAAGAGGGCCGCAGGCGAGCCCGTTGCCCTCCCTTCAACATCCCCCTGGCGTCAGAGGAAAGCGAGGGGACAGGAGAGGGGGGGGGGGGAACCGGAGGGGACACCTGGCTACAGTACTAATATTTTTTCACACATTGCCCATAAGAGGCACTGAAATGGAGATGTACCTCCCTGACGCAGCGTATCTTCGGCATCCTGCAGGCCCGCCAGACACTGCCGATGCTCCATGTGTACATTCACCCCCCCCCCCCCCCCCAGTGACGCCACACTTTCACCAATCCGCATCTTCGGGGGTTGACAGATGTTGCAGCCATTAATGCTCCTGCTGGGGCGCTCAATACGTCAGCCGCAATTCTAAACCGATTAGCCGTGTGTGAAAAAGGGACAGATAACATGCCTCCAACAGTTAAAATAATGCCTGCTACATGTGTAGATTTTCAGTGTCACAACCCGTCCTTTTGGTACAAACTGCCATTGCTTAAATTCTCATCTTGACATATTTAATTGAGAAATTCTTCAGCACTTTCCTCTTTTATGGAAATATTGATGTAAAAACCATAAATATTGTAAACTTGTATACTGTAACTTAACCATGATACCTGCAACCTTGAAATTTTTCCGCATTCTTTGATAACTCAGCTATTAATTCGTAGCTAGAGCTCAAAACCAGTATGTGTTGCATTTTGTGTGATATTTGCTATTGTGCTATTCACAGCTAGGCTTTCAAGATGAAATGTGCAAAGCTATTAAGCATATCAAATTATGAAACAACTATTAAAACTTGTAGAGAAGGTATTACACAGTTGAGTGCTTTAACTTCATTGCACATTATGTGGCTGAGTGTGGCATAATCTTTAAGATGTACAAGATAAAGACAATTAAAATGCTAAGATGTCTGCAGTTACGACAGTATGTATTGAACTCTAGTTCCAAAAAGACAGAAAAGTAATCTTACTTTATCTATGTCACATGTAAAGATTTGCCAATCAAGTGGGGCTTTACTTTTGTGGTTTAACTTTTTGAAATATGATCATCATTTATTTTTTGCTCTATGAGTTGATATATAGGTAAATATCTAGCTTTAATATATTAATAACATATATATGGGGGAGAAACTCAGCTGTTTGACACTCAAATCAATTTGTAATTAGATCAAAATATGTATCAATATTCCTAAAATGCACTGGGAATGCCCAAAGGTGACATAAGATTCTCCAACGCTGCAAATATCTTGATTCTGCAACAATTACCATTGTCCTACAATGGTGTCTGTAACATGCCATAAATGTATTCAGTCATAAAATGTCAATTAGGTTCAGTATAATTGATGTGCGCTCACTAAGCAGAAAGCAGGGCTTTGGTAGAGGGGTATCTCAATTTCATTTTGTTTTAAGAGATTGAGTTTGCCTTGTGAAATATATGGCACCCATTCTTTTCACATCAGTCGAGCGTTTTAGAGTTAGTGAAGAGGATTTGAGAGAATTGTGGCATTTTAACAGTTATTGCATTTTTACATTGTGTTTTGTAATTTTTTTTTTGTTTATGTTCTTTATCGTTTAGGTGTACTCTGCTGGCAGAGTGAATTGTGGAGTTTTCTTATTTCCATTGGGCATATAAGAGAGCCGTTTCTCAAATTCGACCTGATTTTTTTTGCTAAAGTTCAAGTCAAATAGCGAAATGACCAATATTTTAGTGACTAATGCAATGCAGTGATTTTGGTTCAATGAGTTTTGGGAAAGTTGAAGTATTAAACAGTTTTGGTATTTTAAGTTGGTTTGGGAGGAGATATTGCCAAAGAAGGCGTGGGCATGAAAGAATAAAAAAAATGATTAAGAGATGTAGAAGGGGATGCTAGGGTTGCCAGCAGTTTACTGTATGCAGGCTGTTCATTTCAAACAGACTACTACTGTAAGTGGATATTAGATTAGAATGGTCAGGCAAGCTTTGCTGCCTAGAATTATTGGTGGCTAAATAGCAGGTTTGAAACTACCTGGCCGAGTCAACAAGTACTGTAGGGGTGTGGAATTGGGGTTGAGACCGACAAATAATTCTGAGGCAAATATAATTGATGTAGCTCAAAGTTCTAGAAGCAGTCTTGGTCCTGGAGAAATGCAGATTCACTGCAGTGATGCTATTCTATAACACAGCACTGGAAGGCAGTATATGGCCCATTTATTTGAATGTGTAATATAGGCCCATATGTACAAACCGTAATATTCCCCAAAACACTTTCCGGTGCCAGAAGACACTTTATGGCCCATTCACTGGAAGTTCTTGATGGTCTTGGGTGTAGCTGAATGGGTAATAAGGTGTCTTTCCAGCGCCAGAAAGTGTATTGTGGAAGAGCACCGCTTAGTTTATATGGACCATAGTGTCTTCTGGCACCAAGTGGGGTCTTATGGAATAGCAGTGCTTAATAAATGTGGGCGTCACTGTTTGCAGTAACACAAATTACAACACTGTATTAAGTAGATTTTCCTCTAACTCCACTTACCACTTAGATTGTAAGCTCAAAGGGCTGTGAATCCTTTTCCTATTGTTACTTTTATGTATGAAGCGATTTTTCCTGATATTTCCTATTATGTTATGTATGTTACTGCTGTAAAGCGCTATGTACATGGATGGCGCTATATAAATAAATGTATACAAACATACATGGGGCTGTTACGGCTGAAAATAGCACAACACTGAGTTAGTAAGCTCTGACAATGCCAGATAATACGCAACGATGGTTAGCTCAAGTTAACACTTCGTTAAGTTAATAATGGAGGATAATATCCTCAATAAGCTTTGTGAATTTGGGCCGAAGTGGTATGCTGGGAAATTTTCAGAGACAATATGGGGAAAGAAGTAAGAGCAGTGGACAGTAGTGACTGATCTCAATGGCAACCATCACCACCTGTTCAAATAAATGATTTAGAAGGTGTATTTTCAAATTTGATTTGAAGGTGGCAAGAGAAGGTGCTTGGAGTATATTGCGTAAATGGGTTTTAAAGACTCTAAAATAATAATAGCGTCTGTGGCATTAATACTGGAGTTAGCATTGGAATTGAAGAAGATCTGGACTCTGCACTTCAAAAACAACTACAACCTTGAAACTGTGAGAACTTGACTTTCTAAACGCTTTGATAATTTGTTCTCTTCCTATCCTCCAATACATGGTTTAGTCTCTCCTCGTGCATCACACTATGTCCTCCCTACTGCTTTTTCTATTTAATGTCTCCTCACTCCTTTGAAAACGTTTCTGAACTCTCCAACATCCCCACTCCCCTCCAATCCACATTTCTTCATCTCTCCTCCCCTCCACCTATGTCTGTGCCCATACACGGCACCATTATTTATACACCTCTTTCCCAGCAACTTCCTTACCCCTCAATAAAAAGCACCCCCACAAATCCTCTATTCACACACTTTTTCTACTCTTTCCTGCTGCTGGGGATATCTCTCCTAATCCTGAACCCAGACATAAACACACCTGTTCTCACCCACGCCTCACTGCCATCTCCTCCCATGTAAATTGTGTTAACCTTCTGATTTAATCCTGACCAACCTTAAAACTAGACCCACAAATCAGGCCTCCCAATATCCTGCACTCATGGCTATTATCCTACACCTACAGTAACTCCTACCACCCTACAGCAAGGATTTCCATTCCTCTTGTCTGATTTTGCTGCACTTAATGTATTATTATCATTCCTGTACTGTATTCTTTGTGAAGCTCTGAATACATAGAAATAAAGACATACAATACAATAATAATAATGAAACATTACACTTTTATTAAATTAGCCACTGTAATGAAACATAACCTGTTAATTCTTTGCACATCAATGTATTGCAGGATCGACCAGTTTAGTTAAAACAAAACCACAACATATGAAGTCTAGTCTGGCCAATATGTGTGCGCCGTGAGATATACAAAATATTGACAGAGAGAACTATGTCATATTTTGCATCCAATGCAAATTGTTAATTTTGGTTTCATTTTATTCCTAAATCAAATACTGCAAGAACATATACTAGATCTAATGTTCTAAAACGAATACTTGAATTTGTACTTCAAATAGTACAAGAGTACCAAATGACAGTGGATATAAAAAAACAAATGCAGCAATATTATATTTGGCACCAAATATAAAATCCCTATTAAAAATTAAATGGAAGGGTCAAAGAATCAGCGTGAACATACTGTATTGTTTACCATCCTTCCAGGTGAAATGTTTTCACTGAATACAAAGTTGAAGTCAAATCATAATGGCCCTTTTAGTCTGGGGTAAATTTCCAGTCCAAGTTTTTGGTTTAATTTGATCATGAATCCATATCACAGTTGACTTTATTGTCATATAGATAATACTAGAAATAAGGTGTAATTTTTGTGGCCAATTCTACTATTGAGATGACTTCTTACATTATGTCAAACCTCTCCATTGGCATACTTGTTTCTTTACCCTTTAAGTATTTGGATTAAAACCTTTTCCCAGACTAGTAGTAATCTTTTCTATAATGCGATTGTTTCAGAGCACCACTTTAGAATCATCCCTACAGGGATAGTTCAGAAAACCTCAAAACTGATTGGCAAAATATTTACTTACTAAAATCCATACGTGGACCAAGAGGATCAAAAATGAAAGTGAACTATTTATAGCATATTTCTAGTGGTGTTTTTTTCCTGGTCATTTTCTCCCCTATTTTTTACTAGTATTGGGTTAATTCTAATGTTGTATTGCTTAGTATCGTCTGTTGTTTGTTTTGTGTTTGTATTTAAGAGATGTCTCCAATAATTTAAGTAACCAAGTATGTATATATTGTGATAGCAACAACTCGAATGCAATACATCTTTTAAACATTTCTCCTAATTTTGGTAAATTATCATTTTTGCAGTAATTTTGGAGTATTTTCTTGGTTGCCCATTAGGGTTCTTAGCTTTCCTTTTATTAAAGTGTAGTTCAGATTGTTGCCTAATGTTTTTTTGGAGCTTTCTTTGAGATTTGTGTTTAATACAGTGTGTTATATCATGCAACCCATCAGCAAAAAAAAAAAAAATTAGTGTAATGTTTCTACATCTTTATGAAATTCTGCCTAACAAACAATTAGCATATATTGTTGCTGATAAAGTGGTTTGTGAACCATTTTGTAGCAGTTGTTAAGCACTGAATGAGAGCTGGCAGAATTACATGTGGATTTGGACTAATTCCAGACGTCTGTTGTTTTTATTAACACCCTCAGTACTGGAGGATTATGCAAAGCAATACTTGCCATACGCCGCTGCTTCCTTCAACACAGAAATGCTTAATGGAAGGCTGCACACTTCACATGAGTCAGGAAGCAGATATCTCTGATTTGTGATGACATGTACAGTATGTGGCTTGCAGTAGAAAATAGGCTGAAGTGCATTGCAATTCATTACTAAACCTTCTGAATTCTGCATTGCCTCAGCAACTGAAACCTGTTCTCTCATTCTTCTACAATAGAAGAGTACAAGTTGATGCAGTTACATGTGAAGCAGATCCAGAAGGGGTGGATTTAAATTAACTTTAACCTTCCTGCCACTGTGTCATAAATCGCATCCCAAATCAAATATGTCTCTCTCTTAATTCATGTGAAGAAAATAAGAAAATGCAGGTTTATTTTATATATATATATATATATATATATATATATATATATATATATATATATATATATATATATATATATATATATGTAGCCAGGTCCCCCAGGTTTACCCGCACCTCCGCTGTAGTGGGAGAGTCAGGGAAGGTTGCAGAGCGTGCAGGGAGTGCTCCAGTGCACAGGACTCTCCGCGGCAGCCTGAGCGTTCAGGGCGTCGCCATTTTGATACTCGCGCATGCGCAGTGAGTTCCGTAGGCGACGGCGCCAGAAGACCACATTACATGGAAAACCCTCAAGCCAATTGTGAATAACGTGACTGTCATGCCCCCATAGTCCTGCCATGAGAAATTCTCTCTCCCCCTATAGAATATAGACATAAAAAAACTTACTTAAGCCCTTTTAAACTCTTCCCTGGCGGGCTACATTATTAGAAAAATTCATTTTATAATAATTAAGCCTACTCTAAACCTGTCCCATATGGGAACTATTCTAATTATACTATTAAGAGTCTAAATTCTCAGTGAAAATAAATAAAACATCAATTGAGCATCAATCATTAAATTAGACCACCCATTCCCCTTAAACGTAGAGAACTACTAGTTTATTTTACCCATTCCCTCTAAATATTAAGGAATATATGGTTCTTTTATCCCACACAACCATGCCAAACTACATCAAGATGTATAGGATTCCACTCCTGTTAAAAAATGAGCTCCTTCATACAAATGGATACATAAACAGTGCAGACCAATTGATTTTACAAGTGTTTTATTGATTAATTAAAAACCAATCATGGAAGGTATATATAGATAGTTGAGAGGAGGGGGCGGTACACTCCTGAGGAAGCCACACACCTGGCGAAACGCGTAGAGTGCTAGCCACCCTGTGAGAAGAGAGGAGAGATCTGGGAGCTGACACCCTTATAGCCGCGACCGGAAGTGACGCAATAGACCAAGCGGAAGTGACGTATCGGAGGAAGCAAGGCGGGACCATCGATCGGTGAGAGAGCTGGAGTCTGAGTCCTCTGCAGCACCTGCATGCACCCAGCTAAGGTAGCCGATTAGCCCACTTAAGAGGGCATTTCTGATGGGACGAGACCAGCGAGACAGCGAACACCAGCGGAGGTGAAAGGTCACAAAGAGCGGTGGTCCATACACAGTCACACCGGAGGAGGCGGGTGAGCCTGGAGCTAACCATTTTCTCTCCTCAATCACTATCAATGTGATACATGCCTTAACCAATTGTTTTTATTGTAAGTGTTTATTTTTACCCTATAAAGTCGAGTTTTTTATTGTTACTGGTCTGCACTATGGTACTATTTCTTTTACATATACACTGTTGCTGAGCTGAGAGTTGGAGATCCCTACACCTGGTTAAGAAATCTTCCTAGCAGAGACCATTGTGTGTCAAAACCGCTCGTTTTTGACTTACATCTTGTAAGTAGGCAACACATAAGAGCCGAGACAACACAAATGTATACACCCCTTCAAAAAACTGTCTGCACTTAGATTGTTTTTTTGTTTTTTTGTTCTATTTCCCTTTATGCTCCCCCTGGATTGTAGTTGGAGAGTGAAGAATTGTGGGACTAGTGAAACCAGTCCCCACCAGCTGGGTTTTGAGCAGGGGGTTTGAACTTGTTTATTGTTTCACACGTTATTGAATCACGTCACAAAGTTGTATAAGTATTTGATTTCATTATTAACCCACTGTATAAACACCAGTGCACACTAATAGAGTTAGCGCCGTTTTCCTTCACCCTCACTTTGCACAAACCCTCAAGCCAATGCATACTGCTTTATACACAGCTTTTAAACATAGCCTGGGATGAGATTATATATATATGTGTAGCCAGGTCACCTTTTTCTCCCTGGAGACCCCCCTTCCCTGGCGCAGCTCGATCGCGGGTACTGAAAACCCCGACGGCTGCTTCCAAGGGTGGGGGCTGGAGCAGGGAGCAGCGCGGCTTCTCCTGCCTGCGGCCGGTTGCCGGGGACGCGATCGGGCCGTTGCTAAGGCCGCGATCGCGTCTCTAAGGTCCCGGCGGCCGCAGAGCAGGGCGCCGCCATTGCGCTTCAAGTCGCGCATGCGCAGTGAGTCCCCGGCGGCCCAGTTATCTCACGCATGCGCAGGGAGGCTGCGAGAGGCAGGGAAGAGTCGCGCGAGGGCAGAGACAGAGCAGGAAACAGTGAGGCGGCCATTGGTAGTTCGTGCAGGCGCAGGAGAAGCGCGCACGCGGTCCCAATGGTGTAGCAGCCCCCTGGGAACTACAATTCCCAGGAGGCATAGGGAGACAGGCACCAGGTGCCTGATAGTGGCCAATAGGGCTGGAGGAAGCTCAGCCCGGGAAAAGAGATACATTTCCCGGGCTTTGCATGAGTTGCGTCAGTTGGAGCAGCGGAGCTGAAGGGGAAGGAAGGATGCGGGGAGTGAGTGCAGCTCCTGCATCCTGATAGGACCCACACCCTCCAGGTAGGCCCCAACTCCCCACCAGGTTAGTGGGTAACTGATAAGGGACGGCCCTAGATAGGGAGGTCACCCTTAGTGTATGTAAGGTGCAGGTTTGGCAGTGCCACAGCGGGTAGTGCTGTGCGCACTGGCAAATAGGCACAGTGTGCGAGCAGTGTGATTGCTGCGGGTTCCAGGCTGCGGTGTATGAGTGTTACATGTTGACGCTGCATGTAATGAGTGCAGTGTGTGTGCAGCGTGTGTGAGTGTCTGCAGGCGGACGGTGAGAGCTGTGTGTCAGCTGCAGGCGTGTTAGTGTTAGGAGTAGCGAGTAGCTAGTTATAGGGAGGATTAGGGACTTGGGTAGCTAGGAGAGTGGGGCAGGTTATTACCCCGCAGGCCCTAGGAGTTTTCCCCAAGCCATCCCAGGTTACGGTTCATCAAGGACAGGCCCTAGGTTAGGGTTACTGTCACTCTAGGAGTAGTTAGTGATAGGAAGGGATAGCGGCGGTTGCTGTTCCCGTGCGACGGTGGTGTTACCGAGAGACGGTTGAGTTCCCGTGGAGCGGTGGGACCCTCGTTGGGGTCCACGGCAGAAGTACCTGGAAAGGATCAGACGGACGTCTGACCCTTTTAGAAGAAAGTTGCGGTCCCGAGCATCGGAGTGCTCGGAAGGTATCAATATATAAGTGCACCAACAGGCCTAGAGGTTTTAGTGACTGCGCAGTCACCCATTGACTATCTCCGTAGGAGTACGGGACAGTGGGTGTGGGGGTTTCACTGGACACTGGGTGGGATCACCTAGTGGTGGGGAAACGTCCTGCGAGACGTCACGGGTAGTGTCTCCCCGGGAGAGGGACACAGGTTATGAGGTTATGTAAATGATTATGATATTCTCTATGTTCATAGTAAATCCCTTAGTTATTATAATCACTGTGTGTGTGGTTTCTGATTGGGTTCCTATGTAGGGTCATTCTACATTTCCATAGAATCCTACATAGGTGGAGGCGCTGAACCAAGAAACGTTCCAGAGGATTCACCCCAGGCTCTCATTAGCGGAGGCTCAGACCTCCTGTGAGCCTGCAGGTATACGCACCACACCGGTAACACTACATGTTCTACTCACCCACACTATATATGAGATTGGGTGGGGTGGAATACCCGTTACATTTGGAGGCGCTGCTGAGATAGACCTGGGGTGCCCTGTTTCATTTTTTTTCAAATTGTCCAATTCCCATTTTTCACCATGTGGGCACTCTCCAGACAGGAGGTCTCCACCTGGGCCTCGAAGCTTAGTGCAACTCCTAACCACATGGTTGCCGTGGGGGCAGTCCCTGCTGGCGTGTCTCTGCTGGACGTTCAGGCGCAGGTTCGGAAGCTCCCTGGCCTGGATCGTACATGGGTCAGAGGACGAAGGTATGATATCACCTGGCAGTGGAGTACTATACTGATGTATGTAGACCATGCCATAAGCGAGGAAGATGGTCCTCAATTCTTGAGTCTGTCCGAGGGTCCGAACGAGGGGTGCCCCTTTATTTACCCTGAATCGGCCGTTCCTGCATGCAACGAGAGCCCTAATGTAGTTAGCAGGACTGTGATCAAAATGGAGGCTCCTGTAGCAAGGGAGGCTAATAGTGAGTCCCACCTAACATGGCGGCTCCCGCCAACTCAAAATGACACACGTGCTTCTGACTGCCAGGCTGCTCAGAAAAGGGTTGCAGAAAACCCTCCGGGACTGGCGGGAAAACCAGAGCCCCGCCCCCGTAATGTGAGTGACTCAGTGCAGAGCCAGAGCCACTCAGTGATAGAGCACACCCCTCCTTTAAATTCCACCCGGGGGAGTGAGCACAGTGAACCGCCATTAGACCCTTCTGTTCACCGGGAGGAAGGCATTGTCGTAGACATAGAGTACTTTCTTTATGAGCAAGAAACAGAGATAGACTGTCAGGACATACACCCCAATATGTATGTGGCCTGGCGCGCGCCAGGAGTAGATTCTCTTCTCTTCATATGCTCCTGCCTGCAAGAAGCCCACGCTCAGAGAGCCAACGTGGCTCAAGGACCCCTCGACTTCAGGACCGTCGAGGTGGAAGGAGAAATGGGCATACAGTGTTTTAGCCCCACGTGCGGCTGTTCTAGACAGACATTGACATGGTGGTCCTACTGTGAATGTTGCGGTGTGCGGTTACTGAAGTCTATTGTGCCCCAGCATGCAGAAGTTTCCAGTGAAGAGGTTGAAGTCCCATCGGTGGCGATGCGCCTACCGGCGAACTACCCCAGCGGTGATGCAGAGGATACAGAGTCTGCTGTGGGTCTGTGTACCCTGGAAAAGGTGTATCCCGATGTTGCGGACACTGCTGTGGGCCCGTGTGCCCTACAATGGTCAGTCCGACCTACTACAGAGGTACCATCGGTCCTAGGCGTGGGACCAGTACCTACAGACGACCAGGGTGAGTCGACTGCCCCAGGGGTGTCGGGGGTGAGCCTCCAGGTGACCGCGGAGCACGATGGCTCCTTAAGTCTGGTCGCCCGGGCGAAGGGCTCCCCTCTGCATCGCGTCCTGGTGGAGGTGTCCTCATTAGTAGGTAGCTGTCCAGAGATGAAAGTGGACCAGTGTCTACCGTCGATCCTTCCGGAAGAAGGGAAGCCCATCGTCAGCCAGCAGAGTGGTAAGGAACCCCCTTGTTCCCCACCGACTCCGATGGAGGTGGCCGTGAAGAAGGCCAAAGCTACGGTTCCTGAGCGGAGTGTGAGCCCGTGTGCTCCGACGCAAGTGGTCCCAGGACTGGGATCCAACGCTCCTGAGTTTTCGGCACCTAAGTGGACTGCCCCAGAAGTGCCGGGGGCAGGTCCCGATACCACCAAGGTGGGAACTGACAGCGTCCCCGAGGACCTGTTGGCCACCGTGAATCACCGCAGGGGTAAGGTGTCTACTTTTTTTTCCCTGCCAGGTGAAACCGAGACATTGTCCAGTGCTCGCTTCTCAGTGGAAGCCTCGCAAAACTATAGGGACAAGGACTGTGTAAAGGGAGATCCAGGGAGACTGGCCTCCTTTAAGCTCAAAAAGGAGCGCCCCATTCCTCAGGTAGTGGACCGCGGGAAAGGTCCTGGTCTCCTGGTCTACCGCATCCCTGCCGCGGATGACCGGGTAAAGGCCCAATTCAGAGACACTGTGCTACTCCTTCCACCAGGGGGAGGAAGTAGCGAAGAGCCAGTAGCTGTCGCTTTAGGGTGTGCTCTCCGAGAGATTCACCCCGGGGAGGCTCACGGACGCAAAAGTGAGGTACCCACACATGTTCAATTAGGGGCACCCCACAAATGGTCTCAGCAAGCAGCTGATACTCAGCTGGCCTCGGGTATTATGGGGTGTGATGTGACATGTTTTGGTGAGGTTAAAGTCGACCTGTTAAGTGTACGGGTTATGCCATGCCATTTTTCACTGTGTAAAATTGTGCCATGTGATGTCGTTCCCCAAGCGAGGGCGTTGGGTGTTTCACCAGGGGGAGAGTGTAGCCAGGTCACCTTTTTCTCCCTGGAGACCCCCCTTCTCTGGCGCAGCTCGATCACGGGTACTGAAAACCCCGACGGCTGCTTCCAAGGGTGGGGGCTGGAGCAGGGAGCAGCGCGGCTTCTCCTGCCTGCGGCCGGTTGCCGGGGACGCGATCGGGCCGTTGCTAAGGCCGCGATCGCGTCTCTAAGGTCCCGGCGGCTGCAGAGCAGGGCGCCGCCATTGCGCTTCAAGTCGCGCATGCGCAGTGAGTCCCCGGCGGCCCAGTTATCTCGCGCATGCGCAGGGAGGCTGCGAGAGGCAGGGAAGAGTCGCGCGAGGGCAGAGACAGAGCAGGAAACAGTGAGGCAGCCATTGGTAGTTCGCGCAGGCGCAGGAGAAGCGCGCACGCGGTCCCAATGGTGTAGCAGCCCCCTGGGAACTACAATTCCCAGGAGGCATAGGGAGACAGGCACCAGGTGCCTGATAGTGGCCAATAGGGCTGGAGGAAGCTCAGCCCGGGAAAAGAGATACATTTCCCGGGCTTTGCATGAGTCACGTCAGTTGGAGCAGCGGAGCTGAAGGGTAAGGAAGGATGCGGGGAGTGAGTGCAGCTCCTGCATCCTGATAGGACCCACACCCTCCAGGTAGGCCCCAACTCCCCACCAGGTTAGTGGGTAACTGATAAGGGACGGCCCTAGATAGGGAGGTCACCCTTAGTGTATGTAAGGTGCAGGTTTGGCAGTGCCACAGCGGGTAGTGCTGTGCGCACTGGCAAATAGGCACAGCGTGCGAGCAGTGTGATTGCTGCGGGTTCCAGGCTGCGGTGTATGAGTGTTACATGTTGACGCTGCATGTAATGAGTGCAGTGTGTGTGCAGCGTGTGTGAGGGTCTGCAGGCAGACGGTGAGAGCTGTGTGTCAGCTGCAGGCGTGTTAGTGTTAGGAGTAGCGAGTAGCTAGTTATAGGGAGGATTAGGGACTTGGGTAGCTAGGAGAGTGGGGCAGGTTATTACCCCGCAGGCCCTAGGAGTTTTCCCCAAGCCATCCCAGGTTGTGGTTCATCAAGGACAGGCCCTAGGTTAGGGTTACTGTCACTCTAGGAGTAGTTAGTGATAGGAAGGGATAGCGGCGGTTGCTGTTCCCGTGCGACGGTGGTGTTACCGAGAGACGGTTGAGTTCCCGTGGAGCGGTGGGACCCTCGTTGGGGTCCACGGCAGAAGTACCTGGAAAGGATCAGACGGACGTGACGAAACGCGTCAGAGTTCTTCTCTGCGGCTGTTTTTGCTATATTTGCACAAATAAACCTATAATTTATTTTCAAGCGTGAGCAACATCATTTTCCCTGGCGGCAGCAGTGACCGCCTCCTTACAACCTTCTCTAGAGGTTTTAGTGACTGCGCAGTCACCCATTGACTATCTCCATAGGAGTACGGGACAGTGGGTGTGGGGGTTTCAATGGACACTGGGTGGGATCACCTAGTGGTGGGGAAACGTCCTGCGAGACGTCACGGGTAGTGTCTCCCCGGGAGAGGGACACAGGTTATGAGGTTATGTAAACGATTATGATATTCTCTATGTTCATAGTAAATCCCTTAGTTATTATAATCACTGTGTGTGTGGTTTCTGATTGGGTTCCTATGTAGGGTCATTCTACATTTCCATAGAATCCTACATAGGTGGAGGCGCTGAACCAAGAAACGTTCCAGAGGATTCACCCCAGGCTCTCATTAGCGGAGGCTCAGACCTCCTGTGAGCCTGCAGGTATACGCACCACACCGGTAACACTACATGTTCTACTCACCCACACTATATATGAGATTGGGTGGGGTGGAATACCCGTTACATATATATCTATATATATATATATCTATATATATAGATATATATATAGATATATATATAGATATATATATATAGCCATGTCTGGCTTGGCTACTACCCTGCCCTTCCTGAGTCACAAGCCAACAGTAACAGTGCAGGCAGTGTCAGGACCAATACACGGTTTTCCTCCCCAGTAGCAGCTCCCTTAAGTAACATGGGAGGAGGTGGGCTGAGGCCTATGTTGTGCCCAATAAGGGGCTCAGACCTTGGATCTTCCCCCTCAGTACTTAAGGGGCTGCAAAACTAAATTTAGCTGTTAGTGTCTCTCCCCTTGAGAAAGACTGGTATCACATAGAGGTGTACACGGCTCTGGCACCTGCTGTCCCCTTACCTTGGGGCGTGGGGGGTGATTACCATACCTCTGGCTCTATTAGGTAGTCAGGAAAGAGTTTGTACTGCCCTTGGTGTCCTAGGCCAGGAGTGGAAGTCCATGGACCATCCAGAGGCTGGAGGCGATTTGAACTGTGAATGCAGATACTGCTGTACTGTATGCTGTATGTGCAGAGGAAGAATAAAGAGTGGTCCTGTTAAAATATACTCCTGCCTGGTGCGCAATCTATCCGGGGGAGTAGTCTGAGTTCTCCTGCAGGGATGGTCTCCATATCCCTGGAGCCTGCAAGAGATGGAGGCGCCTACACCAGAGTGAGAATGAACCAGCTAATACCCCAGAAGCATTTCCTAATGTCCCTACAACCACTGGCGAACCCTGCAGTATCCTGTAAGCCAGCAAGGACCGGCACTACATGCCTGTAGTAGGGCAAATCTCCCATAGGGTGAGGGAAACACACACACACATATATATATATATATATATATATATATATATATATATATATATATATATATATGTAACGGGTTTTCCACCCCACCCAATCTCATATGTAGTGTGGGTGAGTAGAACATGTAGTGTTACCGGTGTGGTGCGTATACCTGCAGGCTCACAGGAGGTCTGAGCCTCCGCTAATGAGAGCCTGGGGTGAATCCTCTGGAACGAATCTTCTTTTACAGCGCCTCCACCTATGTAGGATTCTATGGACGTGTAGAATGACCCTACATAGGAACCCAATTAGAAACCACACACACAGTCAGTGATTATATAATAACTAAGGAATTTACTTCTGAACATAGAACATATCATCGCCTTTACATATCCTCATAACCTGTGTCCCTCTCACGAGGAGACACTACCCGTGACGTCTCGCAGGACGTTTCCCCACCACTAGGTGATCCCACCCAGTGTCCAGTGAAACCCCCACACCCAAGGTCCCGTACTCCTACGGAGATAGTCAATGGGTGACTGCGCAGTCACTAAAACCTCTAGGCCTGTTGGTGCACATGTGATGACATAATACCTGCCGAGCACTCCGGTGCTCGGGTCAGGAACAAGCTTCTAAAAGGATCAGTCGAGCGATGCCTCCTTCTGATCCTCCACTGCACTCCTTGTACGTGGACCGCTCGAGCGGTCCCCTCGGGAACACAGTCTCTGTGGACCCCAACGTGGGTCCAACCGCTTTCCGGGAACAGCAACCGCCGCTATCCCTATCTATCCCTAACGGGCAGTAGCGTGACAGGAACCCTAACCTAGGGCCTGTCCCTGATGTACCGCAACCTGAGGTGACTTGGGGAAAACTCCTAGGGCCTGCGGGGTTAATAACCTGCCCCACTCTCCTAGCTACCCAAGTCCCTAATCCTCCCTATAACTAGCTACTCGCTACTCCTAACAGCCTGCAGCAGACACACAGTTCTCACCGTCCGCCTGCAGACATTCACACACGCTGCACACACTGCGCCCAGCACATGCAACGTCAACACACAACACCAACCGTACACAGCACCCTGGAACCCGCAGTAATAACCCACTGCACACACTGTGCCTATTTGCCAGTGCGCACAGCACTACCCGCTGTGGCACTGCCAAACCTGCACCTTACACACACTAAGGGTGACCTTCCCTATCTAAGGCCGTCCCTTATCAGTTACCCACTAACCTGGTGGGGAGTTGGGGCCTACCTGGAGGGTGAGGGTACCTATCTGGATGCAGGAGCTGCACTCACTCCCTGCATCCTTCCTTCCCCTTCAGCTCCGCTGCTCCAACTGACTCACGCAGCTCTCTGCCCGCGAAATGTATCCAATTCCCCTCAGACTCTTGGCCCTCATTGGCCACACTGTCCCACCTGGTGTGCCTGGCCCTAAGCCTCATGGGAATTGTAGTCCCGAGGCCCTTACTATAACATTGGGGCCGCGTGCGCTCCTCCCCTCTGCCTACACTAACTCCTAATGGCCGCCGCAACCCTTCCTGAGCTGTCCCTGCGCCTGCGCAAGCTATCTGGGGCTGCCTCACCCTTCCCCTGACTATCCTCACGCTCGCGCGACTCTTCTCTGCCTCTCGCAGCCTCCCTGCGCATGCGCGAGCTAACTGGACCGCCAGGGACTCACTGCGCATGCGCGACCTGGCGCAACATGGCGGCACTCTATCCGCCCGGCTCCGGGAGCGTCGGGAGCCCTGAGATGCGCGTGCGGCCTTGGCAACCGGCCGCACGCATCCCCGGCAACCCCCGAGCCGGGACCTGACCGCCCTCTCCCCTGCCACTGCCGAACGGAGCCGCCATTGGACGCGGCGGCCCCCGCGATCGGCAGTCAGGTGAGGGGGGTGCGGTAGCGCTGGGGAGACCTGGCTACACATACAATATATAAAACAATTACCATAGAATTATATGTTTTTGTCCTAGTTTTGCATTTAGCCTATCAGGAGGTTCTCTAGTTTGTTTCCATGTGTGTGTGTTATTTTAGTTTTATTGTTAGATGTGTTTGATTAAAATTAGTTTTTTGCTACTTTAATTTCATCTTTCTTTGCATTATTTATGAGAGATGTTTGAGTGATTCTCTTGGGGACCCTTTTGTTTTTTGTGTGTTTGATAGTTATGTTCCTCTTAGCACCACCAGTCCTGGTTCTAATCTGCAGGGATAGTCTGGCTTTAAACATTATTATTCGAACAGAGTTTGATTGCGGTATTTTCTTTGTGAGATTTATATATATTACATTGTATACATTACCGCATAGCAGCAAAAAGGGAGACAGCACTCAGGTGAATGAAAATAAATGTATTAAATACAGCACATAACTCCAACATTTCGATCCCACAGGGGGATCTTCCTCAGGGGGGTGAGCTGAAGCAAAAGTGAGTCATGCAGCAATACAATGATCCTAAACATATAAGCAGATCGCCAAAAGAATGGCTGCAGAAAAATTAATTCTGCTTTTTAGAATGGCCTAGTCAACGTCCGAACCTAAACCCCATTGAAATATTGTGGCAGGACCCGAAGCGAAGAATGGGTCAAAATTCCACAAAACCGCAGCATCTTCCTCTAGGGTGATATAAATGATCTTTTTCACATATTTATTATATTTGTCCATTCCTTATTCTACCACTATATCAGTTATTTTATATTTAGCCACTTTTTTTCAGGGAGTTCTTGCGCATTTCTTCCTTTTGTTTGGTGTTTTAGTTTGAACATGTCTCTCCAACATACTGTGTAGCGCTAAAAACTAAAACTTCATACAGTATCTTGCCCTTTGTAGTGATTTTCCTGTTGGTATTTGGAGGTGGTTAGGCAACATTAGGAGACTATCTCGTTCAGGAACATTATAAGGGCCCATCTACAGCTCAGTAAATGTCAATGTTTTTTTCTCAGTTTGAGAGGCCTGTGAAAGTAATGACAATATGATTGTTACATGATCATGTTGCCAGAATGTTCATGGCCTTCCCCGACATAGAAAGGTTAATGGAAGGAGCTGAATCAGGTCTTTTTCTGCAGAGCGTGATAATTGAGAGTTGGAATTATGAACCCATCGTTGCTTACCTTACAGTATATAAACTTGAGGATTTATGCAACTGATAAAGCATTAAATATGAAAATAGAACACAAACTAGCACTCTGTCAACATATAATGATACTGTTTTTGCAGCTGACCAGATAACGGGAACATTTCTAACCATACAGTTTTACTTATTTACTCTCTTATTTTGCTGCCTCAGCATTAGGAATAATGCCAACTGTACAGCACTAAATAATCCATATCTACAGTATGTCTAAAATAATTTACTTTTGCATAATGAATTTACACATCCAAGAGGCATCAAGATCTCACACATTTTTTGGAATCAGTGAAATGTAATAATTACTGCATCCTCCTGTGTGCTGAATTATTAGATATAGACAAATTACCTTTAAAAAAAAAAAAGTCTCATACTCCTGGTTAAGATTGCTAGCAAAAAAGTGCAAAGACCAAATCCATTCATTTATAGAGAAGATTAAGTACAAAAAGCAATTGGCCAATTACAAACTTCATTGATTGCAGCCAATTCCCACTAACAGACTAAAAACAAATTATCTTTCTTTAATTGAAAGTATTACTAATATTCAAACATTCCTGAATATCTGTAACGTTTCCAGAAATATTTATAAACATTTTATTTATACAGACGTAGCCATGCTGTAAAATGGCTGCAGTCATCTCTCCTGCTGACAGTAAGGCCTGGTAAGTTATGGGCATGCCAGCAGTAATTATGGAGGTTTGCCCTCACACCCTGGTGAGGTGCCCTATGTATGGATGGGAGTGGTCACAGGCCCTGACTCCACGGTTAGTGATGTCAGAGTTGTGTCAGCCCCCAGAGGATACATAAGGCACAGCACTGATTAAAAGTTAGGTAATAGAGGAGTTCAGAAGTTGTTGCTAGGCTGTAGAGTAATTACGTTACAAGCTGCGGGACTATGAGACTGTGACCAGGGACCTGGCACAGGGTAGATATCCCTACGGGGATAGGGAATCCCTAATCAAGGAGGAATATACCTTTCAGAGGGAAGCCGCTGGACAATCATGTGTGGCTAAATACACCCATTGTGGAGGGCAGCTAGCCACATCCAACAATAAAGATGTTCCTGTTGAAAGATACCCTCGTGTGTAAGTGTGGAGTGATTACGCAGGGGGCTGCACCACAGAGGAGTTCCTCACCAGGACCATCCACAAGCTCAAGCTGGGATCCTGATGAGGTGGAGGCGCTGCACTGGATCTAGGTAGGACTCAAGCACACTACCTCAGCTGCCTGTCTGGGTTGGCAATCCCCAAAACACCATCATGCGGGAGACTCAGGAGTCCTGTTGCCAACAGGTGCACCACCAGACATCACACTGTAATGGGGACTGGTTAGACCACAGGGGCCAATGTGAGATTGGGTGGGTCAGGCCAGTTCAGAAAACCCGTTACATTTGGAGGCGCTGCTGAGAGAGACCTGTCAACAGGACAGGCTTTTGCTAGGTCACTTGGAAACAGGGAGAGTGTCTGCTGCCACTTTGTGCTGCGTTGGGACAGACCTAGGGGTAGTCAGGGGGCTGATGGAGTTTGTCAGTTCGCAGGGACGACCTAGGGGCCTGAAAGGAGTTGGGGGTTTGGAGCCGGGCTATAGCTGTCCTAGTCACCTTAAGGTAGTGCTAGTTGGTAGGATGCCTAAAGGGATAGCCTGTTAACGTGGTCAGGAATCCTGGAGAGGGTCTGCGCCAGGCTAACCAAGATAGGTAGACGCCCAAGTACTGCATGGAAGCCCCAGAGTACTCTAGCCCATTCCAGACCACTTACCGTAGGGAGCACAGACTGGGAGGAAGGAGATACAGCAGACACTGAGAGAGTGAGCCTAGCCTGAGGTAGTGCATACACGAGTCCAGTTTACATTAGGTACACATGGTGGTGCATCAGGGAAATCTTTATTGTGCCGGTGTGGTGGCTGCCCCGCAGAGAGGAGTCCCATGTACAATACTATTAAGTACAGCGAGAAAATGGCGACCGCAAGAATGGAGGATCCGCGCGGTGCGGATAGTCCAAATTGGCGACCGGAGGCTGATGGGGAGAGCACACCTGGCGTGCGCACCGCGGAAGAACAAGCTGTTATCGATATGTCTGTCATGAGCCTGCTATGGAGTGGAGTGAGAGCCGTGGCAGCCCCATTTTGGTCCTGCCTAAAACACCGAGGCGCTACCCTGGAGGACTGTGTTGAGGACATTGTTATAACAGAAGGAGAACACAGTGAGAGTGACTGTCAGTCGGCATACAAACATATGAACGCTACCTCATTCATTGACCAGACTGACAGTGCGACCCAAAATGGCGGCTCCCGCTTCCCTGGGAGACTGCGTGGGCCGATTGCAGACAACTCTGCAGATGCAAAAATTGCAAGCAATTGGCCAGAAGCGGCGCCAACAGGAGAGCCCCGCCCGCATGGGGGGTATGGCGCGAAAGCTGTGGCCGCGCCTTCATGGACAGTAACTCACTCAGCCCCAGTGCTGAGTCAACGATTAGTCTATGGGACCCTCCCCTAATATCAACCAGGGGGAGTGGTTTCCAACTATGCCCTGTGGGTATGGATCCCGCGGGCCCAGGAGCTGGTGCGCTAACGGCACAATTACCAGAAGTAGTTCCGGCAGCTGGAGTTGTGTGCAAAAAGGAAGGATACTTTGCACGCAAGGCAGCTGAAAGAAAACGGCTGGAATTGGCGGCAAAAGAGGAACCCCACCCTGTGGGGGATAAGGGCGCGAAAGCTGTGGCCGCGCCCTCTAGGACTGAAAGAGGTGCGGCCTCAATTAAAGGACATCCTATCCCATTGTGGGACCCGCCCATAATTGCTACTCTTGGGGGCAGATTCCAATTGTGCCAGATGAGGGCGGAGCTGAACCAAGGAGTGGCTGACCATCCAACCCCTGTTGGTCACTCACGCGGAACCAGCTTTCAGAACAGACCATTGTTAAAAGTGGCTCCCACCAGGACAATGGCCTGCTCCCCAGACGTGAACCGGATGGTGTCTACTCAACCCTACGCAGTTCCAGGGGGGGTACTGGTGATACGTGTAGGGGACGCGGAGACAGTGGTGGGCCTCTGCCTGCAATGCCGACTGCCCGGCGGTACCATGGGCACCGTGGCGCGCTGTCCCCAGTGTGGCACACAATACCTGTGGCCTATGCCCACATTTGTGCCCATCCAGACCCATGACCCAGCGGGGGATACGGCTAGGCTGTCCAACGAGTCCCCTGGTGCACTGTGGACCAAGGGTCCAGATCCCGAAGAGCATGAAGCGATCAGTCAGGCAACTGACCGGGAAAAGAGAAGGCGGTCGCCGCGCTCGGCGACCCCAAGTACCCTTAGTGTGGATCCCTCGGACGAGGGACCCAAAGAACACTCTAGTACTCTGGTTTGGCCAGTGGCGGTGGCCTGCGGAGGAAATGGAGTAAAAAGACCACTCACCGGGAGTGACAGTGGGAGGAGTCGAGTGTCACCGGTGGAGCGGAGGCCTGAAAGGCGGAGCCCATCCATTCCCAGGACCGGCGGGTCCAGTGGCAACGGGCGATCCACCCCCCCCCTGCGGACTGGTAAGGATAGTCCCTGTTCTTGCCAGGCTCCGGTGCCGCCGCTAGAGGAGGTGAGGCCGTGCCAGGCCAGGGCAGCGCACGTGGGCGCGGGCGGACTTCCGGATATCCTCGTGGAGGAAGAGATCCCGCATGGGGGTCCATCCCAAGATGGCGGCCCCTTCACATCCGGTGATGACGTCGGTTCCGGCGGAGCCAGCGGAACAACCGGAAGGAGATCACCAACGCGTCAGCGATCGGGCAGTGGTTCCCGATCGTCTAAGAAGACCAGGGGCAAGCGACAGACTGAGGAGGGTGAGACGCAGCCGGCGATATCACCGCGCAGCGGTATGGGACAATCCAATGACGGCGAGCGGGTCGGAACCCCGCGGCTGCCAACTGCATACCCCTACGCCCAACCCCACGCCCTAGATAATGCCCCTGCCCCAGTCACCTGTTCCCAGGGATCCTCGTCCAGTTTGGGGGTGTCGGAAGGGTCCTTGGGTGTTGGTGAGAACCGGACTGGGGAGAGACTGGGCAGCTTTGCTTCCGAGGGTGGTTCAAGGGGAGGAGGACAATTGGGACAAGTGTCAAAGTCCCGATGGGTGCCTGAAGAGGCGGATGTACATTCTGAGGAGGCACCAAAACATGAAAGATGGTCCAGGCCCCGTTCCGCAGGGACCTCTGGGGTATGCTTCTGGGGGGGTACAGATGAGGGAGACTCTCTAGAGTCTGGGCCTGAGAGGCCTAGGGAGACCCGTTGGTGGGCGCCCTTATTTGAGGGGTACGTGGGGTGGATGGACCGCATGCGGTTCTTACTAGAAAAAGATGACATAGTGGACTACTGGTGGGCTAAAGGGGACTTCACGCCCGCCAAGAGAAAGAAGGAGTTGCAATTTAGGTGGTTCCTGATAGGCCGGAATGAGATCGAACCAATGGGTCCTGATATACTGTCAGACCCTGTAGACCCAGATGAGCCCTTGTCCTGGGTATTACCAGGGAGAGCGGGGAACGCCAATCTAACAAGGTGTAGTCGGGCTGAAAGGGCCATCACCGCAAAATATAAGTACTCCCATGGATTGGAGTACCCGTACGTCCCAGAACCCCTCATGCAGGAGATTGAGGATAACAGGGACCAGTGGTTAAGGGAGACCATAGAAGAGTATATGGTCAACAAAGGGGGTGCCATTACTGGTAGTAAGGCAGAGGAAAGGATTGAGCACCTGATAAGGGTATGGAGTATCGGGCGGAGTGTGTACAAGCACAAAGTAATGTATCGGCCTGAGAGGGGTCTGCCGCGCAGTTACAGCGTGACTGTACTGGACATGGGGGGCCAGGAGGTTAAGAAACCCGATCCCCTCCTATTATTAGGAGGTACTGGGTAGCATTACGCGGGTTCGTGGCTGCTGGTCAGGGCATGCTTGGCGCAATGTGATTTGTTATTTCATGAATCTCATGTTGATTAATAAAAATGTGTGTGTTCCATTTTACAGTGCTTCCTGAAGAAAGGTACTTCAAATTTAGGTCCCAGCCGGGGACGATGGGATTCACCAGGGGGAGAATGTAGCCATGCTGTAAAATGGCTGCAGTCATCTCTCCTGCTGACAGTAAGGCTTGGTAAGTTATGGGCATGCCAGCAGTAATTATGGAGGTTTGCCCTCACACCCTGGTGAGGTGCCCTATGTATGGATGGGAGTGGTCACAGGCCCTGACTCCACGGTTAGTGATGTCAGAGTTGTGTCAGCCCCCAGAGGATACATAAGGCACAGCAGTGATCAAAAGTTAGGTAATAGAGGAGTTCAGAAGTTGTTGCTAGGCTGTAGATTAATTACGTTACAAGCTGCGGGACTATGAGACTGTGACCAGGGACCTGGCACAGGGTAGATATCCCTACGGGGATAGGGAATCCCTAATCAAGGAGGAATATACCTTTCAGAGGGAAGCCGCTGGACAATCATGTGTGGCTAAATACACCCATTGTGGAGGGCAGCTAGCCACATCCAACAATAAAGATATTCCTGTTGAAAGATACCCTCGTGTGTAAGTGTGGAGTGATTACGCAGGGGGTTGCACCACAGAGGAGTTCCTCACCAGGACCATCCACAAGCTGAAGCTGGGATCCTGATGAGGTGGAGGCACTGCACTGGATCTAGGTAGGACTCAAGCACACTACCTCAGCTGCCTGTCTGGGTTGGCAATCCCCAAAACACCATCATGCGGGAGACTCAGGAGTCCTGTTGCCAACACGTGCACCACCAGACATCACACTGTAATGGGGACTGGTTAGACCACAGGGGCCAATGTGAGATTGGGTGGGTCAGGCCAGTTCAGAAAACCCGTTACACAGAATTATTTTAAAGTTCAAACAATTGGATTAACAAAAAAATCCCACAGCAATGTTTATGCAGATGTGTCAGATTGCAAGGCGCTGTAAGGATCCTGAGGAAATTCATAGTTAAAAGTAAAATATGAATACTAATGGAAGGATCATGCGCATGTAGCTGACAATTCTAGTATCTTGGGATTTCTTGGAATGTGTGTCGGTCCTTTATCTTCTGTTCCCCCAACTGAAAATCAATTTTCCACACTACTTTACAGTGCTGGAAAAGAGTTAAGTCACATTCAAATGAATAGATCTAAAATATTCTCCAGCACAACGAAGCCTGCTTATTGCATATTGAAAAAGGGACGGATATGGATAATAGCACATTTGCCCATTAAAAATAATACATTAGCCAGCCAGCATAAAGTAAATTAAAGTTCTACTTACACCTGCCAGGATGAAGGCTGCCTTAATCCTCATCACCGTCCTCCTTATCCTCCGTGGGCAGCAACATTACAATAAATAAAAAAAACTACTGGCCACTAACTCCTTAATCACCTAGCGGTTAGTACAGTAGCGCCGACGAGTATTCTAAAACAAATCTGGGGAAATCACCAACAAGACCCAGGTACATGATGCAACATTTCTGCCGACAGACTAATGGCCCATCGGATTAACAGCGGTGGTCCCTGGCAGTCCCATTCAAACTGAATGGGACTGCCAGGGACCCCTGCTGTGTTAATCCGATGGGCCATTAGTCTCTGAAGAAATGTCACTGAAATGTTTGCAGCATGTACCCAGCATGTACCTGGATCTTGTTGGTGATAGCCCTAGATTTTCCAAGGCAAGTTTTAGAATACTCATCGGCGCACCTGTAGCTGCTATAGTAATTAAGGAGTTAACCCCACTACCCACTCGGGAGGCCTAACCACCCTCCTCAGGGCTCTTCCCCAAACCCCTCTACACTGATTGTCAAAGTGGTAAACCATGCCCTTAATATGGGCATGGATTGCCACAATGGCCATGAATGGACAAGCTAAAGAAAAAGAGGCACAAAATAAAACACATGACATTTAAATAAAAACAAGGATTTGACAATAAAGCCAATGAGTGTGACTGTGATAAACCATGACCCCAATATGGGCACGGATTGCCAAAATAACAATAAATGGGCAACCTCAAAAAAAAAATACAATAAATTGCAATGAAAAAAAAAAAAAACATTTGCTGAAAAAGGCATTGCTTGTCAATGTAAAAAGTGCGTGCTGTGTAGCGCTGTTCTATTACTATATGAATACAGTATATTAAATAATGTGAAAAAATAAATATTGAATACTTGGGGCTGCCAACTAAAACACTAGCTACCCAAAGCTAGTAAAAGAACTAAGGAAAAACAAAAATGGGCGCTCCTATCTCTACAATGAGTGAATATACAGTACATAACAATAAAAATATCAAATGCTAAATGCAAATAAAAATATACAGTGGAATACAACGGTGTGCTTGTGATAATACGCTGACAAAAAGTCCCCAAAAGTTCCAAGGTTGTGGAATAGGATCCAGTCGTGGCTCAGTACATGAAAAGAAATAAACAAAACAACATAGTGTAATACTGTTAAAGAAAATAACCTTAATAGTTACCAAATAGAAAATAAAAAACTAAAAAACTAACAAAAACAAATAGAGTGATCGAGCAAGCACTAAGGGTTACTAAAATAACAGAATTATTTATTAAAAAACAAAAACCTAAGGACAATAAAAATAAAAAATAAAAAACTAAGACATCCACTTGTCCTGCTTCCGGGTTCTATAGGAATCCTACTTACAAACTGCAAGTAGGTCATGTGCATGTAGATGTGGTCTGGATGGCTACTCCTCCGCTTCCAGTGTACTGTAGGAACGCCCTCTCCTTATCCTACCCAGACCTGCTGGGTGCTTGGAAGGGACCTCCGTCTGCTGGGAAATAATTCTTTAAGCCACCTGACCTCTCCTGTTCGAGGTTCTGATTCTGCTGCCAGCACAACCGCTCCGCCGTCCTCTCTCGCGAGATTACGCCGCCGGGGGGTGCTGCTACGAGTATAGTTGATGCAACTCACAGGATCCTCAATTGAAGGTGAATGAAGCGCTAGAACGCCATGACTCAGGGTGTGTGACGTCACCCTATGCGTTTCGCGGATTGATCCGCTTCTTCAGGGGTAAAGTATGCAGAAATAGTCCCTCCGCCGTGGAGTGGTTGGGACGAAAGCCAACCGCGAAACTGGTAGGGTAATGTCACACACCCTGAGTCACGGCGTTCTAGCGCTTCATTCACCTTTAATCGAGGATCCTATATTTGTGTGTATGTATGTATGTATATATATACAGTTGTGTGAAAAAGAAAGTACACCCTCTTTGAATTCTATGGTTTTACATATCATGACATAATAACAATCATCTGTTCCTTAGCAGGTCTTAAAATTAGGTAAATACAACCTCAGGCGAACAACAACACATCACATTTTACAGTGTCATGATTTATTTAACAAAAATAAAGCCAACATGGAGAAGCTATGTGTGAAAAACTAAGTACACCCTTACTGCTTCCATATGAATTAAGATGCTAAGTAGCAGACAGGTGCTGCTAATCAAATGCCATTGATTAATTGATCATCAGCAAGTGTGACCACCTCTATAAAAGCCGAAGTTTTTTGCTGGTCTGGAGCATTCAGGTGTGTGTTGACACAATGCCAAGGAAGAAAGACATCAGCAATGATCTTAGAGAAGCAATTGTTGCTGCCCTTCAATCTGGGAATGGTTATAAGGCCATTTCCAAACAAATTAAAGTCCATCATTCTACAGTGAGAAAATTATTCAAAAGTGGAACACATTCAAGACAGTTGGCAATCTTCCCAGGAGTGGACGTCCAGCAAATTCACCCCAAGGTCAGACCGTGCAATGCTCAGATAAATTGCAAAAAAAACAAGAGTTACATCTCAGACTCTACAGTCCTCAGTTAGCATGTTAAATCTTAAAGTTCATGACAGTACAATTAGAAAAAGATTGAACAAGTATGGTTTGTTTGGAAGGGTTGCCAGGAGAAAGCCTCTTCTCTCTAAAAGGAACACGGCAGCATGGCTTAGGTTTGCAAAGTTGCATCTGAACAAACCACAAGACTTCTGGAACAATGTCCTTTGGACAGACGAGACCAAAGTGGAGATGTTTGGCCATAATGCACAGCGCCACGTTTGGCAAAAACCAAACACAGAATATCAGCACAAACACCTCATACCAACTGTCAAGCATGGTGGTGGAAGGGTGATGATTTGGACTTGTTTTGCAGCCACAGGACCTGGGAACTTTGCAGTCATTGAGTTGACCATGAACTCCTCTGTATACCAAAGTATCCTATAGTCAAATGTGAGGCCATCTGTCCGTCAGCTAAAGCTTGGCCAAAATTGGGTCATGCAACAGGACAATGATCCCAAGCACACCAGCAAATCTACAACAGAATGGGTGAAAAAGAAAAGAATCAATGCGTTGCAATGGCCCAGTGTAACGCGTAGCTCACCACAAACGAAGCGCGACTGTGGGGCTGAGGTAGGGATTGGTATAGAACGCCGACCACAACCGCGAGGATGCATCTAGAGTGTAGGATAGTCTTGCAAGCCGGGTCGGGGTTATAGAGGACAGCGTAAACGTGGTACTTGCTGGGTCTAGGAGCGGAGAGAAGCGGATCGTTGGGGTACGTAGCCGGGGTCAGGATTGGGGAGAGTAGAGTCATTGTAAAGCCAAAGCCAGGGTCAGTACAGGAGAGAGAAGGATCATCGAATTGCAAAGCCAGGGTCAGTGCAGGAGTGTCTCAGAATGTTCAAAGTCCAAAGCAGGGTCAGGCAGCAAGGTAAGAGTCAGGCAAGGCAAGATGCAGTGAGATCCAGCGTCACCAAACTGGAGTTATGCTAGGCAATGAATGAGAGTTCAGACAGCGTATAAATAGGACCTCCCTCCAATGGGAGGCAACCAGGGGAGGTGCCCTAACTGACAGCTGCTGGATCATGCAGGTGGGTCCTATTGTGCAGCCGATTAGGAGTGGGGGTGGGACCTCTAGAGAGCACGCGTAACTCGCGCATCAAGCTGGCGACCTGATCGTGCGCAATTCGTGCGTGTCACAGTACCTGCGTCAGTGCGGGGGTGGAGACCGGAGGCGGGACCCGAGGAGAGAAGGGAGGAGCATGTGCGACTGCCTTGCCGCATACCTCCGACGTCAGAGCGGGGGCGGAAACCACCGAACGCCGGGGAGAGTGCGCATTGTGCGTCGATGCCGTTGGGGGGGAGCGCCCACCCTGGACATGGGAATCGCGGAGACAGACGGGGCCTGCGCACTGCCCACGCGCCGTGCATGTGAATCACCGCTGACATACAATCCTTGAGTGCCACTAGATATGGATGGACAGGTGTTTATAATTATTAATATTGAAATTTATTCATATATATATATTTTACATTTTTACTATTTATAATATTTTGTTTATTGCCATTTTTCTTTCGTTGTATTTGCAGTGTTTAATATGTTTATATATATAATTACATTTTTATTTTTTAATATATGTACATGTGTTGATATGTTTATATATACACATATATACTGCTATGCAATTGAGGTTTTTCATTATATCCTCCTTATTGATACTATGGTTGACCTAGGTGTCATTTGTATGTTTATTGGTTGTTAGAATCATTTACATAATTTATATTAGTAATTCTAATATTCTGGTTCTACTCTGTCATTTTATGGCCTTATTTTAGTAGTTTAACCAATCCTATTATGTGCTTTTTGTTACACAATTATCTGTTTACTTGTGCCAGTGACTTTTTTATTTACTTAGTATGGGACTTTTAGTTTCAGCTAGAACTTAATAGGTTAATATTTCTCTTGTCAATTACGGGTTGCCAGGCAACCCACTGGCTATAAGTACACAGATCCTTTGTCCGTTTATTATCAGCCCTTTGAGAAAGTCGCCCTCTGATGACAAAATGCGTCAGGGAATCCGATTGCGCCAATACGTCATCACGACGCTGCGCACGCGCACGAGGCCGCACTGAGCGCGAGACTACATTGCGACCATTCAAGTTTGAGAGGCGATCTCTTGGACTTTCATAGACGGATTTTCTGTTGGCGAATTACACCTCTGGCCTCCTGTGAGCAGTACCATCTCCACGCAGCCCTGAGGGAGCTTTCATTTGCGGACGTTTGCAGTTCAGATACCGGATGGTGGTGATTTATTCACAAATTGCTTTATTGATTTTTACTCTTGTGAGTGCATTTCTTCCCCCCTCCCTTCCCCTCCATTTTAACATCAAATGTACCATTTTACGCTATGGGGCGTGCGCTCTCTCTTCTTTTTCTCTTCTAGGTACCCCTTGGATGTGGTTCATCCAATTTGAGAGTAGCCGGAGACCCCCATACCAGCACCAATTATCTAATATATTCATGGACTGATTCAAAAGGACTGGTTGGACTTTTTGCTTCTTTTTTTCACATTTTTTGCACATATACACATTTTATTTATTTTTATGAAGTTTATTGTGTCATGTATTTTTATTAATATTGATTGTGTACTATAGATATATTTATACTTCCCATATTTAACACAGTTTAGTTCACTATTAGACTTTAGTCACCATTAGGGTTTATTATAATCAATACTTTGGCGCTACTATATTTGTTCTCATATATATATATACGAAACAAGAAAAGAAAAGTATCCCAACTGAAGCACACGTGTACAAAAATGTCAAATTTATTAATAAGGTCACAAAGAACCATCAAAATTTAAAACAATCCACAGTATCGCGTAAATGAGAATAAATGAAGTCACAGCCAAGCATGAAAGTCCAAAGCAGCGAGATCAGTCATACAGGTGTAGCTGAAAGTAAAGCTCTCAGGACCGCTGCCACTCCGTGATTGGTTCACAGAAGTACACCGAATGGTTTCACAGCGTAGGCGGTGGCTAAGTATCCGCCCTGATTTCAATATACTCTGCCTACACCGGGACTTAGGCCTCGGACATAGTGCACTGAGCAGCGCTGAGCAGTGCTCTCGCTTGCTGACGCTCGTGCTACCAGGAGCTTTTTGCTGTCCTGACAGAGGAGACTGCAAGCGCGCTTGGGAGGCGGGTATCACTGTGTGTGTGTGTCACTTGGTAGCTGTCAGTGTGTGTGTGTGTGTCAATTTGAAGTGGTCTGTGTGTGTGTCTGTGTGTTTGTGTGTCACTGGGGAACCTGTGTGTGTGTGTATGTGTGTGTGTGTGTATATTATATAATATATATTTTAATATTTTAAAAATTAAAAAAAAAAGACCTGTTGTGAGAATAAATTATTTATTAACATTGTGCAACTTTGATAAATATATTCACACACGCACACGCGCGCACAGACGCACAGACGCACACGCACACACTCATTTCTGGGTGTTTGGTGCTATGCTGTACGTACATACAATCCTTCCGGTCCCCACCTGACCCTGCCCGGTGTCTCCGGTTCCCCTCCTCACCCCCCCCCCCCCCCCGTCTCCGGTTCCCCTCCTCAAACCTCCCCCCCTCCCTCCACCCCCCCTCCCTCTCCCCCACACCCCTCCCTCCGCCCCCCCTCTCACTCCCTTCTGCCCCCTCTCTCTCCCTTCTGCCCCCCTCTCTCTCCCTTCTGCCCCCCCTCTCTCTCCCTTCTGCCCCCCTCTCTCTCCCTTCTGCCCCCCTCTCTCTCCCTTCTGCCCCCCCCTCTCTCCCTTCTGCCCCCCCCTCTCTCCCTTCTGCCCCCCCCTCTCCCTTCTGCCCCCCCTCTCTCCCTTCTGCCCCCCCTCTCTCCCTTCTGCCCCCCCCTATCCCTTCTGCCCCCCCCTCTCCCTTCTGCCCCCCCCCTCTCCCTTCTGCCCCCTCTCTCTCCCTTCTGCCCCCCCTCTCTCTCCCTTCTGCCCCCCCTCTCTCTCCCTTCTGCCCCCCTCTCTCTCCCTTCTGCCCCCCCTCTCTCCCTTCTGCCCCCCTCTCTCTCCCTTCTGCCCCCCCTCTCTCTCCCTTCTGCCCCCCTCTCTCTCCCTTCTGCCCCCCCTCTCTCCCTTCTGCCCCCCCCTCTCTCTCCCTTCTGCCCCCCCTCTCTCTCCCTTCTGCCCCCCCTCTCTCCCTTCTGCCCCCCTCTCCCTTCTGCCCCCCCCTCTCCCTTCTGCCCCCCCCTCTCCCTTCTGCCCCCCCCTCTCCCTTCTGCCCCCCCCCTCTCCCTTCTGCCCCCCCCCTCTCCCTTCTGCCCCCCCCCTCTCCCTTCTGCCCCCCCCCTCTCCCTTCTGCCCCCCCCCTCTCCCTTCTGCCCCCCCCCCCTCTCCCTTCTGCCCCCCCCTCTCCCTTCTGCCCCCCCCCCTCTCCCTTCTGCCCCCCCCCCTCTCCCTTCTGCCCCCCCCCCTCTCCCTTCTGCCCCCCCCTCTCTCCCTTCTGCCCCCCCCTCTCTCCCTTCTGCCCCCCCTCTCTCCCTTCTGCCCCCCCTCTCTCTCCCTTCTGCCCCCCCTCTCTCTCCCTTCTGCCCCCCCTCTCTCTCCCTTCTGCCCCCCTCTCTCCCTTCTGCCCCCCTCTCCCTTCTGCCCCCCCTCTCTCCCTTCTGCCCCCCCTCTCTCTCCCTTCTGCCCCCCCTCTCTCTCCCTTCTGCCCCCCCTCTCTCTCCCTTCTGCCCCCCCTCTCTCCCTTCTGCCCCCCCTCTCTCCCTTCTGCCCCCCCTCTCTCTCCCTTCTGCCTCCTCTCTCTCCCCCCACCCCTTCTCCCCGCACCACACCACTCCGTTTGCCCCCCCCCCCCCACCAGCCTGTTTTTCACACCCACCCCCCTGCACCAGCACCAGCCCCAGCCCGTTTTTCACACCCACCCCCTGCACCAGCCCCAGCCCGTTTTTCACACCCACCCCCCTGCACCAGCCCCAGCCCGTTTTTCACACACCCCCCCTGCTCCAGCACCAGCCCCAGCCCGTTTTTCACACCCCCCCCCCCCTGCACCAGCACCAGCCCGTTTTTCACACACCCCCCCCCCTGCACCAGCACCAGCCCGTTTTTCACACACCCCCCCTGCACCAGCCCCAGCCCGTTTTTCACACCCCCCCTGCACCAGCCCCAGCCCGTTTTTCACACACCCCCCCTGCACCAGCACCAGCCCCAGCCCGTTTTTCTCTCTCACACACATACACACACACAACACACACAACGCCTTCTGCCTGGTAATGGCGGCTCTGCAGGGAACCGGCTGCAGCCCCATTGGATGGGAGCGGTCACGTGACCGCTCCTCCGCTTCCCCTAGCACCAAATATCAGTTTGGTGCTCGGGGAAGAGTTTCTCCTCCTCAGCGCGCATCAGCGCGCATGAGCAGGGAGAAAGTATAGTCGCGCTGATAGCAGATGCAGGGGCGTTCTGCATCTGTTCAGCGCGGCTCAGCCCGCATCAGCACGCCTGAGTGCTCTATGGCCTGGGCCTTACACTCTCAATGATAATAACCTTGTTGTGTTACAATTGAACTATCCATAGTATTGAATAGGAATCTGTATGTTTTCAGTAGGACTTACCAGTCTTTTAGCCAACATTCAGTGTTACTAATCTGTTTACTCCATGCATGTTATCTATGTGGATTCGAAATGTGTTAATATTCTGCCTTACATAGGGATTTGAACTATTCCATCAGGCTTTTGTGTGAGACCGGGGACCGGTCTAAGTGGCTGTTTACATGCCTCTACACCTCTTGTTAAGGTG
This sequence comes from Ascaphus truei, assembly GCF_040206685.1. Lineage (NCBI taxonomy): Eukaryota > Metazoa > Chordata > Amphibia > Anura > Ascaphidae > Ascaphus > Ascaphus truei. The sequence continues at coordinate 369,692,456 of NC_134486.1, forward strand.
TTCATTTTGATTGTTCACACAGGTTGTTATCAAAGGTTAATTTAAAGTGGATTGCTTACAGTAGGTGATAGCTTCATTTATTCTCATTCAGGGTATACTGTGGATTGTTTTACATGTTGATTGTTCTTTGTGATATTATTAATACATTTGACATTTTTGTATACCTGATTGCTTCAGTTGGGACACTTATTTTTTTTGTTTCTTTTACATATATTCATTATCCCCAGCACCGTCAGTAGTGTTGTACTATATACACTTTATTATCTGATTCAGGTACTTGTAATTTCAAGGTCGGTTGCAGGCTTTCTTTCGTGTGTGTATATATGTGTGTGTGTGTGTGTGTGTGTGTGTGTGTGTGTGTGTGTGTGTGTGTGTGTGTGTGTGTGTGTGTGTGTGTGTATGTATGTGTATATATATATATATATATATATATATATATATATATATACAGTGTTCGACAAACCTATACATTTGCACGCCCCGGGCGAGTGGATTTAACATCGTGGCGAGCTCCTATTGGCCCAAGCAGCACACGTGTGGTACTAGGTGGCGAGTAGATTTATTTGTTCGGCGAGTAGATTTTTTGGTGATTTGTCGGCCACTGTGTGTATATATATATATATATATATATATATATATATATATATATATATATATATATGTATATATGTATATATGTATATATGTATATATATATATATATATATATATATATATGTATATATATTGTGACAGAAACCAGGGGATGGTAATAAATTCCATATATAGGGCTCCCAGGATACTGAACAGTTTCTATCCTGTTTGGCCTGGGAGTGCAGCCTTATAATACATGCACTCCATCCCACAGTTTGGCAAGTGCTGGAACTGAGGGATGAGGGATCCAGACCAGAGTTTGTCTGCTGCCTGATTTCTGTCACCTGTCATGCTAATTAGAAATCAGGTATGTAAGACTGATTTCCTGTTTCCACTCCCCTCTCCCCAAGAGCCTGGAGACAGGAAGGCTGCTGGAAGCAGAGAGGGGAAAAGCCTCTCCCCAAACAGGTTAAATGATTCTGTTCCTTTTTGTCTAAAACTGAAAAGTACCTTGTTTTGTTGTTAGAAGTGGAAAAGCCACTTCCACCCTGAGTTAGGGAAAATCTAAGTTAAGTTATCGCTTAGGTGAGCAGCTTTTTTTTTGATGTGTTTCTGTTGTATGCACTGTGGCAGTCTCAGTGCCTGGGACTGAATAAACCAGGCATAGCCTGTTTAAAGGAGCAGCACGTGACGCCTCATCATTTAACCTACCCTAAAAGACCATGTTCTAACAGTCCCGGACAGGCGGCGGAGCCCCGGAGTAGGCCGTTTGTCACAATATATATGTAACAGTATTTCTGGCCCGGCCTGACCCACCCAATCTCACATTGGCCCCCGTGGTCTAACCGGACCCCATTACAGTGTAGATATGCCTGATGGTGCACCTGTTGGCTACAGGACTCCTGAGTCTCCCACATGATGGTGTGTGGGGAGGACCCGTCCAGACAGGCAGCTGAGGTAGTGTGCTGAGTCTCACCTAGTTCCAGTGCAGCGCCTCCACCTCACCAGGGCCCCTGCGTCCGCATGGGGATGATCCTGACGAGGAACTCCTCGGTGGTGCAACCTCCTGTGTAATCATTGGACTCTCACACACAGGGGTTTCTCTGATCAGCTCCATCTTTATTGTCATGGTGGGCATAGCTGCCCTCCACAATGGGTGTATTTAGCCGATCATCTCGCCCGTGCTCCCCTTTGATAGGTATGTCACCTAGATGAGGGATTCACTACTCCCGCAGGAATCACTGCCCTGTGCCAGGTCCCTGGACACAGTCTCCCTTGGAGTTACTATAACATAACTAACACTCTGTAGAACTTGAACTCCTTCCTCCACTGTACTAGCCTTGAACGCTGACAGAACTAACTCTTGACACAGTGCTGTGCCTTATGTAACTTCTGAGGCTGACACACCTCTGACATCACTAACCATGGAGTCAGAGCATGTGACCAGTCCCATCCATACACAGGGCACCCCACCAGGGTGTGAGGGAAAACCTCCATGATTACTGCTGGCATGCCCACACTTACCAGGCCTTGCTGCCAGCAGGAGAGATGACTGTAGGCATTTTACATGACCGCTACATTCTCCCCCTGGTGAATCCCATCGTCCTCGCTGGGACCTAAATTTGTATACCTCTTTCCAGGAAGCACTGTAACGGAAAACACAATTAACATCACACAAATTTCCTCATAATGCAGTACACATGAATACAGTCATCCGCCAAGCCCGCCCCGACCAGCAGCCACAGACCCGCGTGATGCACAGTACCACCTAAAAATAGTGATAGGGGTCCGGTTTCTTTACTTCTCTACCCCCCATATCCAGAACTGTTACGGAGAAATGCCTGGGTAATCCCCTCTCTGGTCTATATGTTACTCTGTGTTTATAGATATTTCTCCCAATGGCCCATATGCGGATTAAATGTTCTATCCGTTCCTCGGCCTTCTTTCCTATCACGGAACTCCCTCTCCCCACTAGGTGCATTTCTATGGCCTCCCTAAGCCACCTATCCCGGTTGTCCTCTATCTCATCCATGAGAGGCTCAGGGACATACGGGTACTCCAACCCGTGGGAAGATTTATACCGAGCCATTATGGTTCTCTCGGCCCTACTAATTCTAGTCAGGTCAGCCTTACCTCCCCTTCCAGGCAGCACCCATGATAGGGGTTCGTCAGGGTCCACGGGGTCTGACAAAATACTGGGACCCATAGGCTCTATTTCCCTATTCTCAATCTGCAGCCATCGCTCCTGCAGCTCTCTGTCCCTCTGTTCTGGGGTAAACTCTCCCACAGCCCACCAATAGTCCACTACATCCTCTCGCCGGATGAGGAACCGAGTGCGGTCCATCCAGGCCGAGTACCCTTCAAATAATGGGGCCCACCACCGGTTCTCCCGGAATCTGTTTGACCCTCCTGAGTCCCTGTCATCGTCCATGGAAAATACCCCTGATGACCTCTCAGATCGCGGTACGGACCACCTAAACGACCCCGAGGCCTTTACTACGGGTTGGGGTGCTGTAGTTGCCACTCTCAATTCTCCCCCTCCCCTTGAATCGCCCTCCGTAGCGCCACTGCGCTGCCTTTCCCCAGTCCGTCTTCCCTCTCCCCCTTGTGAATTGTCCACGTACTCCAGGCTAGGCGGTGAACCCGGTGACCGTGTGATGGGGGTAGGGGTATTAACTATGGCGGGGGTTTGGGCATAGGGGCACGGAACGGGACCCCACGGGGTTACGACCCGCTCCTGGCTGTCCGTAGACTGGTCCAAGGATGATGTCTCACCCTCCTCAGTCCTGAGATCGTCTCTCCCATTTCTGGGCCTTGTAAGTGATCGGGGACCTTCCCCCGATCGCCGAAGCGTCGCTGCTTTTTCTTCATGGGTTCCGCCGTCGCCACCGGAAACGATGTCTTCCCCGGAACCGGAAGCGTCGCCATCTTGCGTGGGACCCCCATGTGGGATCTCTTCTTCCACGACGACATCCGGTTGCTCCGCCGTCGCCGCCGGAAGTGATGCCGCCACTCCACGTGCGCTCGGGGCCTGGCGCGGCCCTTCCAGCGCTTCGCCGTCTGCTGCAACCAAGTAAGTAATAGGGCTGCTTGGCTTACCCGTCCGCAGGGGTGTAGGCGTCTCTCTCCCGTCTCCGCCAGGTCCTGGGATGGCGGGACTCCGTCGGTCGGGTCGCCGATCTGCGGGGGACGTCCTGCCACTCACCCCACGGGGTGTCGTCCTTCCGGTCTGCCTTTTCAGCTCCGCTTTTACCACCGCCAGCTCACGGAGGTCCTCGTCTGAGTAATCCCCTTTCCCTGACTTAGGGGTCTCCGAGCGGAGTGAAAGTCTCTTTTCCCCGATTGCGGGGGTTGATTCAACCGCCTCGATCGCTATTGACCCAGCCGACCTGACCGGCTCCAGTCCCTTGTCTCCGGGACTCGCGCGGTTGATCCATAGCGCGCCCGGGGACTCGGCGGAGCGCCTTGTCACGTCCACCGGGGGGTCAGCAGGCTGTATTGGGATAAATGTGGGCATAGGCCACAGGTATAAAGTCCCGCAATGAGGGCAACGTGCCGCCGTGTTGACCGTGCCTCCGGGCAGCCCGCATTGTAGGCATAGCCCAACCACCATCTCGGTATTGGCCACCCTCACCACTAGCAACCCGCCGGGTACTGAGTAGGGCTGGGTGGAGACCATCGTGCCCACAGTGGAGGAGCAGGCCATTCTTTGTACAGGAGCCCCTTCCTGTACAGGTCTCTCCTTCTCAGTGGTTCCTCGCAACTGACTGATGGAAGTTGCTGGATCCGCCACTCCCTGCTTCGGCTCCTCCCTTCTCTGACAGAGCTGGAACCCGCCCCCAGGGGTTGCAATTATGGGCGGGTCCCACAGGGGAATATCATGCCCCTTAATTAAGGCCGCACCTCTCTCAGTCCTGGTGGGCGCGGTTAGCGTTTTCGCGCCAATTTCCCCACAAGGGTGGGGGTCTTTTCCCGCGGCTAGTTCCCGCCTTCTCCTGGCAGCCGCCCTCCGTGCAAGATAACCATCCTTTTTGCACGGCTCCTCCACGGCCGGAACTACTTTCTGTAGTGGCGCCGTCTGGATATCAGTCCCTGGGCCCAGTGGGTTCATTCCCACAGGCCATAGTTGAAAGTCACTCCCCCTGGTAGAAATCAGGGGAGGGTCCCATAGACTAAGCGGTTGACTCAGCACAGGGGCTGAGTTAGTCACTGTCCATCCCGGCGCAGCCATAGCTTTCGCGCCATGCCCCCCATCAGGGCGGGGCTCTGCTGTTCGCGCCATTCCCGGCCAGCTTTTTGCAAGTCCTGCACCAGCCACATTTTCTATGACTGTCCCATGTGGTTTCCCTAGCAAGCGGGAACCGCCATTTTGATTGACTTTTACGCCCAAAAAGTCCATTTGTTTGTTTTCCTCACGGGGTTCTCCCCCAATTATTACAATTTCCTCACACTCTTCAAGGGTGGCCCCTCGCTGTCCCAGGCAGGATAAAAACGGGGCAGCCACGGCCTTCGCTCCGCTCCAGAGCAGATTGGTCAATGATAACTCGGCGACAGTCTGCTCTTCAGTGGGTTGCACGCCACGGGTGCCCTCCCCATCAGCCTCTGTCCGCCATTTCATGTTCTCCGCCCCACGCGGATCCTCCACTCTCTCGTAACAGTTATCATACATGGGGCTCCACTCTGCGGGGCAGCCACCACACCGGTACAATAAAGATTAGCTTCAGATGCACCACCACATGTGTACCTTATCTAGGTGTGACCCAGTGTTGCACTACCTCAGGCTAGGCTCACTCTCTCAGTGTCTGCTGTGACTCCTTCCTCCCAGTCTGTGCTTCCTACGGTGAGTGTCTGGAATGGGCTAGGTACTCTGGCTCTGCCATGCAGTACTTGGGGCGTCTACCTGTCTTGGTCAGCCTAGCGCAGACCCTCTCCAGGATTCCTGACCACGTTAACAGGCTATCCCTTCTGGCATCCTACCAACTAGCACTGCCTCAAGGTGACTCGGTCAGCTATAGCCCGGCTCCAAACCCCTCACTCCTTTCAGGCCCCTAGGTTGTCCCTGCGAACTGACAATATCCCGTCAGCCCCCTGACCACCCCTAGGTCCGTCCCTACGCAGCACAGAGTGGCAGCAGACTCTATCCCTGTTTCCCAGTGTGCCTAGCTAGAGCCTGTCCTGATGACAGATCTGATCTCAGCAGCTCGCCTCCAAATGTAACGGTATTTCTGGCCCGGCCTGACCCACCCAATCTCACATTGGCCCCCGTGGTCTAACCGGACCCCATTACAGTGTAGATATGCCTGATGGTGCACCTGTTGGCTACAGGACTCCTGAGTCTCCCGCATGATGGTGTGTGGGGAGGACCCGTCCAGACAGGCAGCTGAGGTAGTGTGCTGAGTCTCACCTAGTTCCAGTGCAGCGCCTCCACCTCACCAGGGCCCCTGCGTCCGCATGGGGATTATCCTGACGAGGAACTCCTCGGTGGTGCAACCTCCTGTGTAATCATTGGACTCTCACACACAGGGGTTTCTCTGATCAGCTCCATCTTTATTGTCACGGTGGGCATAGCTGCCCTCCACAATGGGTGTATTTAGCCGATCATCTCGCCCGTGCTCCCCTTTGATAGGTATGTCACCTAGATGAGGGATTCACTACTCCCGCAGGAATCACTGCCCTGTGCCAGGTCCCTGGACACAGTCTCCCTTGGAGTTACTATAACATAACTAACACTCTGTAGAACTTGAACTCCTTCCTCCACTGTACTAGCCTTGAACGCTGACAGAACTAACTCTTGACACAGTGCTGTGCCTTATGTAACTTGTGAGGCTGACACACCTCTGACATCACTAACCATGGAGTCAGAGCATGTGACCAGTCCCATCCATACACAGGGCACCCCACCAGGGTGTGAGGGAAAACCTCCATGATTACTGCTGGCATGCCCACACTTACCAGGCCTTGCTGCCAGCAGGAGAGATGACTGTAGGCATTTTACATGACCGCTACATTTATATATACCATAATACTGAGTTAAGTTATGGTGAGTTAAAAAAAGTGACAAAAACCCTCCACAGCAAAGCAAATATGCAAATGTAAATACAACTGTATGCTCATCTGCATGTCTAAGGCCTTGGCCATGTTTGGCGCTTGCTCGCTCTCGCTTGCTGCCGCTCGCTCTACCAGGAGCTTTTTGCTGTCCTGACAGAAGAGACAGCAAGCGCTTGGGAGGCGGGTATCACTGTGTGTGTGTGTCACTTGGTAGCTGTCAGTGTGTGTGTGTGTGTCACTGGGGAACATGTGTGTGTGTGTGTGTGTATTATATAATATTTTAAAAATTAAAAAAAAGACATGTGAGAATAAATTATTTATTAACATTGTGTAACTTTGATAAATATATTCATGCACACACGCGCACGCACGCGCACGCACGCGCACACGCATACATATACACATGCATACACACACACACACAAAGGCGCACACACACACACACACACATGCATATACATACACACACACACACACACACATACATACATACATACACACATACACACACACACACACACACACACACACACATACATACATACATACATACACACATGCACACACATATACACACACGCATACACACACATGCATACACACACACACACACACACACACACACACATGTATACACACACACATATACATACACACACACATGCATACACACACACACACACACACATATGCATACACATGCACACACACATGCACACACATATACATACACACACACACACACGCATACACACACACACACACACACACACACAATGCACAAACACACACATACACAGACACACACACAGGAGACATGGATCGGGCAGAAGGGGGACAGGGATCGGGGCAGAAGGGGGACAGGGATCGGGGCAGGAGGGGGGCAGGGATCGGGCTGAAGGGGGGCAGGAATCGGGCAGAAGGGGGACAGACTGTCAGGGGGCGGGCCGGGGGCGGGCCGGGGGCGGGCGCGTCACTGGCCGGGGGCGGGCCAGTGACGTCACGGAGCTGGTTCGCCCACATTGGGCGAACCGCTCACGTGACCGGCCTGTCTCGCCGGCAAGTGGGGGAATTTTAAATTCCCCTAAGACCTGCGCTTCCGCAAGCGCGCGGAAGCGCAGGTGAGCCCCTACTAAAGCCGCTCTAATTGCGGCTGTACGGGCTCAGTGCTGAGCGGGAGCGCGCGTCAGCAAGCTTCCGCCAGCAAGCGCCAAACATGGCCAAGGCCTTAGGCAGGTCTGCAAGCCTGCCTTTCACCATTATCACCCAGCACACAGCACTTCCACTGCAGCAAGGGATTCTGGGGAATGACATGCAAATGAGCACACAGTGCCACTTTTCGCTTCAAAAACCATTTTTAACATGGTTCCCTATAGGCTTAAGCTTGCTGCATAGTCACAGCTTTGAGCACAGCCAGGGTTAAGGTGCATACCCAAAAAACCCACCCACAGACAGCTGTTTCGACCTTTATGGGTGTCATCAGTGTGGGGTTGGTAAACTGGGTTTGCAGAGAAGCTAAAGGATGGGGTTTACCATACTGAGTTAAGTTATGGTAAGTAAAATAAGTGACAAAAACCCTCCACAGCAAAGCAAATATGCAAATGTAAATACAACTATACAACTAAAAATACAAATATGCTGATTTACATTTTCATATTTGCTTTGCTATGGACGGTTTTTGTCACTTTTTTTACTCACCATAACTTAACTCAGTATGGTAAACCATGCAGCAAGCTTAAGCCTATAGGGAACCATTTTAAAAATGGTTTTTGAAGCAAAAAGTGGCACTGTGTGCTCATTTGCATGTCATTCCCCAGAATCCCTTGCTGCAGTGGAAGTGCTGTGTGCTGGGTGATAATGGTGAAAGGCAGGGTTGCAGACCTGCCTAAGACATGCAGATGAGCATACAGTTGTATATATGTATATATATATATATATATATATATATATATATATATATATATATATATATATATATACACACACAAAGAAAAGCCTGCACAGACCATCAATAATTAGTGCTAAAATCAGTAAATAGTGTTTAAATGGTATCTATTCAACATCAGTGGAGTTGCACACCGTGAAGATCTAGACCACCCCCACAGGAAGTGATGTCATTGCGAGAGAGGTCCCCTTTAACTCGGCTGTGTAGCTCCACATCCCCGCATCCACTCTGGGAATCCCCTGGATATTGGAGGGAGTTCGAGGCATCGTTCCACACACCGGAGTGTTCACGGAGGACTTGCTTTGCACCTGATATCTGTCCCTGTTTGGTCTTCCACGCTCATTGTATCCGGCCCTGTTGTAAGTAGGGTTTTGGGTTTTAACCCCTTGATGATCCTCTGCAACAGGCTCCTTTGTTTTAATAAATAGTTTATATTTTCAGCTTCTGTGTTACATGTTGTTATATGTTTGTAGCGGTCATGTAAAATGGCTACAGTCATCTCTCCTGCTGACAGTAAGGCCTGGTAAGTTGTGGGCATGCCAGCAGTAATTATGGAGGTTTGCCCTCACACCCTGGTGAGGTGCCCTATGTATGGATGGTAGTGGTCACAGGCTCTGACTCCATGGTTAGTGATGTCAGAGGTGTGTCAGCCTCCAGAGTATACATAAGGCACAGCACTGATCAAAAGTTAGTTGTTGCTGAGTTGTTAGAGTGAGTTCCTGTTGCTGTGCTGCCTCTGTCAGTAAGAGGCACATGGAGGTCTGCAACATTGTTGCGGTAGTCTGATGCAGAGCTGTGAGTCTGGCAGCACAAAGCAGACAGAGAAAAGCTGTTGGTGGCTGATGTAAGAACTATGAGACAAGGAGCAAGTCTGAGTGCAGGCTTGGGAGGAGACAGCTTATAAGACTGTGACCAGGGACCTGGCACAGGGATATCTCCCTGAAGGGGAGATAGGGAACCCACCAATTAAGACAAGGACATACCTTTCAAAGGGAAGTGCGGTGAACGATGGAGGGCTGATTACACCCCATTGTGGAGGGCAGCATGGCCCACCGTACAATAAAGATGCTCTTGATTACCAACCCTCTCGTGTGCATGTGTGGAGTAATTGCACAGAGAGGAGCACCACCGAGGAGTTCCTCACCAGGACCATCCCCATACGGATGCAGGGACCCTGATGAGGTGGAGGCGCTGCACTGGATCTATGTAGGACTTAGCACACTACCTCAGCTGTCTGTCTGGACGGGTCCTCCCCATACACCATCATGCGGGAGACTCAGGAGTCCTGTAACCAACAGGTGCACCACCAGACACTACTACACTGTAATGGGGACTGGTTAGACCACAGGGGCCAATGTGAGATTGGGTGGGTCAGGCCGGTTCACAAAAACCGTTACATGTTGTTTGTCCCTTTTTGTTCCATGTAGTTTATGATATACAGAATACACTATGATATTTTCTTTTGTGTTTGTCCACATGTCACGGACCCACTGAATGGCATTTCTATATTGATTTGGACCCACTGGACTTTTCCCCCCTTTGGACTCATTGGACAATATCATTTGTTGTGGGCGCTGGTTTGTATTTGTTTTCTGTATTCCATCTGGTGTTCACACTAGTTTTCCTGGCTGCCCTGTCACATTTTCCACTTGTTGCATATTGCTGCACACTGTTTATAGTTTCTATAGGGATCAGCGCTTTTAAGCACAATTCTTTTTGTGTTGTAAATGGTATACACTACTAACAGTGATAGGGATAATAGACATGTGAAAACGAAGAAAGAAAAGTATCCCAATACAAGCACTCTAGCATACAAAAATATTCAATTTATTAAATACATCACATACAACAAATATAGAGTTAAAAATAGTTATGAGCTCACTTGTGCAATTTGTGTCATTACATATGCTTGCTCACAGAACTTATAAAAACACATTGGAGGTCATTTTTCACTTAATCAGTGAGGTATTCAGCTTGTAATTATGTTTCAGGGACACTGTGGACTATTTTAACGCTATATTTGTTGTATTTGATGTATTTAATAAATGGAATATTTTTGTATACTAGAGTGCTTGTATTGGGATACTTTTCTCTCTTCATTTTCAAGTGTGTGTGTGTGTGTGTGTGTGTGTGTGTGTGTGTGTGTGTGTGTGTGTGTGTGTGTGTGTGTGTGTGTGTGTGTGTGTGTGTGTGTGTGTGTGTGTGTGTCACCACCTTGAGAAAGGTCCCACTCGTGGACCGAAACGTCGGTCTTGTGTCTATTCTTTCAATACACTTGTTTGATCAATTCTGGAGCGCTGCCTGCTGATTTCGTTTCCAAAACGGTATCGTATTGCTTTTTCTTCATTATAGGATCTGCACCCTCACCAGTGACTGCTATTACGGAGTGCCTTTTGTTCCTTTTCTATGATTATATATAGTCAGGTATGGAGATTAGCACTCACGGTTTTGTAGCAGGAGGCAGATGCTTGTCCCATAAAGAGTATGTAGACATATGGAGACCAGGGGATCGTGATAGCCAAAAAGAGACAGCACACTGCAGGTATGGTATCAAAAAAGTGTATTCAGTAACACAAGGCCGCCAACGTTTCGGTCCTCCCAGCGGGACTTTCCCCAGGGCAGTGTATATATATATATATATATATATATATATTATATATATATATATATATATATATACACATACATACATACATACATACAAATGTTTGGATGTGTTTGCACCCTCACCTCATTGGCCTGGGAGGTGGGCTGACATCACGGCCACGCCTATGCAGGGCGTGACAGTCACACCACCCTCACACCGTGTGCCCAACTTGGCCTCACTGTCCATTTTGTGACTGCCAGACCGCACAGTTACTCCTACTCCTGCCAGGACCCCACACTCACTGCTACTCCACAGCCTCCCTCACTGTCTCCCCCTCCCCCCCCCCCCCATGCCGCCATCCTCCAGCTCACATCACCACCCCACTAAAGAAGCACCTCACCGCTCCCACGCCGCCTTCCTTCCCCCTCCCGTCAGCTGGCCTGCCACGTCCACCGCCGCTCACCTCACCCTGCTGTGGCTGACTGCCAGCGGCGCCGCCGCTTGCCTCACCGCCCCCACGCCACCGTCTTCCCCCCTTCCTTCAGCTGCATCTGCCACGGCTGCCGCCGCTTGCCTCACCCTGCTGCAGCTGACTGCCAGGGGCGCTGTTGCTTGCCTCACCACCACCCCCCTCCCCGCTCCCTTCAGCAGCGTCTGCCACAGCCGCAGCCGCTCGCCTCACTGCGCCTCAAAGCCCCTGCACCGCAATCCTCCCCACTCCATTCAGCTGCGGCTGCCTGCCAGGGGCGCCGCCGCTTGCCTCACCGCCCTCTCCCTTCCCCGGCTCCTACCTGCAGCCTCCGCTTCAGGTATGGGGTACAGCGGGGGACAGATGCAGGGGGGGGAGAGGTACAGGGGGGGAAGAGCAGGGGGGGAGAGATAACACACCCAAGTCACCCACCCACCCAGTCACTCACCCACCCAGCCACTCACCCACCCAAGTGTCCCTCACTTACCCAGTCACTCAACCACCCAGTCGCCCACCCACCCACTAAAGTCACTAAACTAAAGTCACTAACCCACCCACCCAGTCACTAACCCAGTCACTTCACTAACCCACCCAGTCACTCACCCACCCACTGAGCTCTGAAGGGGGGGAGGGGAATGGAGCTGTGATGTGGAGGGGGGGCAGAGATGTGAAGGGGGGGCAGAGCTGTTAACACGGGGGGCTACATTCATGTGCGGGCCCAGATTGCTGTCAACGGGGGAGAAACAGACAGGGGAAGAAAGGGGAAGGTGGGGGGAGAGAGAGAGGGCAATGGGGAGAGAGAGGGCAATGGGGAGAGAGGGAGAGCGAGAGGGCAATGGGGAGAGAGGGAGGTCAATGGGTGAGAGAGAGAGAGAGAGGGCAATGGGGAGAGAGAGGGGGGAGCAGAGAGAGGGGGAGCGGAGAGAGAGAGGGGGAATGGGAAAATTCAATGCCGGGCAATGCCAGATATATCAGTGCCTGTCTGTGTGTGTGTATGTGTGTCTGAGTGCGTGAGCGCCTGCCTCTGTCTGTGTGTGTGTGTGCCTGCCTCTGTCAGTGTGTGTGTGTGTGTTGCTTTACTTACCCGAGCCATGGAGGGAGGGGGGGAGAGTAGCGGGTCCCTCCGCTCAAGCCACGCCCCCCCTCCCGCTCAAACCTCCCACTCCGGCTCCCGCTCCCTACAGACCGCATATCACGGTCTGTGTATGTCAGCGCCCCGCCTGTCTGCAGTGCGGGCGCGCTGACTCTGGGAGCGGGGCCTTAGCCTTAGGAGTCACAGGCAGCCTTCTCCACAGGGGAAACTAATCCCAGTCATAATCTAAGAGAGGGAGAAAAGGGAAAAAGAGAGGCGCACTCTCCTAGTGTAATATTGCTTGGGCAATTTATTACACAGTTAAAAACAGCAGTTTTTCAACTCACAAACGTCGGGTAACAGATCGCATTTCTAAGTGCAATACTTCGTCAGTCCCCAGCTCAGATGTGTATACTCCACACTGCTTCCATGTGTGTAGTCAGCGTTGTAAGTCTTCCGCATCAGCCGCAAACCGGAAGTAGTGCCGGTGCACGTTGAACTTGGTCCCACCGGCAGACTGTAGCTATACTCAGGGTTTTGCCGAATTCCTCTGGCTGGTCCCCGAGTAATAAGCCGGGTTGTCCTTCACTGAGCTTCACATACCGCAATCCCGTGATGCACGTACCGTCGCTGGGGATCTTGACCGCCTTACGCCTTTCGTTGCATCTAAACGTCTTCAGAGGATCTTTAGATGTTTTGTATTAAATGAGCTCCTGCTCATTCTACAGGACCATTGGTTCATCTACTATTGTGAAGGTAATAAAGTATTATAAGAAACTATTCGTCCATTTTGTATGCATTCCGCCATATTGAATCTGCTTTTACTGCAAGGCTTGGAAATAACGCAGTATGTTTTTATATAAGCTAATAAGTCTCTCTCTCTCTCTCTCTCTCTCTCTCTCTCTCTCTCTCTCTCTTTCTCTCTCTCTCTCTCTCTCTCTCTCTCTCTCTCTCTCTCTCTCTGAGGTGAATCGAAACTCAACCAGGAGCCTTTTTTGCTAACTCTCGGTTTCCTGTGAATTCAGCTGGTCTACAGAGAATCGAAACTGAAACTTATGGTTTACAGAGAATCGAAACTGAAACTTATGGTTTACAGAGAATCGAAACTGAAACTTATTGTCTGCTATATATATTCTGTAATACATATACTCGGCACGTCAGTCTGAACTACGGAGCCTGAGGGAACTGATACATGACTCTGTGTCATTTATTGGGATCCGGGGTGCACCCAGGCTTGTGTTATACTAATTTGGCAATCCACATCTGAGCAGAGACCCTGACATGGGAAGGGAACCTCACCATTTGGCGTAGCCGGCAGGATCCTTGTGAAGGGACACCGGAACAATCCTGGACCCGTCTCTATCCACGGACGACCGTCCCCTGGCCGGACAGATTGAGGCCTGATCAACCTCTAAGGACAAGGTAAGATATATTCAGAATATATTTTCACCGAACTCCTGTCAGTCTGTTCAGGTTGGCGATCTCTTGGTTGACGGTAACAGTATTGTTAATCTATACAAGACCATAGAGTCCGGTGGTTCCCGCCAAGGATTTATATAGTTGGTAAGGTCTTGTGCCTGCCAGATGTGTGGTTTATGTTCATATGTCATAAGGGTTACGGAATAACGACATTATAAGTAGTTAGGGGACGAGTGTGTAAGGATATCTATTGTTAGATAATAGGAGGATCGTCCATACAGGTGACGGTCCGGGGACGGTCTGCGCGCCTCCCCGTCTAGGTCAATTTATCGCTGAAGCTCAAGAGTCCAGGTACCGCCGGTAATTGGCGCACATGTCCGAGGTTGTTTTTAAAATAGACAATGTTCTCGCAGTTTTTAAAGAAGGATTTGCCTTCTGGTGCACGGGATTCCGTAACTCTTGTGACAGAACGGGAGGGAAAGAAGTATACCAAGAAATGTAAATTGTTGTTCAAAGTATTGGATTTACCCCCTACGGGAAGATTGCAACCGAAGTTGTTAAGAACAAATATGCAAATGTGTAAGGGGAAACTGAAAGATGAAGGCCTGTGGGAAAATGCAGAGAAATTTCTGAGTGTTGCTATAGATCTTCAGAAAGAAGGTTATGAAGAAGTAGAGTGTGGAGAGAGAAATAAGAAATGTTATTGTTATGTGAAACCAGAAAATGTGACCCCTGGTTCGGTAGTGGCAGAAAAAGACCAAATGTTACAGGGAGATCCACCCCCATACCCGCAGACGACCGGTAGACCCTCTCCCCCAGCCCCTGTACCGGCCCCTTATTGGGTATGTTCTGTTTGCCAGTGTCAAAATCCCAAAACACGGGAAAATTGTTATTATTGTGGGGCCGCCCGACCGTCCATGTCCCCCGATTTTAAAACTGGTGAGGCTCTTGTGTGCCCCTTAGTCACGCCCACTGGCCAGTATTTTAATCCCAAAGCCAAACCAGCCGACCCTGTTAAAATGTATCCCAGTATACCGCAAGATTGTCTGGTTCAGATGGATAATGGGGCCCCTGCTGAGGAAGATGCAACCTCCGCCGGGACCCCAGCTTATCAGGCACTACCATATTCTGACTCTTTTGTTACCTATGATGAACCCGAATCACTGTTTGAACGTATATTTAGCGGCCCAACCCGTCAAATTATTGTAAAAGTGATGCAGGCAGACATTACTAGCTTGTCGGTTGGCGCGATAGTTAATCCAGCAAATGGGAGGCTCCAACATAATGGGGGCCTTGCTAAATTAATTTGTGAGAAAGGGGGTGAGGCCATACAGCGTGACTCTAATATTTATATTCAGAAACATGGAGAGGTATCAGTCGGGGGTATAGCTGCCACCGGGCCCGGAGATTTACCCTGTAATTTAATCATCCATGCAGCAGGGCCAGTGTATAGGGACTATGCTCCAGAAAGAGCCAAACAACTCCTCCAAGCCGTTGTACATACATCCCTAATCTATGCTTCCAGCCTCAATAGTGCGGCCATGCCCAGACGCACTATAGCGTTCCCTCCCATTTCTGGTGGTCTTTTCGGGTATCCCATAAAAGAATGTATCCAACATATAGTCTAAGCAGTACTCAGTACGATCAGAGAATCACCCCTCAATCTTGAAAGTATTCTGCTTGTTGCCAATGACTCTGTCAGGCCACTGCTTTTTCAAGCCGCCTGTGCTACCTCAGACACGGTCCGCTCTTTTCCTATTGTAAAAGCAGAACACGGAAATGCTCCTCCCGTCTCCCAACCGTGGAGTGAAGACGTTCCGGAAGGAGCAGTTAGGTACATCAAATTCACGCCCCAACAAAGCTCCACCCTCTTACAGCAACTCCCCGATCCGGAAGACAAGCCCATGCCCTTTTATAGAATGTTACGTCAGATTCAGCAGAACTACTCCGCAACATGGGCTGATTTAAAATCTCTCACCATGTTAAAAGCGGGAGACTCATTTTGGCCCCTTGTTGAGAAATCCCTCAATGATGCTAGGATAGTTGACACCACAGACTATAAATCTGGAGAAGACTTCCTAGAACAAATACAACTATGGGCCCAGGATAGACTCACAGAGCAGACTGAATCACTAAAGTATGTCACCCAAGAAGCTACTGAATCAGTCGAGAAATATCATACTAGACTACTCCAAATGTTTAGAGATATGGGGTTCTCCACCAGCAATAAATTACAAGCCAATCTGCTAGCAGCAGCATTTATGGATGGACTTACTCCCAAGCTACGGGCTGCGGTCCAAGAAGGGTGTCCCTGGATGACCTCATTAGGGTACACAGAAGCCCTCACAATAGCCAAAGCTTTCCAGAAGAAACAATCTTCCGTGAAGAAGACGATGGTAGCTACCCCAGAAGAAAAGGAGGATGATCGAATTGGTGTTTTGTATAGCGCCTCACCTCAAGTACCAATGCAGCCACCGCGCCAATTGTACCCATCAGCCCCTCAGTACCAGGAGTACCAGGATAATTGTACAACAACACCTCAGTACCAGGGAAACCAGGGATATCAGGATGGTCGTGCAACAAATCAACAAAGGCCTAGAGGACCATGCTACCACTGTGGCCGTATCGGACATATCAAGAGGGACTGTAGAGATCGTGTGAGAGGAATCCCACCCGTACAACCATTACAGGCCCAGCAGCCACCTTCTTGGCGTAGTCAGCCACCTTCCAACTGGCCACAGTCCCAACAGCCGTTACAGCCCCAGCAAGCACAGATCCAACAAAGACTGCCGTCTCCAAGACCATATCCTCATGATACTTACCCTCCTCCGCAAGATCCACCCCCGCAATGAAGCCAGGCCCAACCCGTCTCCACCATGGCTGCCATATCCAAACACACCTACCCTAATGGTTCAGCTGTCACTCTACAAGTTGCTGGTGAACCAGTCTCCTTTATGGTGGACACGGGAGCGGCCAGATCCGTCATATCAGCCAAAGATCTACCCAGAGGAATAGACCTCTCCCCTGACTTTATGACTTGTATTGGAATCACAGGACAATCAGTCGAAACTCCTCTCACTGTACCAGTCCATGTAGGACCTTTCCCAGAAGTTATGTCCCGATTTTTAGTCTCTGGATCCTGTCCTGTTAATTTATTGGGAGCAGATTTACTATCCCATATGAGAGCCACCCTGCAATATGACGACTCAGGATTACGGGTACAATTGCATGATCCCAACTGCCCAGAAGAACAAGAAGCATCATGTTGTCTCCACGCTCTCCCAATACTTCTCCAGCAGATATTAACCATGAACCCTCCATCTCCTGTCCCACAGTGGGTGAAAGACAAGGTATCTACCAGTGTGTGGTCCCAAGGCCCGGATGATATTGGTCGTCTGCCAGTCCCTCCTGTAAGGGTGGAACTTAAGCCTAACGTCATACCTCCAAGAGTACCACAATACCCACTGAAGTCTATAACAGAACAGAGTCTTCAACAGCAAATTGCGATGCTTGAAGAAAAAGGAGCCCTGATAAGATGTTCTTCACCTTGTAACACGCCTCTGTTTCCAGTCCAAAAGAAAACAGCAAAAGGAGAAC
Organism: Ascaphus truei; assembly: GCF_040206685.1. Classification (NCBI taxonomy): domain Eukaryota; kingdom Metazoa; phylum Chordata; class Amphibia; order Anura; family Ascaphidae; genus Ascaphus; species Ascaphus truei. The sequence goes on from NC_134486.1 coordinate 369,710,166, forward strand.
CAGCGAAGTTCAGACTGGTTCAAGATCTCAGGGCAATCAATGCCGCCACCATTCTGGAAACTCCAGTTGTGCCTAACCCACATACTCTTCTTAGCCAAATCCCGCCTAACTGTGAGGCCTATACGGTCCTGGATTTGGCAAATGCCTTTTTCTCCGTGCCTCTTCACCCAGACTCTCAGTATCTTTTCGCCTTCACCTTCAGAGGAACTCAGCGTACCTGGACTGTCATGCCACAAGGTGCCCAGAATAGCCCTAACCAGTTCACACAGGCCATGAAGTTCTGCCTTGAACCCTGGGTACAAGCCCATCCGGAAATCACGTTACTTCAATATGTGGATGATCTTCTTATATGTGCCCCTTCTGTTCCAGTGTGTGAACAGGCCTCAGTGTCCCTACTGGTCCATCTCGCATCTATCAACTCAAAGGTCTCGGAAGCCAAAGTACAGTGGTGTAGCCCGAAAGTTGTTTTTCTTGGTCACTGTGTATCTAAAGGCGAAAAACATCTCACTCCCGACCGTATCGAGACAGTCGCTGGATTAAAAATGCCCACAACTGTGCGCGGTCTACAACAGGTCTTAGGACTCATCACCTTTTGCCGCCAATGGATTCCTAATGCATCACAATATATGCAACCTCTGTATGAAGCTGTGAAAAACACAGAGCTACTCCATGACGCAGCCCACAGAACAGAATTACAAGAGTCCTTTCAAACGCTAAAAGATCTAGTTACGCGCGCCCCTGCATTGGGCATCCCAGACTATGACCAGTTTTTCACTCTTTTCGTGGATGAATATGATGGGTTCGCCGCCGGTGTCCTCGCACAACCACACGGTAACCGAATGAGACCTCTGGCTTACTACTCTGCTAAATTGGACTCAGTATCACAAGGGCACCCATCCTGCTTCAGAGCAGTACAAGCAACATTCGAAATTTTCAACAAGGCAGCGGACATTGTTCTGGGTCACCCTCTTGTTATCCAAGCACCGCATGACATCCATGCTATCCTGAACCTGTCTAGGCCGAAATACCTAACCATGCAACGTTTACTGAGGCTACAGTCTGCACTGCTAATACCGGACAATGTCACTCTGAAGAAATGTACAGTACTCAACCCTGCAACTTTGATTCCGGTGGAATGGGGTATCCATGAGTCTGAAGACCATGACTGTATAATAGAACTACAGCGGCAAGGTACCCCATCCCGGGCTCAACAGACGCCTTTCGAAAACCCTGATCTATCCTTCTTTACTGATGGTTCCAGATTTGCTGATGAACATGGACGTTTCCATACCGGATACGCCGTCACCACAGTCGACCAAGTGATCCAAGCAGAAGCTCTCCCCAGCCATATATCGGCACAAGAAGCGGAGATAATTGCTGTCGAAAGAGCCTGTAACCTCGCAGAAGGTCAAAAGGTCAACTTTTACACAGACAGTGCCTATGCTTTTGGAGTCACTCATGATTTTGAAACCATTTGGGCTAATCGTGGATTCATCACAGCAAATGGAACGCCGGTCAAGCACGCAGATGCCATAAGAAGACTATTGGACTCTCTACAGCTACCCAAGGAAGTGGCAGTAGTAAAAATCAAAGCACATGGAAAGGTGAATACACCTGAGACACAGGGAAATTTCCTTGCGGACCAAGCAGCCAAGCAAGCTGCCCTTCAAGAAGATAAGACTCGAAAAAATCCACCGTCATCAGCGTTGCAGGAAGCCACAGTTGTTGCACCAGTAATTACAAGAAGTGCCAAGAAAAATCCTCCCATGGACGATATACTGTAGATCCTTACCAAGAACAGATGAAGAAGGAACAAGGAACAGTACCCAAAGAAGAAAAAGAGAGCTGGGAAAAGACAGGGGCAGCACAAGAAAAACAAACTGGACTATGGAAAATTAAAGACCAGATTTGTGTGCCCCGACACATGTACCATGCAATCGCCACCTGGGCACATGGACCTACTCACAGAGGACATAACCAAGCATTAGCAGTAATAAACAAGTTGTACTTTGCACCTGGTATAAGAAGGATTTTGGTGGAACTGAATAAAGCTTGTGTCATCTGTCAAACCTGCAATCCAGGAAAAACTGAACCTACACCTCCAAAACATCTTGTGAAGCCAGACGTTCCCTTTCAGAGAATACAAATTGATCATATCCAGATGCCGAAGTCAGGACGATATGAGTATGCACTTGTGGTAGTGGATATGTTCTCAGGATGGCCCGAAGTCTACCCAGTACCCAATATGACAGCGAAAATCACTGCTAAGAAGCTAATCACTGAACTTTGTTGCAGATTTGGATTCTCTGAAGTAATAGAGAGCGACCAAGGACCAGCGTTCACCGCCAATATCTTCAAGGAAATATTGGAGGCCCTGGGCATGAAACAAGCCCTCCATACCCCATATCACCCCCAAAGTAGCAGGAAGGTTGAACGGATGAATCAGACCCTTAAAACAGCTCTACTAAAAATGACCCAAGAGAGTCAACTCCCCTGGCCCGACCTTCTACCTATAGTTTTGTTCCATGTTAGGACCACCCCACAGGTTAGATCTGGGTTGTCTCCCTTCGAAGTATTATTTGGAAGTGCAGTCAGAATTAGGGATAATAAAGGGAATATAAATCTCACTGAAATGCATGATAGGCAGGTATATTATGTTATCAAATTAAGTGAAGAGTTATCTAATCTCCATTCTGCAGTGTCACTTTCTCTTCCAGATTCCAGCACGGATGACACAACCCATGAAATAAAGCCAGGTGATTGGGTGTATGTAAAGAAGCACGTGAGAAAACACGCACTGGATCCCAGATACACAGGCCCTCATCTGGTAACTCTTGTCACACCCACCTCAGTCAAGATTCAAGGAAAAACTACCTGGATCCACGCATCTCATTGCAAGAGAACAGCGACACCTCTTTCGGAGAAAAAATGATTCTGTATATCCTTTGTTTGTTAGGTTTGGGGGAGGCACAAGAGATTGCTATCACCCAACATGAAGGGGCAGTCACGTTTTGGTATAATTCATCCAATACTCATGTAGCTACCTTCTCCTTCGATTACTGTAATATTGTCAGCTGTCCCTCAACCGATTGGCAGTGTAATATGTACCGAGACACTTCGAACTCTAGAGCCATATATATATGTGTTACAGACAGTTATTGGGGACAGGAATGTGATTACTGGGGAGCAGTAGGATGGAACACGGGAACAGATTGGGATACCAACCACAGAATGGCCTAGCACGAAAAGACAGAAATGGCAAGTCTCTAATCAGTCGAATGATCTTGCGAAAAACTGGTACATGTCTAGTCAGTGGTAAGACGGGTAAAATAATGAAACTCATATTAACTATAGAAAACCCGAGCCCCGGGGACGCTGGTGTATATGTTCTAGGAAATTGGATGAAAGGGGGTACAAGGGGAGCCTACGGGAAGTTCAGAATTCAGGATATGTATAACTCTAAAGATTGGCAGATGTCCTAAAAAAAACCCAAGATAGAGAAAAATCCCGTGGCCCCCCGGATTCAGACATTTCAAGGTATGGTAGCCACAGCAGATCCCTCTTTCCAAGACACACTGGCCATAGAAACAGGTTTTCCAGACACCAACCTTTGGTTGGAATGGATAAGATACACCACTCAAAAAAATAACAAAAGTAACTGCTATGTTTGTGCTGCAGCTAAGCCCCATCTCGGCACAGTGCCTTTAAACATACCCATCAATGCAGAAGAATGTTTCATTAGTCTATATACCAATACAAGTACCAATCACTCCCAGTGTGAAGATTGGAAACAAAAATATCCACTCACAACAAAAAACCCAAAACCAGGGGAAGGGATCACTGTATACAAGGGGAACTATACCTGCTATGAGTCTCTATAGAGCAACAGGTTTTTAGGTAATTTCTCCCAAGGATATTGTGACACTTTCTCTAATATTTCCAGTATTAAGTTACAAAATCAGGTCCAATCGTTAGGCGATATATACTGGATATGTGGGGATCTAAAATTAAGAACCAGACTTGAAGGTAACTGGACAGGTCAGTGTGCACTGACCAAAATTCTAATGCCAATGCATATAATCCCTGTTGGTACAGAAAAATCTAAGGTATTATCATCACCAATTAAAGTCAGTAAGCGAGAAGCCCCTGCAGGAAGTTTAGACCCACATGTATATATAGATGCCATCGGGGTACCGAGAGGAGTTCCTGATGAGTTTAAGGCCAGAGATCAGGTAAAAGCTGGGGTTGAGTCATTTTTTATGCCCCTAGTCACGGTTAATAAAAATGTAGATTGGATTAACTATATCTATTATAATCAACAAAGGTTTGTGAATTACACCCGTGATGCGCTACAAGGCCTGGCTGACCAACTTGGACCCACTTCCACTATGACGTTCCAAAATAGAATGGCTTTAGATATGATATTAGCAGAAAAAGGGGGAGTTTGCCATATGATTGGAGATGCGTGCTGTACATATATTCCCGGGAACACAGGCCCGGACGGTAAGGTTACCACAGCTATTAATAAACTGAAAGATTTGTCTGATGAACTTAAAAGAAATTCTGGTATAACAGACCCATGGGACAAGTATTTCTCGTGGCTGTCTGGCTGTCGACAATGGTTGACACAACTGGCAATATTTCTCCTGATTATATTTTTGGTTCTGGCAGTAGTGGTCCTCTGTGTTATCCCGTGCTGTAAGGGTCTCTGTAAGAAGGCTGGGTCTGAGGTTATACCCACAATGGTAATGTACAACAAAGACAATATTGATCTGGAAGATATACCACTGCAGAAATCACCCAAGATGTTCAATTACAGTACAACCAAACTCGAATAAGGGGTGACCACTCTAGAATCCCAGACCCTAGTGTGTTTGTTTGAGGTCAGGGAACCCTTTTGTGTATACTGTAGGTCTTCGAGTTTAGCGAGCCAGAAGTTGTCGGGGATGGGACAAGCCCATGAACAGCCGACCAACACCCTCAGGTAGGGACTCTAGCACAAGAAACAGAAATTAGGGACAGACCCCTTCCTATACAAAATGTCCTTTTAGTGTCTAGGGGGGAATGTGAAGGTAATAAAGTATTATAAGAAACTATTCGTCCATTTTGTATGCATTCCGCCATATTGAATCTGCTTTAACTGCAAGGCTTGGAAATAACGCAGTATGTTTTTATATAAGCTAATAAGTCTCTCTCTCTCTCTCTCTCTCTCTCTCTGAGGTGAATCGAAACTCAACCAGGAGCCTTTTTTGCTAACTCTCGGTTTCCTGTGAATTCAGCTGGTCTACAGAGAATCGAAACTGAAACTTATGGTTTACAGAGAATCGAAACTGAAACTTATGGTTTACAGAGAATCGAAACTGAAACTTATGGTTTACAGAGAATCGAAACTGAAACTTATTGTCTGCTATATATATTCTGTAATACATATACTCGGCACGTCAGTCTGAACTAAGGAGCCTGAGGGAACTGATACATGACTCTGTGTCATTTATTGGGATCCGGGGTGCACCCAGGCTTGTGTTATACTAATTTGGCAATCCACATCTGAGCAGAGACCCTGACATGGGAAGGGAACCTCAACACTATAATGATTTCAATTACAATATGTTTGTTTGCAGGTGGTATTATACAGTATATGAGAATGAATGCAACAGTAAAATATGTTTGACTTCATATAAAAAAAATCTACAATCACTAACTTCAATGTTACAGTGTAAAGGTTGCATGCATGTGCAAAAATGGAAAGAAAGAAATACTGAACAACTTGCTGTTAACTGCAGCCAAGGGGGAAAAAAGTGCCCTACATCATTAATACAACGTGAACTATTTATAGAGAAAATAACCTTTAAAAAAAAAATAAACAACCTGTCAGGGATACTCAGGTCCATATTTACTTAGCAGTCTTATCCCATGACACCTTCCAGCACTGGAACACACATTTCAGCTCATTGAAATGAAGGTGTTTTCTGGTGCAGGATGGGGTCTCATGAAATAGCACAACGTAATTAATATTAGCCTCAGTCCTTAATGTGGAAAAAGGGTGACCCTGAGCAATGGTTTTTTTTTTGTTTGTTGCTTTTTCTGTCAATTGTTTTTTCCCCTTTTGATTTGAAGCACCGAGCTTAGAGAAAGGTTAACATAGTAATGACACATTTAGAAATGTATTGCCCGGGACTAACAAAGGTTTAGGTTCAGGTAATACAGTATATACCTGTTTCCCAAGTCGTAGTTATGCCTTGTGGTTTGTTAGCTGTTCCTACGGAATATGTTTCTGTGGCGTGATGTTCTTGTGGACTTTTGCAGAACAGTTGGATAACACTAGAAGTGCAATAATGCCAGTGTACAGTATAATACCATCACTGATGTGTTGTTTTGGTCACAGCAGCTGGAAATAGACACATTGGAGCCAGAGAAGGCACAGAAAAGGCCAGCAAAAAATTATAAAATGTATGGGAAATATGATTAGAGGTTAACATTATTGGCACAAAGGAAATAACAGGAAATTAATATTGACTAATTCAAATTACACATGTTCTTAAGAAAACACATTTTACTCAATGCATGGTAGAGCTTTCAAATAAATTACCACTGCCTATTGTAACATAAAACAGTATTAATGAGTTTAAATGTAATTTAGCATTATTAGAAAGTCCAACTGGCTGTTGGCAACGTGGACAAAAAAAAAGAGCCTCTATGCTATAAATCTAAGCGAATCTCCTAATGCTAGAAGTGAGTGGTAGAATCAGCAGTGAATCACTTCTCCTGACGAAGCGAGGCAAACTCGTGAAACGCGTTAAGCTGAACAGAGCTGTCCGAGGATATCAGCTGGGGTGACATCATCCGCTGGCTCCGACATTACCAAGGAGACAGACCGCATAGAGCATGATTCCAGGGTAGTAGGAGAATGGCAGACATCGCGGGTCACCACGCTGTAAGAGACACAACTCTGTTTTTCTATATGCTGATAACCAAGAATCTATCTTGTTAGTGCAAGAAAAAGAAAATACCAATGGCATAATGGAATGATGATTAAGTAATAGCTGGAGCACACTAAAGAGAAATCCAAATGGGGATCCACCCAGGGAGAATAGGTCTAACAGACCTCGAACACAGCAGCAGAAACAAAAACAAAAACAAACATAGCGTAAAAGTTTTATTAAAGATAAAATCTGAGCATAAACATATGCACATCACACAGATATTTGTGGTTGAACAAGCGCATTTAGAGTTCACCTGACTCAATATTAGTGACAAACTGGAATCGCGTCCTCCTCACCGCACCGGGCGAGGGTCCTCTCACAAGTATCCACATCAAGTGTTCATGGCTTCCACGTCACGTGATGGATTGGAGAGCGTTCAGAAACCGGACCGAGCAATTAAGGCACTCTCGCTGATACCAGTCAGCTGACAATGTTGCACATGTGCAATCACCCGTGTTTTGCTGTCGCTTCCTCAGGGTTCATGTTGAATGAGTGCAAAACACTGGCCCTATATATCCTAATGAGCAAATCATTTAAACTGGCAATGTTAGGCAAATTAAAAAAGATAAAAGATTTTTTAACATCACCTGATGAAAGGTCCATATGGGACCTAAAACGTTGTTGTTACACTGTTCTTGGTTGTCACATTAAATGGAGAATTGCATTATAAATGTGTGAGTAGAGCTCTACTTTGTACCTCTGTCTAAGAGAAGACCTGTACTTTTGAGATATTGTTGGTTTCTATTCTGCCATCTCTAATATAAATGGTTAAATTTAAAAAAATTACCTGAGTGGTACTATAGTTGGAAGGAAAAGTCAAATTTAATTTGTTGTTATTAAAGTACCATATTGGCCAGAATATAGTGCTGCCTTGCACATAATACGACCCTAAAGTTTTGAAGGTGAAAAATAAAAGGTGTTAAGCTGCGCATATAATACAAGTACAGTTTTCAGAAGGACATTTTTAGGAAAAAAACATAGGTCTATATTTGGGCCAATTAGGTGTGTTAAAAATCATTCTAGAGATGGAATATCACCACTCCAAATGAAAAATGCATCATCTATGTATATTTGCCGTAGCACCAGGTTTGCGCCGAGCTCACTGGTGGACCAGATGGAAAGGTCCTCCCAGTGCCCATTAACAAATTGGCATAGCTCGATGCAAACCTGGTGCTCATGGCAGTAACCCTGGTCTGGAGATAATGAGTGAGTATATAATGGATACACTATCAGAAAATAAACCTGAATATCCTTCAACAATCCAGTTCTTTTGAGAAAATATTCTGTGACTTGAAAATGTTGTTGATGGTTGATAACTATGTACAGGGATGACATCGCTCGTAACCATAATGTATCCTGCAATTTCTTTCTTTTTTTTAAACTGTGAGTGTATTCCCTTTTGGGATTATCACTTCTTTTTCATTATTAGTAAAAGGAATATATTTATAGAGACATTTTTTTAAAGTTAATTTGCGAATAAATGTATTTACATCAATAAATGTATTGAATGCACTGAACCTACTGGCTTGTGCAAAATGGAATCCCCTATTGAGTAGTGTTTCTTGTTCTTTAGTAATATTAGTGGTGCTGATGTTAAAAATATTACTAGTCACTGATTACTTCTTTTGTGTTTTGGCTAGAACATCTCCCTCCTCTTTCCTGTCTTAATGGCTCCCTTTTTCTTATTAGGGACATAGAAGTTCTGTTCTCCTCTTATGTTTGGATATGATGGTCCCCTTTTAATCATGTCCATTTGGTCTCCCCATTGGCCAAAAAACGAAGTGTATATGTTCGTGATGCATTTGAATATTGTCTCTTTTTATTACATCTATTGGGGGGTTGAGTGTTGATCTCTCTTTCTTTCTCCAAAAGTGGTCTTGATATACTTTGCTTGCTTTTCTGAATGGAGGTCTGAATTCAGATTTAGGATACGATTTATAATTTATATTGGTGTTTGTACTTTCTATCAGATATATTATTGTTTCTATATCGATTGTCAATAACAGTATTAGTAATTAGTTAATTAGTGACCCATTTTGGGTTAGTCTCCCCACCATCATTCTGTTTGCTAGATTCTTTACTGTAATTTTTTTTTAAATATTCCCAGGTACAAACAACTCCCTTTGTATAATCACCTTTTTCTCTAGCGTACTTTTTTTTATTATTGGCAATGCTTTTCAGCTTTTCTGGGACCCATGGATACAGTCCCTACCTGAGGGTTTGAGCAGGGAGTTACAGCTTTATTTGTTTCATCACAATATATACCATTAAAATTATTCACTGTAATAATATCTGCACAAGCACTTTATATCACTTTATTAAGTAGTAGGAGCACCTTTTTTATATCACTTTTTTTTGTATCACATCTGATGTGGTGTGTGTCTGTCTTGTTTATTTTTTTTGTGTGGCTGACCTGATTTTTTGTTTCTGACGTGTGTGCGCGCAGTGGTGTTCTTTGATAAAACGCTACTCAGCGTCAAACGCGTTAGAAAGACATAGTGGTTCTCCATCTTTTTTATCCATGTGCTAATAAATACTTTTTTTTCCAACTTGTGCTCTCCAGACCAATTGTGTGTTTTTATAGCTGTGCATCGCCATTCCTGGTCTTCACTCTTTGGCAGGTAGCACACTTACACCTACCCTCAGCAGTCGTCCAGTTTGGGATTGAAGAAGATAATCAAGTTTTTTCTCTCTTGGGAATCATGCCCGGTTGCTCCTTTGGTGATCCAGCTGGGACGGGTTACTGCGGGCAGCTGGATAGATCACCAGGGCCCTGTTTATTCGGTGGTGTCTGTTGGCTGGTCCAGCGCATGTGTGGTTCCTGCTAGACACCTGGGTGACCCTAGATTTTCTTATACATGGTCACACTGGACATAATCACAGAGTGCACGTGCATCAAATATTACATCACTTTTCAAGGCTTACTGCACAAATAAGGGAGGTTTCTTCACTTTTCATATATTTTGTGTGGACTATATTTGGTTGATGAAAATTAATTTTGAAATTATATTGCTGTGGATCTTGTTAAGCCACGGACTTGCTCCATCCAACACAATTTTGTGTATCTGCACTAATGTAGGGGTGCTTCGGGAACTGAGTATCAGTAATAGTGGTGACACCAGAGAAAAAAGTTTGAGACCACTGGTCTAACATAAAGAAAGGTCTAAAAAAAAAAACAAGCTTAAGCATGCAATTCCACCCCTGGCCACTGAGATTTGCTTCGACTAAGTTGTAAACTTCATCCAGAACCTAAAAATCAAGGTTTACAGTGTGTGTGTTTGGGGTGGTACAAAAGCAACTTACACAAATGTGTGAGAAAATTTGGGGTTTGAATTTTGACACATTTGCCAATCTCTGAATCAATATAGCAAAACATGGTTAAAGTCCTGCAATTCGTGTAACGTTGCATGTGGACTTTTGCAGAAATTGGAAAATAATACCAGAAGTGCAATACAGTAATACCACTGTGTAAAATTATCACTGCAGAATCCGGTCTGTTCACAACAGCAGGAAATGTACATATTGGAGCTACAGCAGGAGCAGAGAAGGCCAACAAAAATGATGTACTGTAATGGGCATATTTGATTTGAGGTAACACATTATTGGCATGAAGGAAATGAACAGGAAACAGATATTGACTAATTCAAATGACACAATGTCTTCAGGAAACACATTCCACTTGAGTGCACAATCGAGCTTTCAAATTAATTATCACTGGCTGTTGTGACATCAAACAGTACAAATGAGTTTAAAAGAGCATTAGACATAATTAGAATGTCTAACTGGAACTGTTGGAAAGATGGACAAAAATGTGGTTTCCATGCTTTGAATTGAAACATCTTCTCATGCTAGAAGTGGGTGTTAGAATGTCTCACTACTGTTCATATGCCCTGTACATGCCTTACATGTGTCCTGTGCTTTGGCTGTAGAAGATAAGATACAGTAGGCAGAACAAAAATGTACAAGTTACAGAAGAATAACATTTATTGCCAATTTTTATTTTTTCTATTTATTCTGAAGCCTCCTCAAAAACATTAATATTAAAAATAGTATACGAGATGTCAACATTTTCAGAACATAGCCTTGTTTTTTAAGCTCAAACGGAATAAATATACTTTCTCTTTCACAAACGTCTGGATAAAATAGATGAAAGGCAGACAATAAATAGTTGAAATGTATTCTATAATTCCATTGTGGGATTGAAAGAATGAAACATAAAAGTGAGTCCATTTTGTTCCCTGCTTCCTGCAACACAAGAAATCAAAGCGTGTATTTCTTGGAAAAGAGAAGTAGTATACAATACCAGGTCCAGTGTTAATACATTGCTGCTCGAAGAACCTCCCGCCAAAAATGCTGCATTTCCAAGCCATATTGAGGCAGCTGTGCTTGTTAAATATGCAGTATGCTATAAAGCCCAGATAATTACAACAAAAACACAGACTAGCTTGCTATTTGCCACTGCTATGGAATTTGGTTTGGATTACGGCCATGTTTTACTACACATTTCATCTTTCTATGTCTATATATATATATATTTCAGCTCTGTAGTTATAACTATTTAGTATGTACTACTATCTAGAAATCGAATTGCTATATTTTTAGATTTTTTGAATATATATATATATATATATATATATTCAAAAAATCTAAAAATATAGCAATTCGATAGCTATATTTTTAGATTTTTTGAATATATATATATATATATATATATATATATATATATATTCAAAAAATCTAAAAATATAGCAATTCGATTTCTAATTGTATATATATTATACACATATAGAGTGGTGTGAAAAAGAAAGTACACCCTCTTTGGATTCTATGGTTTTTCATATCAGGACATAATAACAATCATCTGTTCCTTAGCAGGTCTTAAAATTGGGTAAATACAACCTCAGATGAACAACAGCACATGACATATTACACCGTCATGATTTATTTAACAAAAATAAAGCCAAAATGGAGAAGCCATGTGTTAAAAACTAAGTATACCTTATGATTCAATAGCTTGTAGAACCACCTTTAGCAGCAATAACTTGAAGTAATCGTTTTCTCTATGACTTTATCAGTCTCTCACATCGTTGTGGAGGAATTTTGGCCCACTCTTAATATCAAGAGGCAGCACTCCAATGGATGGTCAAAAAAAGCTTTGTATTGTTAAGACATCATAACCAACGTTTCGGTCCTACATGCGGGACCTTTCTCAAGGTGATGTGAATACAGAGTACAACAGAACACATATAAATACCCTAAAAACACATGACAAACAGATGCAATCAATAAAACAATACCTTATTTGACAATGCAGCATGATTAGGATTTCTCCCCAAATGAATGGAACCCCCAGCGTTGTCTGGAACGCAGTGGTGCGCTCGTGTAGTGAAACGCACCTACTGCGCATGCGCGGGTCAGAGGTGAAAGGCAAGAAGTCAAGAAAGTCACTTGATGCGTGTCAGTTACCAGAGGGGGTGCCTGCAGGCAATGAAACGCATACCGTTCTAAAACGGAGCTGTGTGCGCATGCGCAAGCAGTAGCAGTGCGCAAATAAATAAATAATAGGCGCGACTGTATGAGAGAAATAAGCCCTCGCTCTGTGTGTCAATGCGCATGCGCAATAGACCAGAATTACGCTATTACCTCCAAACAGTAGCTAGATAAGCAGCACAAAGCAGAAAAATAATAATGGCTACATGCAGATACCTCAATGTGGCTGATTGTAACTGCATGTTCAAATGCAAATATGCTAACTGCTGGTATGTGGTCATATAGCTAATAAAACCAATGTGGTGGAGATATGGGCTTGCTGCTAATAATAAGCATATCTAGTAGTGGGTATAAAGACTGGGGACCATAACATGCATATAACAAAAGGCATATGGAAAAAGTGCAATAAACACCCACATAAAAAGTGTAAAATAGTGCAAATAAGTGAACATATATGATGATGACGTGGAATGGCACTAATATATTAGCATGAAACACTGATGAATAGTTAATTCTGTAGAATACTATAACAACATTGATGCAAATAGACCGAGTCCAATTTTGTTCATAGGCGTCCATAAAAAGGTTAGCATATGATGGGGCCATATTAGACCCCATCGCGGTGCCCATCAACTGCAAATAAAAATTCTGCTCAAATTTGAAATAATTTTTATGCAGGATCACATCTATAAGTCTGGGGGAGGACCAGTAGTGGTTTCAAAATATAAAAGATGTTCTCTGCTGTCTTCAATACCATCCTCGTGGTTGATATTGGAATATAGACTAGCAACATCCATGGTCGCTAGAATGTACCCATCTGTGATCTCAGTAAGAATGTTTAATTGGATGATAAAGTCAGTGGTGTCCTTGATGTAAGTCTTCCTAATACAGGATTACTAACGTTCAATTGCTCAAACACTGCAGCTTCTTGTTTTTTCTGCATTCTAGGTATTCTGTACCAGCAGGAATTAACGTCATGTTTTAGTACCTTACTGTCTCTGGATTTACAGACCTTGTTTTGATCCAATTAAGTACTGTACCCATTTCAACTGGGTAAGATGTTCACCTATAAGTGGATTATAGTTAATTGTGTTTCATGTGATATCAAACATACATAGCATTATTTGGCTAGTTTCAATGACACGGTGCCTGTGCTATGATGACTATCATTGCAATAGTCGTTTACCCATTTTACCTTAATTGATCATTATGATAATTAATTAACAATTAGTATGCTAACACAAGCTTTTTTCTGGGTCTATTTGCATCAATGTTGTTATTGTATTCTTCAGAATTAACTATTCATCAGTGTTTCATGCTAATCTATTAGAGCCATTCCACTTCATCATCATATATGTTCACTTATTTTCACTATTTTACACTTTTTATATGGGTGTTTATTGCACTTGTTCCATATGCCTTTTGTTATATGCATTTTATGGTCCCAGTCTTTATACCCACTACTAGATACAGTATGCTTATTATTAGCAGCAAGCCCATATTTCCACCACATTTGTTTTATTAGCTATATGACCACATACCAGCAGTTAGCATATTTGCATTTCAACATGCTGTTACAATCAGCCACATTGAGGTATCTGCATTTAGCCTTTATTATTGTTCTGCTTTGTGCTGCTTATCTAGCTACTGTTTGGAGGTAATAGCACAATTCTGGTCTATTGCGCATGCGCATTGACACACAGAGCGAGGGCTTATTTCTCTCATACAGTCGCGCCTATTATTTATTTATTTGCGCACTGCTACTGCTTGCGCATGCGCACACAGCTCCGTTTTAGAACGGTATGCGTTTCATTGCCTGCAGGCGCCTCCTCTTTTAACTGACACGCATCAAGTGACTTTCTTGACTTCTTGCCTTTCATCTCTGACCCGCGCATGCGCAGTAGGTGCGTTTCACTACATGAGCGCACCACTGCGTTCCAGACAACGCTGGGGGTTCCGTTCATTTGGGGAGAAATCCTAACCATGCTGCCTTATCAAATAAGGTATTGTTTTTATTGATTGCACCTGTTTGTCATGTGTTTTTAGGGTATTTATATGTGTTCTGTTGCACTCTGTATTCACATCACCTTGAGAAAGGTCCCGCATGTAGGACCGAAACGTTGGTTATGATGTCTTAACAATACAAAGCTTTTTTTGACCATCCATTGGAGTGCTGCCTCTTGATATGTCTCAAACACGGTATCGTATTGCCTATTTATTTTCTACAGGATTTGCACACATCATCTTGATTTACCCGACGGAGTGCCTATTGTTCTTATTTATTTGCTATATATATAAGGGGGCCGCCATGTTGGATAGTACGTCGCGCATGTGCAGAACGGGCGGTTGCGCCCGGCGCACATGCGCAGACCATAGGCCGTGCGCGCATACCATAGTTTGCAAGCGCAGACCATAGGGCGTGCATACGCAGAACGGCAAAAAAGCCGGTCTGCGCATGCACAGAACAGAAAATCACCGGATCCGCTTTCCGGCGATTTTCACTATACGGCGGGCCCCTGGAACGGAAGCCGCCGTATACCCAGGGCCCTCCTGTATATATATACATATATATCGCCAATAAAGAATATCACTTGTGAGCACATTCACATCCTAGACAGGTCTGCCACCCTGTCTTTCACCATTATCACTTAGCATACAGTGCTTCCACTGCAGCAAGGGATTCTGGGAAATTACATGCAAATGAGCACGTTTCACCTTTTGCCTGAAATACATTTTTTACTTGGAACCCTTATAATCAAATGCTCTGCTGTTCACACAGCTTTTAAGCACAGAATGGGATTAGATGCAAAGCTAGTCAAACCACTCACAGACAGCCAATCCTGTGGGTCTCATCAGTGTGAGGTTGGTTGTACTGGCTTTGCAATTTTCAAGGCTGGGTAGGTTTACCATACACATTTTAAGTTATGGTGGGTGAAAAAGGTGGGCCTGGTGTACTATGGCCGTTTCATGGATGATACTGTATCTGGGAATCACAGTTCGGGAATATTTTTTTATTTATTTGCACACTATAATAGTAATAGCTTTGGTCTGGTGTTCACTTCTGTTGTTGATCCTGTTGAGATAGAGTTTTTTGATCTTAAACTCAAAATTGATTCTGACTGTAGGATACAAACTGATGTACATATTAAAGAAGTTTCTGTTAACAGTTATATCCATGCTAAAAGTAGCCACCACCCTAAGTGGCTATCAAATATTCCATTCAGCCAGTCTAGCAGGTTACGTCGTAATTGCTCTGAGCTTGATTTTGTGGTACAGTCAGAAATTCTCAAAGAGAGGTTCATATCCAAGGGTTATGACAAGGCCCTGGTAGAGGAGTCCTTTTCTAGAGCAGCTGGGTCAGATAGCGATGATCTCCTCTTGGTTTAAAAAAAAATAGACAGTTCTGTAATTCTAAGGGTAAAAAGGATTTTCTGGGTGGCCATACAGTCTTTTCAACCAAATCTACTGTAGTGACTCATCTCGATCCTTGGAGTCTATTATAAGGAAACATTGGTGTCATGGGAGAGGGGGTTTGGCCCGGGATTAAAGGGGTTACACTCCATTTGGCCACCCCCTACTCTCACCTGGGAAGCAAGGGGTTAACTGGACTGTGGTACAGTAATGTGTTTTTACCTTGCTTCAGCATCCTAATGTATATTCCCCTGTAAAAATGTATTGTTTCTGTTCCAGTGTTTGCACCAACACATACACTGGGATTAATGCGGGAGGGAAAGGGTTAAGGTTAATTTAGTGTTTATAGCTCTTTGTTCCATGTTCCCGCCTTTTCAGGCACTGTGACGATGGGGAGGATTTGGCCCGGGATGAAAGGGGTTACACCCCAATTGGCCACCCTCTAACCTCACCAGGGAGACAAGGGGTTAACTGGGCTGTGGCCCAGAAATGTGATTTAACCCTTGTTATAACCTGAAAATGTGTATTCCCCTGTTCCCCTGTTTTATTGTTATATCAGTGTCTGCATCTCACACACACACACACACACTAGTATTCATCCGGGAGTACAAGGGTTAATAGTTCTTTAATGATTATAGCCCTTTGTGTAATTTTCCCGCCTTTTCAGGCACCATTTTGCAGGGTTCCATAGGCCGCCATTGGGGCTCCATGTGTTTCAATGGCGAATCTTGCTGTTTGGGTCCTGTTTCCTGTGAAGACCAGCAAATGGCGTCCGAGAGGAGGAGCGGCGGTTCCCCATTGTAAGTCAATGGGCCCATTGACTTCAATGGAGGTTCCACGAAGGAGCTTTCCAGGAACGAGTTGGCTGCCGTCCAAACCGCAAAACCGCAAAGCGGATACATTTTCAATAAGAGAGCTTTGATCACTTAGCAGTCAAGTTCAACGACAAGTGGCGTGGGAATAAACAGTCTAGAGCACATAGAAATAAAATTCTTTTTGCCCCTAGTTCCTAGACCTCCCCCCACTCGACCACAACCGGGTCCCCGTATCCTGGACCCCCGATAAGGGTCGAACCGAGAAGAGTGGGTCGCGCCATAGGTTCCAATGGCGGCGGCAGAAACAGCTCAAGAAAACTGCTATGTGTCAAAAGCTGAAATTTGGGAATCCATAGCTCCGGTTCCGGAGGGTCCAGAGGATCAGGGTTTGGGGTACCTGTAGTCACTGCTCCGGCATCGCTGCAGAACCATCCTTGACCCTCTTGGACCAACCCGACGGAGTATGGACCCCCCTTGAAAGTTCGGGACTTTTCCCATAGACTCCAATGGCGGCCAATCTCCATTGACCGGCTATGGCGGAAAACCCCCATTGACCAAAGGCGGCGCAGCCCCGTTGAAAGTCTATGGCGGCGGATTCCCATAGCCGCCAATGGCGGCGGTTTGCCATTGAAAGTCTATGGCGGCGGAGCCCGTTGTTTTCAATAGGGATTTAGTGAAAAACCGTGATTTCATTTACAGCGGAGATTTTTGTATTAAAATGAGAAACGGTTTTAAGTGTATTTGTGTAAATCCGGTTCCGAAGGTCGTAGCAAGTCGCAAATTGGACCCTAGGGTGTCCCCGTTCCGACATTGAGAACTGGTAAGTTTGGACCCGCTGGACCCAACGGAACCGGATATTTTAATATGTTTGTGTTTTATCTTTAATGCTGTGTTCCAAGGTATGGATAAAACCCAGAGAAAATTCATTTGCATACCAGGGTAGCATATGGCCAGAAAGGCGACCCAATGTCTAGGACTTAAGTATTGTTCAAAGGATTTTGTCACCCTCACTGTTTACCTGGGGGCGGAGACGGCCCAAACCAGAGCAGTCTTTAAGTGTCCCATTTAACACCTTACAACAAAGAATATCCTGCCAGGAATCCAATTTGGTAGACTAGCTGGCATTCCTGATGCAGATGAGGGGCTACAGAAATGAGACCCCAGAGTTCTAATGCGCATGTACCAGCTAGCAGGGGGGCATGTATCAAAATGTGTTCCCACGTTAATGAGTGGCTAGAGGTAATTGAAGACCAATCACCTGTACTCAATGTTAAGGATAGGGTACAAAAGGTTTATAAACTGTTGTCCACCCTTTATCCTTTGTCTTCTGATATCATCTGAATTGTTACCTGATTGCGAGAGAAATGCTATGCAATGTCTTGGGATGATGAAGATTTGCTGTATGAACTGCCAGTCCAGATGTGACTGTTTCATCATTTCCATCTTTAAGTAAGTGTCTATATTTTGCCTGTTATTTGTATAATCTGTTGTGTTCACCTTTATCAAGGAATAAATTATATTTTATCATATCTAAGTCTCGTCCCAGTTCAACCCAGTTATAAATATATATTATATTATATATATTTGGTGTAAATTACAGCCTGCCATAAAGTCACCGTGACAGGTACCATTTTGCAGAGTCCCATAGGTCGCCATTGGGGCTCCATGTATTCCAATGGCAGAAGTAGCGGTTTTGGACCTGTTTCCAGCGACGACCAGCAGGTGGCGTTCGAGAGGAGGAGCGGCGGTTTCCCATTGTAAGTCAGTGGGGCCATTGACTTCAATAGGGATTCCTCGACGTCGGCCTCCAGGAACAGGTTGGCAGCCATCCAAACCGCAAAACCGCAGAAGCGGATACAATATCTTTGAAAAGAGCTTTATCACTTGGGTCAAGTTCAATGACAATTGGCGTGGGAATCTTAGGTTCTAGGGCACCTGGGAATAAAATTATTGTTGCCCCTAGCCCCTAGGAACCCCCACACACGACCCCACCCGGGTCCAGGAATGAGGGACCCCCGTAAAGGGTCGAGCGGAGAAAGAGGGTCGTGCCATTGACTTTAATGGCGGAGCGGAGGTCCCATTGAATCCAATGGCGGCGTGCGCCCATGCATTGTCTATGGCGGCGCCGGCCATTGATTCCAATGGGGAAAAGCCGCGTGGCGTGAAAACAGCTAAGTCCGAAATGGTGAAAAATGTAAGTCCATATCTCTGGTTCTGGAAGGACCAGAGGGCTGGGATTTGGGTGGCCTGTAGCCAAGGTTCCAGCATGAATGCATGGCCATTCCCAGCCCTCTCCGAACAACCAGACGGAGTGTGGGCAAATGTAAAGATTTTTGTTTTTTTCCATAGACTTCAATGGCGGCGTCTCCCCATTGAAAGTCTATGGCGGGGAACCCCATTGACTTCAATGGGGAAAGAGTGAAAAGCAGACATTCATTTTTAAAGGGAAGAATCCTGTATTTTAAAAGTGTTTTTACCTGCATTTGTGTATCTCCGGTTCTGGGGGTCGCAGTGGGCTGAGATTTGGCCACAATGGAGATACAGTTCCGGCAACAAAAGCTGGCAAATATCAGCCCACTGGACCCAACAGAACCGATTATATTAATATGTGAAGATATTAAACTGTGAATGGTATTTTGGGTCTGGTATGAAAACTAAGAACCCATCTGCTAGGTTAATTGGCAGGATGGCAG
This sequence comes from Ascaphus truei, assembly GCF_040206685.1. NCBI lineage: Eukaryota > Metazoa > Chordata > Amphibia > Anura > Ascaphidae > Ascaphus > Ascaphus truei. The sequence continues at coordinate 369,729,558 of NC_134486.1, forward strand.
ACCAGTTGTCGGTCATAAAGCCTCTGATCAAAGATTGACCGCCCTGATTGTTTACAGTAGGGCGGAAGAACAAAGGGCCTGAGTGGTCTGTAAGTGTCATAGTTCACACTTGCAGGGAAGAGAGAATCTACTTCAAAAGACTCCACTAGCCAGCTAGGCGCCTTAAGGTTAAGGTATAGGATTGAAGATTGTATATAAACAAGGCTCAGCCTATGCCTATTGTCTTGGAATCATCCTGAGATTGCTGCATGAACTGCTAATCAAGATTTCTGATTATTTCATCATTCCAATTCTAAGTCAGTGCATATTTTGTCTGTTATTTGTATATCTCGTGTGTTCACCTTTTTCAAGGAATAAATGATATTTTATCATATCTAGTCGTGTTCAGTTCAACCCAGGTATTTTGGTGTATAATATAGGCCTCTCACAAGTTCCCGTGACAATTGGTCTGTCCAGTCTTGGTAGATAGTCTTTATAGAAGGGTTAATAGCACCAAGAATCTTCTTGCACCCACTAAGCTTAGATCAGAATACAAATTGGTTTTAAAGTGTGGTCGAGGGAGATGTATTACATGTACATTCTTGAATTGTAAAAAAGAGTTTCAATCCGCCCTCCGTGGCAGTCGTTCTTTTAAAGTTAAGGGATTTGTGCACTGCCTAGTCATCTACTGTATGTCGTCTACTTACTGACCTGTAGTTGTGGGCTGCATTATGTAGGGAGAACAACCAGGCCACTGAGTACACGCTTTTTGCAACACAGAAGAAACATTATTAATGGTGTCACCAACCATTATGTATCGAAACACTTTTCAGTGGTGCATGATAAAAAGCCGGATGGTTTAAAAATAATAGGGTTGGACGTTATACCACCCTCTGTGCTTGCTGGTGAACGATTTAAACTTCTTTCCAGGAAAGAAAGTTATTGGATTTTCAAATTAAATTGTCTTGTGCCGTTTGGTCTCAATGAAACTGTAGATCTCATAGTGTAGGTCTTTCTTTATCCCTTAATGTCCTTATGGTTTTTCAGGTTGCTTTTATACTGCACCGACACACTTTATTCGAGCAAATACCCGGTATGTACCTGGCAGATACCTGGAATGCGCCGCTCCTCACCTCTGACAAGCCCCGTTGCATTTGCCTTCCCAGCCTGGGTTCATGCCTGGCTGATGGGCGGCTGATCTGTTAAATGATAATGATTAGGATTTAATAGGCTGCAATGCTTCGCGTGTCTACCAGATGGCATAAATTCATGAATTGTAATGCAGTATATATATATATATATACTGTGCAGTATTGCAGCCAGCGGGAATAAAATGCTTCAATCCCTGCTTGGAAAATAACTCAATGCACTCGGGCAGAAAACAGTCACAAACCTCAATACACCCGGGTATACCCGAATTCGTGGGACTAGCCAAGCTCGAATAAAGTGTGTCGCCAGTGTATTCACCCCCCTGGTATATTTTCCTTCTTTCTTTTTTTTCCTCATCTTCAATTTTTATTGGTTTTTCACTCCCCCTTTCTTTCTTTTCCCCTCCCATTTCCCCCGTCCCCTTTTCCCCCTCCCTCTTCCACCTCTCCCCACGCCCTCCCGCTCTCCTTATTTTTTTAATTATTGCATTTTTATGTTTTATTTTTCATATTTTTTATATCATTATTCTATCATATCTCATCAGCATCTCTCAATGTTAATTTCACTTATCTACATTTGTATATCTTTTAACTTTTTATCGCTATTGAGATGTTATTGTTGTCATTTTATGACATTATGGTGTTTATTGTTGATATTCAAATCAAGATCAGTGGCTTATTTATGCTCTGGCTTAGAGTTCATTTTGCTCCTTGATTACATCAGCTGTGCCTTTTGGTTAAGGTTGGTTTTGTGGTCATAATTTGCTTTTTATTATATTTATATGTATAGTAGTCTGCTACATATTAGTTTATTTATTTATATTTTTATTATTGTTTATATATACAGTGTTTCGTTCATTATTAGTTATAGCGTATTATGTTATCTGCTGCTGACCAATGAAATTAGTTTAGTATTGCCTATAAATTTCAATGCCGCACTTCATCCGGCATCCCCTGAAGTCAGCTGACGCAACGCGTTGAGAGCGACGTCATCGCGCTATTTTGAGACGCAAGTTGTATGCCGAAGGGAATCCACTGCTAACCCTGTGGATTATGAGCTTGCGGACCGTATCCATCTGCACCTCTACTGCTGTATAACATTGGGCAACGCTGTTGCCAACATCGGGGTCAGAGGACTCTCACAGCCTACAGCAGCGGGCTCAGAAGCAGGAGGTGTCGCAGATCACTTGGTTCACAATCTGGAGGTTCCTTCCGCTGATGACTAACTACTGTGGTACCGTTGCAAAGATACCTTTACATGTATTCTATTTTTAACCATCTAGTAAGTGGGCATTGTCTTCCCTCTTTTATAATAAATCCTATTTTTGTGGTAATGCACTAGGATTGTGCACTGTTTATTTCCTTTTTTATACACATACACACACACACACACACACACACACACACACACAAACACGAGGAAGTAAACAGTAAACAGAATGTGCAGAATAATTACTTTGATTTCTCTTTTTCGGTGGAATGTAGTGCCATATTTACTAAGCAGTGTTACAATTACTTTGATAAAGCACCCTGCGTGTGAAACGCGTTGGGAGTGACTGAATCAGTATTTTTCTGTCCATGTTTTTATATAAATAAATCCTTCTGAATTATTCACCCCACGACTGACGCTGTGCACCGTTTTTTTCCTCCTTTGGGGAGTTATTGTATGCCGATTTGCCCATACCAGGGAGCACGCAGACCAGAGGATCTACATGCCGTTTTGAGATTGCAAGCTGCAGGCTGCCGCATTACGCGCTTCATTACCTACCCAGCAAATGGTGACGCGGAGCTGATCGGGGAGAGAGGCTGGGAGTCCCGTCAGAGCTTTCTGCGGACGGAGTGCTGTGCTGCAAAGACCGCTGCCGGAAGGAGTGACAGGCAAGGGGAAACCGAGACCCTACAACTCGACATCGCCAGTGCCATAAGTGATGAGCCAGTCGAGGTACACATCCGGACAACACACATGAAGTGGTTGAATAATTGACTTACCTGAGATATATATACCACGATTCCCCACACCTATCAGCCGGTCATCAAGCCGTGAGTAACAAACTCTCATTGAGAGTACAAATCCTTTCAGTTTATAGCAGAACTGTTCCTCTGATCTATAAGACTGGTGAGAGACTTTTGAGCACCGGAATTAGGAGCTTAATTGCTCTGATGTTTGTTCAGTCCATATCTTATGTTGCATCATCCGTTGTGAGATTGGTTAAGGAAAGAAACACTGCAGTCCTATTGGTTCATAGAAAAACGTGTGTGTACAGCAAGGAGTAGTGTGGTAGTTGCTGCTGGAAAGAGAGGACTCGCTTGCAGAAACTCAGCATGCTGGTGATAACCAGACTCAGCATGAAGGAAAATCGGGTATTTGTTGGTTGTTTTTACTGAGAGTGATCGACACAGGAAAAAAACTGAAAATAAGTTGCAGGCCTACAGTAACTAATCACACAATTTTGCTTGTTACTGCACAATAACATCTGCTAATCTGTCTGCTGTAGGTTAGGAAACCTACCATTGTACTATGCCATAATGCACCTAACACTTAAAGACAACTTCTTGTCTTCCGGTGCCAAACCGTGTCTTATGTCATAGCACCACTTCGTTAAGCTGCTCTTTAATATTTAAAAAATATATTGTTGGACTAGTCCGGGTAATTTTAAACAAGCCTAATTCATCATATTTGGGCGTGATACCTTTTTTTGCATTTATGGAATTAATTATGCAACACTTAAGACTGGAACTTCATTAATTTATCAACAGTAAATAAAACCCTGGTCTTTTATTCAGCACGCTATTTTTCCATTAGACCAGGGGTGCGCAAAGTTTTTGTCGTGCACGCCCTGCCTTGGAGCCCCAGCAATCGCATCCCCCCCCCCCCTCGGTTAGAACCCAGCATCAAATGACTTTGCGGGTCATGTGACGTCACTATCCGCCTAGATCCTCCGATCAGCTTTGTGAAGTTGCGGCCTTCGGCACTTCCGCATCTGCGCGCGCAGCAGGTGCGGTGGCTCACGAGGGACAGGGCTTTTCCTTGCCAGCTACGGAGTCAGCTACGGAGTCTTCAGAGGGACAAAAACCCTCACATAACCCTTCTCTGACTAATGACAGCCCTCAGTGAATACATTTGATATAATACACATGCAGGAATTGAACCCGTAGCTGGCAAGGAAAAGCCCTGAGCCACCGCACCTGCTGAGCGCGCAGATGTGGAAGTGCCGACGGTCGCAACTTCACAACGCTGATCGGAGGATCTAGGCGGATAGCGGGGACCCACCCCGTCACCTTTCCTGTTCGAGCTGTTCGGAAGTCTCAGAGTGTGCCCTTTAAATCACTCATTGCGATTTACCTTTTGGGAGAATGTGAGTGTGCCTTTCCCCAATTTGAATCCATTTGTTTGTGCATTAAACTGTATTATGCTATGTACTCTCCATCAAAGTCCCCATTTTAAATGAAAAAAAAAAAAAGTTAAATGATCAAACTTGTAAAAATGTTTGCAAAACATTAAACCATTTTTAGAGCAGCAAAACATGTGAAATCTTATTTGGTTTAAAAAAAAATAAAACAGTATTAGATAATAGTGATAATAGTTTTTTTTTTTTAAATTCAACTCAATGAGTTTTAAAGCATCCTTTGATTTCTATAACAAAATTTATTTCTATAACAATAGATAATGTTACCTTAGTAATATAATGATACATTGTAGTTGCTGAGTTACACTTACTGAAGAATTGATTGAAACTGAAAGGCGGCCATTATGTTAGGCACACAATCAAGATTTTTACAGATTTTTTTTAACAGGGGCACCAAACGATTGCCAGTTTAGGCAAGAATGTAGAATTACACGTGTAGAATCACGTGCTTTACATATAAATAATAAGAAAAAACTAAGAAAAAATAAATAAAAGGAGGAATGTAGTATTTAGTCACCTTATTTTATCCAAAAAAACACATCACTGTCATTAGTAGTTTAGTCTTACGACAGGCTGGCTTGTACCTTGCAGAGAATATGCAGTGATTATTAGTTTGATAGCAAAAAAAAAAAAACTACTAGGTATTGTGCTTTCTGATCACATTTGCAATACAATATTAAACAAATCAAAAGCTTTAAATCAAAGTCTTTTCGGAAGTTATCATTTTATTGGATCAACAAACATATTTCTATGGCTTCTTAGTTTCTGTCATTTACATTGTCAATGTGATGTCTTAAATATGTAAAGTAACAGTTACATACTGTAGTATTTTTTTAGAAAATAATCACAGAAAAATCACTTTTACACAGTTTGGCAATTTAAATACACTCCAAATAGCATGTGTTTGTATTATAACTCCTTTAATCATTTCAATATATTGATACTGTATGAGGTGAGTACAGTACATGACTTATGGTCTACATTACACATTGCATTTACGTGATATGTAGTAGATATCCTGGTCAATTATGATTAACATCTTTTTCACATCACTATTTCGAGCCAACACACAACTTTCGTAGCCCCTTCAATGCTGGACAGAAACGTAATTCTAGAGCAATCAGTTATGGGACCTCACAATCCAACAAATATTAAATAACGTAGTACTGTATTAATAATAATAGTTTGTTCTTGTCTTCATCCAGAGAGAGAATTGGAAGGACTCGTGTCAAGATATGCATCTCTTAGACACCTATTTGTAATGATAAATGTTAAAAATATGCCTTTTATAGCCAACGCTTAAGACTAATGAGCGCAGAGCTGAAGGTTTTCAGAGCAGGATGTGTTCCCCTGTATGACATCAGAAGAGATCCCGCTTCTGCTTTAAATCCTGCATCATGCAGCTGCTTTGCAATCTCTTCTATATCCCACTGACTATCGTCATGTCTGGACAATAGGTGCTTAATCAGATGAGGGTAGTAGACAGTGTAGATGCATTTTACCACTAATTTGGCATCCAGCAGCAACGAAAGGATTTCGGAATCACAGTTCGAATCGGTGACCTACAAAAAGAAAAAGAAAAAAAAGATTCCTTGTGAAAAATAGAAAATAGCAAATGTTGTGTTTGAGTACACAAAGTACACTGATCTACTAAAAGAACAAACAGACAAAGCTTTTTTTCTCTCTCCTGTAACAAAAGTGGTCTATTCTTAGTTACAACTCAGCTATTCTCATGACACAAAGCATCACATTTAAGAAACTCGATAGAATAGACTGAAATCAAGAAAAGTGACGCCAAGAGTGCAAGGAAAACAAGAGACTGACTATTACTGACAATTTCACTTATTTTGTATTCCTACTTAGTCTTGTGAATGTTCTGTAATCTCTCACTGTTGTATTAACAGTAACTATATGGATAACATATATATATATATATATTTTTAAACACATCTGGGTAAAATCAAAGCTATAGTTTCAAATGATGTGAATTAAAATATGACTTATAATTTTATAGCTTATACATAAACAGAAACACCTCTCCTTAGTAGCACTGCCGAAGCACCTTAAAGTACATTAATAATCTCTCTTGGTATGTATGAATGCCCATTGAAAGCAGTATAGATTGCATATTGTCTGCTATTTGCTATTGTTGTATTCAAGTACAGCGATCAGCTCTAAATTTGTAATGTTATTAAGTTACATATTGGAAAAGAGAAGGTGTTCCAATATGCATCTAAACAATGCCATTATATAATTATCATCAGTGACCTGTTAAACATAAATTGAATTACATTTGTAACAAACTATAGAGATCATGACACACAGGCTAGGTACTAGAACACACTTATAAAGATTAATATACATGTACAGCTATTGCAACCCATTTTATGGAGAGAGTCAGTATTGTTATCCTGCTTGGTAAACAACAACAAAAATATATAAAGATATTAAAATGAATCGCAATTTATAAAAACAAAATCAGGAAAATAAGAGTAAAATCAAATAAAAAAAATAAAGTCTGAAATACTCTGACATGAAGAAGTATTGTTAAAAATAAGTAGAGGCAGAATTTGGTTTAAATAAAATCAGTAAGTGATGCTTTTCCTATACTGTACTAGGAAAACATGTACATTGCTCAGTCTTTACAGCTGAAGGTGAATGAGAAGGGCTGCAGTTGGGTAACAAGTACATACATGGAAAGGAGGTGGATATACGTCGATTTAGAGTGGAAAAAGTCTTAGTGAAACTTTAAAAACCTAAAGTGGTCAAGTCATAGGGGTCAGATGGGATACATCAATGGATATTAAAAGAGCTTTGGGGTATACTGGCAACACCATTAATAATTATATTTAACCAATCACTATTTAAGTAATAATCCCAGAAGAACAGACACAGCTGGCCAAAATGCCCTGTTCTGAGGCGATTATTGTTACTAAAGGCTAAATGTGGGCTTTTCTCATAAATAGAGACTTTTGTATAGTTATAGTGATTTTTATCAACATGATATTCTACATTTTCTTTCATGCTTTTACTGTACTTGTTTATTAAAATAAAATTGTAAATACACTAAAGACCACACACACACACACACACACACACACACACACACACACACACAGCTAGCAGGGGGTGAGAACGGGTAGTGAGGCGCAGGGAGAAAAGTAGCGCAAACTTTTTTCCCTTCGCCCCCATGCCAGCAGTTCCCCTCTCTCTGTGCCCCCTCCCACTTCTTACCTCGGCTCCGGTGTTGGCGCCATGGCAACGTGACGTCACATGACAACGTGACGTCACATGACCCCGCGGCGTCATTTGACGCTGTGTTGCCACGGCGACGTGTCTAAGAAGCCGCCGGAGCCAAGTTAAGTGAGGTTTACAGAGGCCTTCGCCGCTTCCCCGGCACTTAATTTACGTGCCTTCGAGAAGCGCGCGGGGCCTCTGTAAACCCCGCGCCCCCGGGGGGTGCGCCCCCCAGTTTGCGCACCGCTGGCTTAGAGGATAGAAGAAAGAGGGGGGAATATGATAGAAATGTTAACATATATAAAGGGATTCAACAAGGTACACAAGGAAAGTATATTCCAAAGGAAGAGGAGTTCTAGAACAGGGGTGCGCAATCTATGCCTGTGCGCCCCCCCTGTCTGCTTCCCTCCCTACTCGCACCCCACCTTCCTTACCTTCTCTTCGGCGTCAAATGACGCCATGGGGTCACGTGTTGCCATGCCAAATGTGACATCACATGACCTCACAGCATCATTTGACGCCGCACTGCCATGGTGCCGCGCCGCCGCAGAGAAGGTAAGTGAATTTGCAGAGGCCTCACGTGATCCCCCAGCATTAATTTAAATGCCATGGGGAAAGAGCGAAGGGGGAAGCGTCCCCCCCTGAACAATCTTGCGCCCCCCCCAGTTTGCGCACCGCTGTTCTAGAACACAAGGTCAACTACCTGAAGCTGGAGGGTGCCAGGCTGAGGGGAAATGTGAGAAAGTACGTCACAGAAAGGGTAGGGGCTAATACCATAAAGGAATTCAACATGCTTGGGATAGAGATGAAGCTATCATAAATATAAAAGAACGCAAAGGCGCAAATAGGGTCTGATGTTTAACAGGAAAATGAGCAGGCACGGTGGGACAAGTGGTTCTTATCTGCCATTAGAGTCTATATTTCCAACACATAAAATGATACAAATTAGTTTATTTTTTACATACAAGTGGAAAATGTATACTTGCAGAATTGAACAGGGGCAGAGTTATGGGAAGATAAAGATTATTCAGTGTACACTAAAATACAGATATAGCCAGGCCCGCAGGTGGGGGGTCTGCCGGGGTTGGCGTCCCGGGCTCCGTGAGTCAGGGGGCACAGCCCCCCGGGCACCCTGTGCGGCCTTGTCCATTTTATTTTTTTTAAAACATTGGCGGCCCTGGATGTAGCATACATAATTACCCCCATTAATGAGCATTAATGCACAAAATAACATCAAATAACACGTGTTTTGTCTCTTTAACCATTGTTTACAATAGCACTACTGTTAAATAACACACCCACGTTAACACAATGCTGCAATATATATCCGCTACTGTACATCCATACATTTATTACAAAAGTCTATTTCATTGTGGCCCATAATTACTAAGCAGTGCTACTCTAAAAGTCGCCTTCCAGCGCTAAAAGAAACCTTACAGTCCACTGCCTTTGTCATTTGCCTTTCGCGGTTTAACAGGATGATGTAAGAAATAACTATATCTCATAATTACCATTTCTCTCCAAAAAGGATTAATTCCTCAACAAACTCCTGAGGGTTGGTGATATTAGTTTTTAATGCGTTTTGTTTGCAAAGGTTCTGGATGAGCAATTCTAATAACATGGACATTTTACTAAATGCTTTTCACAGGTTGATTTTGAAATTGCCTTGCTTTGAATTTGACTTATTTTAGGTGAGTTATGCAAGGCCCACTTCTTAACCCTCCCATTGTAGAAAGTTACTACGATTGTACATTGTTTCACCTGTTTTCTACATACCCTGAATGTTCGAACTGCTACATATTGCATGGTGAGAGAATAAAGTCCATCCCGGTCTTCCAGTCTTAGCAACGACAATACACAGTCAATAAAGCCCACTGGTATTACAAATCTATTTTGTCTGAATATTGAAAAAATATACCTGGTTTCTTCACTTTATATTACTGTAGGTAACACACCAACAGAAGTGACTACTGCAAGAAGTAAAAACAGAATAACTTATAGCAGGGCTTTAACTTTGCATGAGCATATTTTTCACTGTCTGCTTTCTTGACTATTTACACTTCTTTTATCATATGCGTGGGTTACATATGAGGGAGCCTGACGAGAGTGCACAAACCTAGAAATATATGGCATTATTCAGCAATGCAGAAAAATGTTACTTGACATGCTCAGGAGAATGTTTTCTCTAGTGAGAAATAAAACACTTGCATCCATATAGTCATAGAATATTGAACACTGGTATAGCTTGATAAACTGCTAATATAAACTAGGCTAAGGTAGTATTAAAATAAATAGAAAACAATCAATAGTCTACTTGAAACAGCATGTAGATTTAACATTATTACAGTTTATTGTAAGACTTCCAAATAAACATTCACTTGTAATAAAGAATGTTAGCGTGCGTCACCATATACAATATATAATACACACACACATATATATATATGTAGCCATGGCTGGTTATGGCTACTATTCTGCCCTTGGGCTGGCAGTAAACCTTGGTACTATCAGGTTGCCAGTAGTTGGTATGGGGTTTTCCCCCTTCCCTTTGGTACTGCACTTGAGTACAGCAGGGGGTGGTACATCCTGTTATAGCTTGGACAATGGGGTGCCCGCCTTCTTGCTGTACTTAAGGGCAGGACCGCCCTAAAGTTAGGAGTTCCTTCCCCCAATTGAGGAAGGCAGGTCACACAACTGGGAGCCTGAGATTGGGGCCTTCCCAAGTGCTCTTCCCTCCGGGGGAGAGTGAGTGTGGACCATACTTCTGCCTCTGCTAGGGAGGTGGGGAAGAGCTAGGATGGCTGCAGGTGCCCTTGGCCTGTAGTGATAGTCCAGGGACCATCATTCAGTGAGAGCTGAGAGTACTGCATCCGGCAGAAGACTGCCGTGTAACTGTGCTGTACAGCGTGAATAAACCGTTCCGTTGTTATATACCTCCTGCCTGGTGTGTGACCTTACTGGGGGGAGAGGTATTAAGTTCTACCATTGGAGATCACCTTTAGCTCCTTGAGCCTACGGCAGATGGAGGCGCTGCACTGCTTAAGATATATGTGGAGTATGAACCCCAGAAGCCTGTTCCTGTGTCCCCTCTACCATTGGCGGAGCCCTCCTGTTGCCAGCTGGTACATACACTATACACCCTGTAATGGCCCCTATCTTCGACCAGGTGGGGGAAACACTGTTACAATATATATATTCTCCAGATAAAAAATTTAAATTTATTGAAACATAGGGCAACCAACATAACCTAGAGAAAAGTATGTTTCGGACCCACACGGTCCTTTCTCAAGCTCTGGTGAACAGTGCAACAGATCAACATTATATAGGGACAGGGATATGGGTGGTGCCAAAACAGTAATCATCTAAGTAGTATCAGCTATGCATGTACTCTCAATCCTGTGTGTCTGTATTCATGCATAATTACTGCACATGTGCAATGCCGGCAGAACATAAACAAACATGTCATATCCTTGCTTTAAAGCTCTAAATCCTCACAGTTATGGAGGAAAAGGGGCTCCATGTCGCATAAATTTTACCTCTGTGAACCCATAAATTTAAAAGTAAATAGCACCCCTAGAAACCAGTCAAATAAGCCTTATAGGGCTCCCAAAGGGGAGGTCCCCCACTAGATGCACTGTCCCAGTGATGCCTAATACAGAGGCAAACACAACAACAGAACATATCAACAGGAAATAAAACCCAACATGTAAAAAATGACAGACATACTGTAGGGGCAGGGGAAAGCAAAGAGACAAGGGAACAGGGAACAACAATAAAACAGTACTACAAACAAGATGCTGGTACTCGGATCGCCCTAATGACCCACCATGAAGTTGGGTAAAGTCCTGCACCTTTCAAATATGGTAAAAGGCCAAGTCAACCATGGAGCAATTGTAAAAAAAAAAGATATATATATATATATATATATATATATATATATATTAGATGTACCACGTGTGGCTATTCTAGAACACACGAAAATAAGTTTAACGGGAAATCCCAGGGAGTCCTATGTGTACACTGATCCAGAAAAACTCACATGAACATAGACTCAAAAGGAAGTAGAGATGGTGATGACTGATATAAAGGCGAATCACCGAGGTCATCGCTGACCACCCCTGCTGAATGACACCATAACCTGCACAAAAACTCCACTGTACCAGAAAGAGTCTAATAGTCAGAGTCCCATCAGATCGTAGTCTCTATTAAGACTCTGGGGATGCATAGTCCTCAATTCGTATATTCAGAAGGCCTCACATTTTCTAAGGATAAGCATCCTATTGTCCCCACGTCTAGGTTTGGGGACATGATTTATCACTTGCACTCGCAGTTGACTAATGCTGTGCCCAGCCAGTAAAAAGTGAGCAGAAACAGGCTGAGCCTGTACCCAACATCTAAATCGTAGATTTATGCCGACTCACTCGTTCTTTAAGTTTTCTCGTCGTTTCCCCAACGTAAGCCATTCCACAAGGTCATTTAATTAAATATACCACAAAATCGGTAATGCACGTCGTATAGTGTATCATGTGGTATAGATGGCCAGTTAGTGGGTGAGTGAAAGAGGAGCCTTTTTGGATGTTACCACACTGCGCACACGACAGGTAAGGAAATGTACCTTTAATAGGTGTTCCCAAAAATCTGGTAGTTGTGGTTTGTTAGAGCCAAGGTCCGCTCTAACTACAGAGTCCCTGACAGTAGGTGCCCTTCCATAAGACTTAAGTGGTGGAGCCGTTAAGTTTTCCATCCGCTTCAATAAGATACCAGTGTTTCCGAATCAAACGGCTGATTTCAGAACTAGCTGAAGAAAATGTACTCACAAACGGGATCCTGCCAGTGAGGGTATTTGTAAGCTTAAGACGTAAGAGACATTCTTTGTCAATAGAATACAGACATCTTCTCCATTTCTAATTCATTGATTGGATATCCTCTTGCTGCAAATTTATCAACCATCTGATGTAATCTAACACCCACCTTAGCTGGTTCGCTCACAATCCATTTAACCCTGTATCGTTGACTCCTGGGTAAAGATCGTATACTTTGTGGTGGGGGAAAACTATTATGTAATAGAAGGGTATTATGGTCCGTTGCCTTGGAATAAAGGTATGTCTCGATCGCATTCCCTTGTAGATAGACCCTGATGTCTAAAAAGCAGACCTCTTTAGGTCATAAAGCATGGTAAAGGTGATTGTATCAACCACAGCATTAATATGTTGAAAAAACATAAGGAGAGAGTCCAAGTGCCTGTCGACACCATGAATATATAATCTCTGTAGCGTAGTCCTGTAGTGGCAAACTGAATACAACGGGTAGTATATACTGTACATATTTGTACTCAAAGTAGTTCATGAAAATGTTTGCACACGAAGGAGCCACATTGGAGCCCATAGCGATCCCTTGTATCTGATTGAAGAACTGATCCTCAAAGAAAAAATCATTTTCAAACAGTACTACCTTCAGCAGTGTCAATGGAAAATCTTGTTCTTGTCCAGTAAAGGATTCTGTTTCTGTTAGAAAAAGCAGACAGCCTCTACACTGAGTGATAGATGTATAGAGACTATCTACGTCCAATGCGACCAATAGTACATCAGTTGTGGTAATAGCCAAAGTTCTAAGATACAGGAGAAATTGTGTTGCATCTTGGACATAGGACAGGCCTATAATGACTAAACGGTCGTACCATCCTATTCAGGAACATGGCTATTGGTTCGAATATCAAATTCATGCCTGCCACAATAGGTCGTTGAGGTGGATCATCCAATCTCTTGTGGACTTCAGGTAGCGTATATAGAACAGGAATAATTGGATCCTCTACAATCAGATATGATCTTAATTGTTTATTAATCAGCCCCATAGTCTCAGCCCTCGCCAGTAGAGCTTGTATAACCCTGCCTATCCTTGGCGTGGGATCCTGAGCAAGGGGGAGATAGTTATCCTGGTTAGAGAGTTGTCTCAAGATCTCTAATCTATATTGAAGCTTATCCATAACAACTATAGCTCCCCCTTTGTCAGCCGGATTTATAGTTATTGATGGATTTTGTCCCAAAGTCCTTAGTGCCTATCTTTCAAGGGTAGAGATATTAGACCATCTTGGTCTGTTGTTAGTTTGCTTGTTGCTCTGCTTCAATTAAGTAAATTCTGCTAACGTCAGCTGAATATACATCTCCACAGTGTGGCTTGTTGATGGCGGATTTTGTACACTCTCTTAAGATCCCTGGATAAGCTGATAATCGTATCCCTATGTGTATTGGGAGTTGACTGATCATCACTTAACCCCAGTGAGGGAAAAGTGGAGACCCCAGGTTCCTGTGCTGTATTATGGTCACCATGTGGAAAAAAATAATATTTCTACCTAAGGTTTCTGCAAAATCTATTGACATCTAAATCTAATTCAAAGAAATTAACACTGTTGGTGGGCGCGAATGATAGCCCCTTCTGGAGAACCAACTTCTCAGTTTCCGTGAGTACATACGATGAAATATTGATTACTGTCGATGTCCCTGCTGAAATGACCGTGTTATCAGCTGTTGTTGACGTCGTCATTATCATCATCCTCCTCCTCTTGTGGTGCTTGCCTGCCCTCCGCGTAGCTCCCGGTCTCCTCCTTGAGAGCGTTCCTTCTCTAAAAAAGAGGCTTCACTAGACAGATCAGAATCAGATGAATACGTCTGGTCCTTCCTGCCAAAGTAAGGCCTCCGATATGAGCGTTGTCCCCGTTGATTGCTGGATCTTTGGTGCACCCATCGATATATCTGATTACGTTCATAATCATAGGCATCACGCTAGAACTTTCATCTCTTTCTCAGTTCAATCTCCTTCCTATATTCCTCCATTGATTTGTCCAATTTTTTCTTTCATATTTAAGACCTCATCAGGCGTGAATTTAAGTTCAATCTTTTTCTCATGTCCAAAATCTTTTCTTTCACTATATTAATCTCTTTCTGGGCCCGCTCGATCGTGAGGATGATCAAATCAAAGGAACACTTGTTAAGGATTTTTTTCAAATGTTTCACAGTATTCTTTGTTCTTGTTGAAGATAGTTGGTTTGAGATTATTAATGCGTAGTCACCTTGGAATCCGCTTAAGTCTGTGATACCCGGCCAGAGTAATCGCATGCAGCTATGAGAATACAGAATACAGATGAGAGCTACAGTACTGCAAGTGAATTCAACAATGGAAAGAAAGAACTTCAAACTTGTGACATTGTGTAAAAATACGGGATTTGACATTAAGAAAAGTGCAGATGTACAGTACAGCAGGTCAGTGACAGGAAATATCATCTAATCATAACGCTATATGTGCAACCATCATGTAGCTCCCTGAAAATCCTTTAGCATGATACAAACCATTAAACAAAAGTAAGCAAGTCTTACTGCATGCCTTTATCCCCATCCATGCACCCAGAATGAACAAGGCAGTCTTTGGATTATAGTACAAAAGACACCTATGTTTTTGCTAAAAGGCTACATGAGACTGGAAGGTACAGACTGACCACCCAATGAAATAAATTATAGAAGAGTTGTCCCTTTAAAATGACCAGTGTTCAGTAGGAGCCTCACTTACAGGAGACCCTGGTCAGAGTCTCATACTTCTGGGTTGCAATCACTTCTCCCACACAAATAAAAGTGCACTACTCAATATGTGGCTGCTACAAGAAAAGAACAAAGCACTATAAACACACCAATCCTTGATTTATTCATTTCCAATTCTCTAACTCAACATCCTAAGCTTTACAGAAACCTTTCTCACCCCCTGAAACATCGCCTCCCCTGCTGCTCTCTCCTATGGTGGCCTTTTGTTTAGCCACACCCCCAGATTTGGAGACAGGTAGGTGGAGTATGTATCATACTTTCTCCACACTACACTTAAGTCAAAACCCACTTCCTCCATCCACTCATTCTCATCTTTTGACGTTCATGCAGTTTGTCTCTTTTCACTCCGTAGTATTGTTGTCATCTATCATCCACTGGGCCAACCTTTCAGTTTCTTGATAACTTTGCTGCCTAAATTACTGAATTAATCTCTTATGACACACTTACTGGCAGCCCTCTGTTGCCTCCCAACAATTTTCTCTTCAGTCTCCGCCTTTGGTCTCTCAGTGGACTACCTCTCCTACTCATTGTGATGGACATTCCATTAACCTAGTTTTCTCCTGCTTCTGTTCAGTTTCTCACTTCAAACTTTCCAGCCCTCTCTTTGGTTACAACATCCTAACCATTCAGTCTCCTACACCCACCCCAACATCTAACTCCACACGCACATTACAGGAATACTTACAGTACATGCGGCAATCAAAATTTCCACATCATTAGAACCTCTCCTCATTCCTGACCCGACCAACTTTCTATACAACCATACACTTTCATCAGCCCTAGACAAGGCCGCTCCTGCCACCACACGCTGCCCTATATAATGTTATGAAAAGAGCTACATGGTATCCATGTAGTATAAGGAAAGGAAAATAGAAACTAGTGGGACTTTTCTGTTGAAAGTAAGAATAAAGAGTAAGAATAAAGAGAGGAACACAAATATAATCGAGAAAAGTAAAGCAAACCCAGGCAATTAAAGATGATGTAAAATAATGATTATTTTGAAAACAGAAGAAAAAAAAGGAAACTACAGTAAATATTCATGGGTAATTAATATAGTCTAAATACAAATATAGGATAAGTATATGGCATCTAAATTTAATATAGCTTGAACACGACTTTGCTTTCTCCGGGTACCCTGAACTTGGAACGTGACCCCGACTACGCTGCTGCACCCTGTCCTGACCTCTGCTTGGGACCTGGATTATCCCCTCGCACAGGACTCAGCCCACAGGGACTGTGGTTAGTCCCGCTATCCTGCCTCAGCACTGCGGGTCAGCTTCCTAGTCAGAAACTAGCACCGTCACAGATACCAGAACAACAAACATAAAATTAAAAGTTAGGAATACAGAGGGTTTTACATGAGGATTGTAGTGCATTTTCAGCTCTTGAAGGCAATACAGAGCTAAAAACCCACACTCTGTCTCAGGGCAGCTGTCTAACAGTGCACAGTGATTGGTAAATTACTATAGAGGTAGGGGCAGAGAACATACTATAGACAGTAGAGCAATTAGAATCCTGGGAGATAATCTGGAGTGTCTGCCAACTCATTTACACAAGTCCCCTCTCCATGAAAACTGCCAGACAGCTCTTTCCAAACATTCGTATCTGTAAGAACCTAAAAAACAGTTTTTGTTGGAATGAAAAAGGAGGCATGATTCTCAATATCAGCAATTCCACACCATCCTTTTTAACTATAAACATCCATAAAGCTGTCACCATCTCCTAACAAATGGCTAAATAATACATTGTATCAGCAAGTGGCACTGTATTTTTCGCACAGCTACGTTGTGAGCAGTGCTAGCACAATGGCAGTGAATCAATAGTCTATGATTTCCCCCTGCCAGATGCTATTTGTCCTTTTTCTTCTTAATGTAAACAAGAATTGTCTTCTTCTAATATGCCTGTGAGAGGAAAAAAGTAAGTAAAAAAAGCTTTCTTGTACATAAACGCAGTTACGGAAATAACACTGAATATTAAATTGTTTTTGGGCACTGGAGAAAATTGCAGCATGGCAGCATTACAACAGGAGTAGATGACGATTTTGGTGAAGAGAAAATAAAGCTATCCAGAAAAAAATAAATAGGACACAAAAAAAGCATAGAAGAACTTAGGATAAAAAATATTGCACACTGGATCAGCCAAGAGCTCCACATTGCACATGAATTTCAATGTATCAATGAATAAGACATGAGTCTAAACACAGGGGGAAAAAAAGAGAGATTAACTCTATACAAAGATATACTGTAGTCTAAATCAACAACCAAGACATTTTAGTGGATCCCTAACAGGTGTGAGGAGCTGGGTGCTGCACCTCATATCTAAAGCTATGGCAATGTGTGGAAGCACAGACAAGGAAGCAACATTGCAAATAATAAAAGATTCTTTCTCACAGTGGTTTGCAAAGTGCTAATATTTATGCCACACCTAACTTAAAATTCAGTGGGTTATTTTTTTTACTGTTCGGATTTATAAAAAAAAAAAAGTGAAACAGTACATTTATTTTTTGCACAAGTGGCCGATACCTTACGGGAATGACCACTTTCTAATTACTAGAAATTATGTAGGTTTGGAGATTTTTCCTTCCAAATTTCATCCAGGAAGGTTTAAAACCTCTAAGAAGATAAACCCACCTATAGTCTCCCCGCTTGCGCACAGCTTCGGTACAGGTAGGGAGCAGGTATTGCTGTTCAGGACGTGCTGACAGGCGCATGCGTGAGCTGCCGTTTGCCGATTGGGCGATATGTACTTACTCGCGAGTGTACTTAAAGTGAGTGTACTTAAAGCGGGGTATGCCTGTATATGTCTTTATTTATATAGCGACATTAATGTACATAGCGCTTCACAATAGTAATAAACGCGACAATCATATAAATAACAAATACAGATAACGGGTCATGGAAATAAGTGCTTCAGACATAAACGTAACATTTTAAAACATTAATTGGACATTAACATTATAAAAGGACATCTTGTAAACAAATCATTTTTAGAACTCAACTCAGATGAACCGCAGTGGATTTACGGAGCACACAAGGAACCACCACTGCATACTGTATCCCTTTTACTGTTTAGAACATTTCAAACTGATTGCATGGGAAAGCTAAATTAAACACTCATTTGTTAAAAAAATAAATAAAACAACCACATTGCATTGCAGGTGTCTTAGATTAAAGTGTGAAATGTCTGCTGTCTACACACACTGGGGGTGGTCAAACAAAGCTAATGAATCAGAGTTGCGGCCGCTGTACTTCCAACAGTTACAGTTGCCCTTTTCTCAGGGTCACAATTAAGCTTGTCAATTAGTATACCTGCATGTCAAGCTTTGATAGAACACATTCAGAATGTAGTCAACCAAATAAGAGTGCAGTTACTCCAACAAAAAAAGGGAATTAAAAGTTACAAATTAGCATTTTCCACAGGTTGACCACCAGTGGTATAAACCAGCGGTGCAAACCAGCAGTGCGCAAACTAGGGGGCGGGAGATTTTTCTGGGGGTGCGTGGGCGGTTGCAGAGGTCCCAGAGGACCACACGAGGCCCCTGCAACCTCTACTTGCCGAGGTTCAGCCGGCCTCAGGACGCGTGACCATGGCAACGAGGCGTCAAATGACGCTGCAGGGCCATGTGACGTCACGGTTGCCATGGCAACGTGCGTCAAATGACACAGCGGATCACGTGACGTCACACGATGTCAAATGGTGAGGAGGGGGGGGGGGGGGTGCACCACCGGACCAGCAAAGGCAGAGGGGGCGCGAAAAGTTTGCGCGCCCCTGGTATAAACCATAAATGACAAATTTTTTAATATACTTCATTACATCATTTAAAAATGTTGCCCTCTTTGTTATACATTGCCATTCAAACTACAGTGTATATATAGTACTGGCAATACTATTGTGCAGAGATCCTGGCAAACAGAAACAAATTAAATATTTAATCTGTATAAATCTGTATAAATACTTACCCAAAAAAATGATGTTATCGAGACTAGTCTTCCAGCGATTATTTTTAAGAGGAATGCAGTCTAGTCTCAGTGAACTAAACCACCTCATTCTTTTTGATAAATTCCTTGTACAATGGTTTAGAAAATCAATACCAGCTTTAAAGTACATGACTTTGCCTTGCCCACAGTGTCCTCCATCTGTGTACAGTGATTGGAGTCAAAATGATCATTTTCTTTAATCCCTGGACAGTACTGTTTTGTTAAGACAAATATCTTTCATGCTGCTACCAGGTGTTTTGTTGAGAAATAAAATCGTTCTGAACGCACATGGAAAGCATAAAGGGTAATGGCCAGGAGATATAGCAGTACTCTGTGTCCTGTCTAGAGAATACATAGCCACATAAATGTGCCCAAGTTGCTTTCTTTTCCAAACCTGGACCTGAGCATTAATAAAAAGTGACTAGAGTCACAGTAGAATTCATTAGGTATACGGTACAAAAGCAGTGACATTTCCAATGCTTGTGTGCACATTTATCTTATTCTGTTATGGGAATGAATGCACCGTTGCCTTCAACTCCGTACTCCCTCAATTTTCTCCATCATCTACAAAGCATAAACTAAAAGAATATAATTGGTATCTAATATTACTAAAATAAAGACATGCTACACACAACTTTGTACATTTTTGCTTCAGGTATGTTAACACAGACATTGACTTTATATATTAATACAATATATTGACCCCCTTATTCTAAACAACTTTTTATGGCTGCAAATACTTTATTCTTTTGGTCATAGTCAAGCTGTTCAGTTAATTTCCTTGTTAACACACAATGACTAATGGAAATAAGTGTTTCTAGAACTTAATGTGCAACACAAAATACCTAAAGTTGTACCCAGGTGGCTCTTTAATATATATATATATATATATATATATATATATATATATATATATATATATATATATATATATATATAGTGTCATATTTATTATGCGTTGCTATTGCATCCAGAGATGGAAGACATTTAACTGTCCATTCAGTCAAATGGGCCGTAAATGGTCTTTTGGCGCCGACAGGTGTCTTATGACATAGCACTTTTTATATGGACCATAATGATATTGCTTTTTCCTATTGGTCACTGGAGTAAGGCTGAGCCTAAGGGCCATATTGTTTCTCCTGGAAAAACAATCTTGTCTGAGACATCGAAATGCTTTTTTCCCCAGCAGCCAGGTGGTCCCCAGATCTCTCAATTTCCGTTTGGTTTAGATAAACTTAAATATGAGATTTCGTTAAAAAAAGGAGAAAACATTGGGTATCACGGATTGCTGTTTGAAATCTGTCACTTGGAAACATTTACCTGTATAGTAATATATTCTAATATATAGGATTGCAAAACAAGTTAAAGCACTGTTATGTACTAAAATTCAATTTCACGCTTAGAATCAAATGCCCAACAATAAATTGCAATATATACTGCTTTCATTAGGGACTGGTGAATATTATTACAGCTAATAAAAATGTGTAGCCCCCCCCCCCCTAGGGAGTGACTTAGCAGGAAAGTAGTCACTCCCTCACTATGAATGGCGACCAGTGATGTTACCATGGGGGCATATATAGTGAGCCCAAAGATTCTAGAACTTAGGTTCCTGGGAGTGACAGTTGGAGAAGCCTCACTGTTAATAATGTAAATATGTTCCCGTGTATATATAAGTGTATAGTTAATGTATACTGCCCTGTCCCCATTTGTTGTTTTGTATTCAGAGAAAGTGTTCCATAGCGTCCGTGGCTATAATACTACAGAAGTCTACAGGATCTCAAAGACGAAGCCTATGTCCTTTAGGGGTTATCACAATAGTAGCACTGGGACCTAATTGTAGCAGCCCTGCTGAGAGGCTCCCTGTTGTCTCTGAAACAGAGTGGTTAAAAGAGGCACGAAGTACCTTTCACCGGGATAGTGATCCCACAGTTCAGGATAGAAAGGGTAACCTAAGATGGCACCCAAGTAATACTGTACAGAGAGTTAAGGACGCTATGCAGAAGATGGCCACTTAAGATGAGAGTAAAAGCAACAAGATTAAGTACCTCCCTAGAGCATTAAGAGTGGATGCTACTTAGGGAAGATATAAATAGTATAAACACTGTGAAGATACAAGCAGTATGTCTATTGTAAATAATGTCAATGTATGGGAAGCATTATGGACGGCTGTCAATAAAGCTCATGTTTGTACTATAAAAGTTCCTGGCGCCCTTGATTATTCCATAAATACCTTGAGACCCGACCAACTTTCTATACAACCATACACTTTTCATCAGCCCTAGACGAGGCAGCTCCTGCCACCACACGCTGCCCTATATATACAATGTTATGAAAAGAAGACCGTGGTATACATATAGTTAAAGGAAAGGAAAAGAGAAACTGTTCAGGTTTTCCCTATCTTTTGAGCATCCCAATCATTGGGGCCCATCATGTAGTCCCGGGAAGTCAAAAGGGCTCCCACAGACCAGATTTAAATTCAAACTACGGGTTTTGCAGTTCTCGGCCTTCTTCAGAGGTTGAATACTGGTATACGGTTGTGGGGTGTTTAAACATCCCTTCCAAAATACATCTTGCATGCTGTGAGGATAAGTGTATATACATGCTACTATACAGTAAGTTCAAACCATATCTCCCCCCAGAAAAAACAAACCACAAAAATACGTGTGCACCTTATAGCTGAGAAAATAAAAATAAATTAAAAACTTGATAGCAGTAAAATGGGAAGAGAAAGTGTAATATACCTGTAACGCCTGTTCTTGTTCTGTCTGACCCACCCAATCTCACATTGGCCCCTGTAGTCTATCCAGCCCTGTTACATGTCTGTGTATGGTGGTGCACCTGTAGGCAACAGGACTCCTGAGTCTCCCGCTTGATGGTATTGGGGGATGTCAAGCAAGACAGGTATCTGAGGTAGTGTGTGTTCGAGTCCTACTCACATTACGTCCAGCGCCTCCACCTCATCAGGATCTATGCAGATGCAGGTAGATGGTCCTGATGAGGAACTCCTTCTTGGTGGTAAGGGCCCCAGGAGAGTAATTGCAAACTCACACCTGGGGGTTCTCTTTGCACAAGTCATCTTTATTGTACCAGAGGTGGGCGAGCTGCCCTTTGCAGTGAAACGTCCCTGCCACACATTCTCCGTGATTCCCTTCAATAGGTACGCCCTCCCAATGGAGTGGGATTCCCTCTCCCCGTAGGGAGATCACCCCTGTGCCAGGTCCCTGGACACAGTTGGCCTTCTCCGACTTGATTTAACTTGAGGCCACTAGTTAATGCACTAGTGGGCACCTTTAACTGGCTGCTTCCCCTTGCACCATTAACTTCGCAGCAACCACACACGCACTAACTTTAGGCAGTGCAGTGCCTTATATACCTGAGGAGGCAGGCACATCTCTGAGGTCACTAACAAGGGACTCAGAACCTGTAGCCACTCCCATCCGTACACAGGGCACCTCACCAGGGTGTGAGGGCAAACCTCCATAATTACTGCTGGCACTCCTGTAACTTACCAGGTCTTGCGGCCAGCAGGAGAGATGACAGTAGGCATTGTTAGGCATGACTACATACCATAAAATAGAAAAAAATATATATATATACCTTGAGAAAGTAGAAAAGAAAGTGGAGAGCACTGCTGAAAAAATGAATGAAAGGGCTGGAGGCTGCTAGCAAATAAAAAATGCTTTAATGTGATGGCATTAGTAGACCGGGCTACAAAACAGGGGGTAACCACAGCGCGAAACGCATCAGAGTTACCCCCTGTTTTGTAGCCCGGTCTACTAATGCCATCACATTAAAGCATTTTTTATTTGCTAGCAGCCTCCAGCCCTTTCATTCATTTTTTCAGCAGTGCTCCACCACTTTCTTTTCTACTTGGACTCATCATTACTGGAAGGAGGCACGCTTCACCAGTCCAGGAAGGTTTCGTGAGTTACTTGTTTTTGTGATTGCAGTTCCATTATTCATGTCATTATCATGTCTCATGCCTATGGGTTGAGGGGTGCTGTCCCATAAGTGGGTGTGGGGTGTGCTCTCTTCAGTGAGGGTACATTTCACACACCTGCTGTGGTGCTTGCATACCACTCTATTACCCTATCATATGGCCATCAAGTGAGCATTCAGTGCCCTATATACTGCATAAGAAGTATACTCTTGCCTGGACTCCTATGCTATATTGCACAACACTGCAGAAACATTTGTAGCACCTACAGGGATTCATTTCCCACACCTGCTATACCTTGAGAAAGGTCCCACTGGGGGACCGAAACGTCGGTTTTTGTGTCTTCTATCAAATATAGAAAAGTCATGATTTACTTACCTGCGTGCTGTCCCTTGATGTCGTGTTGCAACCGGTATTGTATGGTCTATATATATACATATATACAGGGCTCAACAAATGCAGTCGTATTGTGGCCACTGACGAATGCTTACCTGCGGCGGTGTGTCCCGGTCTTCATCTTGAGCTTTAAAATCAGGTTTTTCCTCCTGCAGCACTATTCAAAATGGCCGTGTGGCGTCATATGATGCCACGTTGCCATGGTAACGGGACGCTGCGTAACGTTGTGACCATTTTGAATAGTGCTGCAGGAGAAAAACATGATTTTAAAGGTGACAAGACAGCAGAAGGCCGGGATACGCCGTCCGGACCACGCAACAGGACCCCGCCGCAGGTGTCGTGGGGGAGGGGTTTGGCCCAGTTTGTCGGGCTCTCTCTGTGTGTGTATATATATATATATATATATATATATATATATATATATATATATATATATATATATATATATAGATATATGGACGCTATGCAGAAGATGGCCACTTAAGATGAGAGTAAAAGCAACAAGATTAAGTACCTCCCTAGAGCATTAAGAGTATATATATATATATATATATATATATATGCAATACGATACAGTTTTTTGAAGACGAAATCAACAGGCAGCACTCCAGAATTGGTCACAAGTGGGCCCTTTCTCAAGGTGGTGCAACTACAGCACAGAAGTGAACACACTAAAACACTCACATAAACCAAGTGCTGCATATTACAATGATTGCACAGCGTGAAGGCAAGTACAGTACTGACCTGAAGTGACCTCAATACGATCAGCAGCGCAAGGAGCTGCCTACGTGTTGGAACGCATGTAGTGCGCATGCGCGATCTCTCTGCTCTGATTCTATGCCTGTCTTGCGTTCCAGGCTGGAGCTGCGGGCGCATGTGTGGAAAGCAAGAGGCAGAATGCGCCGCAGCTCCAGCCTGGAACGCAAGACAGGCATAGAACAAGAGCAGAGAGATCGCGCATGTGCACTAGATGCGTTCCACCACATTGTAATATGCAGCACTTGGTTTATGTGAGTGTTTTAGGGGTATATATATATATATATATATATATATATATGTGTTCACTTCTGTGCTGTAGTTGCACCACCTTGGGAAAGGTCCCACTTGTGGGCCGAAACGTCGGTCTTGTGTCTCTTCTTTCAATACACTTTTTTGATAAATTCTGGAGTGCTGCCTGTTGATTTTGTCTTCAAAAAACGGTATCGTATTGCTTATTCTTCATTATAGGATCTGCACCCACACCAGTGATTGTTATTACGGAGTGCCTATTGTTCCGTTGCTATGATATATATATATATATATATATATATATATATATATATATATATATATATATGAAAACGAAGAGAAAAAAGTATCCTAATGCAAGCACTCTAGCGTACAAAAAAGATCAATTTATTTTAAAGCATCACATACAACATATACAGTATAAATGTAAAAATTATCCACAGTGTCCCTGAGACAAAATTATAAGTTTGAAACCTCACTGATAAAGTGAAAAATAACTTCTATTGCAGTTTATAGTATTCTATGAGCAAGCAATAATCTTACCACAAATTGCACAGATGGATATGCATGTGTGAGCTAACCCATGGGGAACTCTTCCGATGTGAAGGTTTTTCCTTCCTCCTTGGACTTGTGTGATCGAGTTCACAGCGGACCCGTTCTGAGACTTCTCCTCATTTCTGACCTAATCGTCTACAAGAGGACTGATAGGACCCATGTGCCTGCATCCGCGGGATTGCAGGCTGGTGATAATATCACAAACTGCTTTTACTACCCATACCCTTGCGTGTGCACTTGTTTCCCTACCCCTTATTTTTATTAAAGGGTTGTGCGGTTTTATGCTGTGGGGCGTGTGCTCCCTTTTTGTCTTCTAAATTCCCCCACCCCCACTCGGATGTGGTCTACCTTTCTAATGACAATTTTTATCAATACACATCAAATCCTGCAACATTTTGGAAGGGCATCAGCAATAAATGTGAACTCTCCATCTACCAGCAACTTTCTAGTATTAAAAACAATTCTGCTATTTTGACTAATCCCACAGCCATTGTCAACTCATTCACTTAATACTTTGTGGGATGTGCTACTTCTTATCAAGACACAATAGCGACCATACTGTAGTGAAGCCCAGACTCTGCTCACAGATCTTTATTCATCCTAATATCGGAATATGAAATTGCACAGGAGCTTCTCTCACTAAAGCCAATCAATCAGTGTGCGCCTGACCAGGTGCAATTACAGTTTCTATGTCTCAGCGCCCCTGTTATTTCTATACATATAAACTTTATTTGGTATTCAGGCAATATCTCCAAGGCTTAGAAATCTGCTAGAGTCATTGCGGAGGAACGTATTATACCAAGTAGTTTAGGAACTGTAAGACATCTTATGTTGTTTATGTCCTAGAATGCCCTTGTTCTAAGCAATATGCTTGGTAAGACCAGATTTCTGGTGCATAAAAGAAATATTGAAATTGGTTATTTGCAACATGGTGTTCTTAAGGATCTTGTTCTGTATTGTGCAAAAAAAAAACCGAGTGGGACTACTATTGAAAGGCACAGAAGCGGTCACTTCTGATAGTAGTAGAGGATAGTAGAGGAGGTGATAGGTTGATAAAACTTAAACAAAGAAAAATATACAGGTAAACCCCGTTATAGCGCGGCCCTCGGGGTCCACCCCGAGACCACCGCGTTAGTAACGGGGGCGCGCTAATTTAAAAAAAAATGGCCGCCGCGCGCCTGATCGGGAGTGTCCAATGCCCGGGGTGTCCTCTGAAGGGGTGTCCGCCACCTGGGATGCGGGAGATGGGTGTGCGCGGGGGGGAAGGAGGGTTGTGTTGCGCGGCTGTGCACGTGGGTGGGGTGGTGGTGGTTCCCGTGCTTGCCCGCTCGATGCGGGCGGACTGCGAGGGGGAAGCTGACGGGCACGAACGGGCTGGGAGGCTGGAGAGCCGAGTCTTGGCGCTTCCCCCCTTACTCCACTGTGTGTGTGTGTGTGTGTGTGGAGGGTGCTTCCCCCTCCCCCTCCCTACGAACGCGACCAACAGCCGCAGGAAGAGGCTTCAATCCGGGGCAAGTCGGGAGCAAGATGGCCGACACTGCTCCGTGAGGGAGGGTGAGGTGGCGCCTACATTGCCTGCCGACAGATCCTCCGGAGCTGACACCAGCTCAGGGGAACCCCGAGGAGAGGCATCAGCCGAAAAGATCTGCTCCGGAGATAGCGGGAAAGGGGGTGAGTGATGTCATCAGCACACCAACATTTAAAGTGTGTGTGTGTGTGTGTGTGTGTGTGTGTGTGTGTGTGTGTGTGTGTGTGTGTGTGTGTGTGTGTGTGTAAAACGGGCTGGTGGGGGGTGGGTGTGAAAAACGGGCTGGTGGGGGGGTGGGCTGCTGACATGTGAGGGGGGGTGGGCTGCTGACATGTGAGGGGGGGTGGGCTGCTGACATGTGAGGGGGGGTGGGCTGCTGACATGATGGGGGGGGGTGGGCTGCTGACATGTGAGGGGTGGGTGGGCTGCTGACATGTGAGGGGGGGTGGGCTGCTGACATGTGAGGGGGGGTGGGCTGCTGACATGTGAGGGGGGTGGGCTGCTGACATGTGAGGGGGGGGTGGGCTGCTGACATGTGGGGGGGGGTGGGCTGCTGACATGTGAGGGGGGTGGGCTGCTGACATGTGAGGGGTGTAGGGGGCTGCTGACATAGGAGAGGCGTGGGGGGGCTGCTGACATTGGAGGAGGGGTGTGGGGGGCTGCTGACATGGGAGGAGGGGGTGGGGGGCTGCTGACATATGGGGGGGACTGCTGAAATGGAATGGACTGGGGGGGCTGCTGTAATAGGCTGTGGGGCCCGACTCTGTTTTCTTTGTGAGGGGGGAGAGTGGTGTGAGTTGCAGGGGGGGGGGTGGGAGTGATGTGAGGTGCAGGGGGGGTGGGAGTGATGTGAGGTGCAGTGTGTGCAATGTAGAGTGTGTGCAGTGTGTGCAGTGTAGCGTGTGTGCAGTGAGCAGTGTCTGCAGTGAGTGTGTGCAGTGAGCAGTGTGTGCAGTGAGCAGTGTGTGCAGTGAGCAGTGTGTGCAGTGAGCAGTGTGTGCAGTGAGCAGTAAGCAGTGTGTGCAGTGAGCAGTAAGCAGTGTGTGCAGTGTGCAGTGTGTGCAGTGAGCAGTGTGTGCAGTGAGCAGTGTGTGCAGTGAGCAGTGTGTGCAGTGAGCAGTGTGTGCAGTGAGCAGTGTGTGCAGTGAGCAGTGTGTGCAGTGTGCAAAAAAAAATTAAATTAATTTATTTTTTTTTTTTAAACAGGAGCCACGTGAAAACCGCGTTATAAACGATTCGCGTTATAACGGGGTTTACCTGTACTGGATTACTGGGTCACTCTTCCTCCTCTTATCCCACACCAATTTTTTTTTACTTAATAGATCTCTTTCCAACGTTGTTTTTATTTTCAAAATCTGATGCTCCATTCAGGAGATAGGTTTGAAATATTATGTGTCCGGGAGGTTAAAATGGAGCTCTCCCCAGAACAGTCTAAAGGTTAACATGCTAACCTGAGCAGCCGGAGATTAAGAAAATAATGACTTCACACTAAAAAATATAATTTATTTCTTAAAAAGCGCAGGGCATGCTCATGGGGCAAAATACTAATTTGTTATGAGTTAAACGAGGGATGGGCAACTCCAGCTTTTGAGTACAAACCTGATCTGTTGGTCGCCCTGGGGGACTGGAGTTGTGCACCCCTGAGATAAACTCATATACGGTTCTGGGCGGTGTTGCAGCTTTGAATATTCGACCCACAGAAAGAAAAGTTCCCAGACTAAGCGGCACTCAAACTCCTGTGTGGTTATAATAGTAACACATAAAACTAAATTTGTATTGGGTATGTAATAAAATAATGTGCTCCTAAACGGCGACGATAATATCAAATAATTATATCAAGAAACTGGGCCTTATTTATGTTATGAAACAAATGATCTTTGACTGAGAAACTGGTAGTA
Source organism: Ascaphus truei (assembly GCF_040206685.1). Classification (NCBI taxonomy): domain Eukaryota; kingdom Metazoa; phylum Chordata; class Amphibia; order Anura; family Ascaphidae; genus Ascaphus; species Ascaphus truei. The sequence goes on from NC_134486.1 coordinate 369,758,217, forward strand.
TTGTGGATATATACTGTAAGTGTCTTAATTGTATCTATTTCCATGACGACCCCACCGCTTCATTTGACGCGGATACAAGGTGGGGGGGTGGCGAGAGCCGGGGCAAGGAAGACAGGGCAGCAGCAAACGTTTGCGCTCCCCTGACCAAGACACAAACAGTGTGTCTCGTGGAGCAAATATTATCCTAATTATAGCTGCAGTCACAGTTATACCTGTGGTGTAATGCTAGTTGCATCTCTCAGCATAGGTTTATATACCCCTCAGACATTTGGCAAAAGGAGATTAAAAATGCGACGAGTTTAAAACCAAAAAAATCAGACGCATTTTCAGCGTTTGCCGGCTGTTCCCTGTACATGGGGTCACGGACCACCTCCTCATAATCGCTCACTAACATTTTAATAGCTACAGTGTTAACATGCTATTTAGAGCTTAATTACGATCAAGAACCATATACATTGTATATTACCATTACCAGGGGTTAATAATTAACGGAACACAGTAGATCCAGAGTCGTTACTGACAGGACACACGCTGTCAATAAACTATGCACATACCAGCCTATATCTATGTATGTGGACTTTGATGGGTCTGGGTCACATTGCGTCTGCAGAGCTGTAGAATCCAAACACCTTACACATACATACATACATACATACATACATATATACACACACATATATATATATATATATATATATATATATATATATAGTCAACAGTGATTAGGGGTGCATATCAATTAACCCTTGGTTCATAGCAGGCTTTTAGGGCCCAGTTTCTTGCTATATTTCTTTGATATTATCGCCGCCATTTAGGAGCACATTATTTTATTACATACCCAATAAAAATTGAGTTTTACAAATACATATATTTACAAATATAACCACACAGGAGTTTGAGTGCCGCTTAGTCTGGGAACTTTTCTATCTGTGGGTCTCATATCACCTTTGTTACAGCTGTGCACCGCTCCCTTACCTCCGCCTGTACTATAGCTGAGCGAGGGTTTTTTTCCAAGCCCCTTATCTGCTTTGAATTTTAATTTTTTGGCGTTGTAAGGGGGGAATGTTTATTTTTGTGATTTCCTGGAGATTGTTTTTAAGGTCGTCACATAGGAATGTTTTAATACTGAATTTCTTAGCATGTACATACCCTTATCTTTACAGGCATGTTCAATGCATTTTTGTCAGTGGAAGGAGGTGGGGTATTTTACCTACACATGGCAAGAGACCAATATTAAACCTGTGAGGAAGAGATCTGCAAAACGCAGAAGATGAACTTCACTAGGATCAATCGGAGCCCCTGTGATGTCATCATTGCACGTCCGAGCACTGAACCCACTGATTGGGACGCCAAGAAGATAGGACACAGGCAGTCGCAACGCGGGAAACTGAGGGAAGACTTCTCGATTACCAACACCTACAAACCTATATGATTTAAGTCAGGGGTGGCCAACTCCAGTCTTCAAGGCCCATCAACAAGCTCAGGTTTTAAGGACATAAATTTAATAAAGGATTGCTTTACAAATGGAAGTGCATAGTATCATGCATTTTTTCCTAGTTGTTCTTGAATGAATTATAACTCACTGAGGCAAGAATGCTCAGTGATCTTAAAATTGCAGTTGCATGCTATCTTTGAAATACCTTGATGATTATACACATAAGTAACCTATTTATATCTAGTTTATTAGCCATAACATTAAAGTGTGTAATTTAGCAACTCATACCTTAGTAACTGCAGTTAAAAGCTCCAATGCCTTAGAATGAAGATCTAGATCTTGGCTCTCTAAGAGTAGCTTCAGCGAGGACAGCAGCATTGAATGGTTTAGCAACAGCATACATATCTCCTTAATGCACTGCAATAAAAAAAAAATACTTTAGATCATTCTGTCCAAAAAGAAAATATTGATAATACATATGCAACCACTGCAAGGATAAAATTACAGCCTTTAATGATAAAATAAAAAAAACGTTTTGTACGTTTTTAGAAAAATAGGCAAAAAGTCCTTACTTTTATATTTCACTGCAAATGATAAATATTACTATAAACCTTATGACAGTGCCTACAAGAAAACTCTATATGTGTTTTGCATTTACGAGCAAATCAGTCTTTTTAAATAGGTGCCTAATCAGTGCAGAACTGTTGTTCACCCGAGATGGGAAAAAAATAATGTTTTAGGTGGTGTCCAATTAGCAGATACGTCATTAGACTTCCCCGATGGTGGAATATTACATATATCTTTGTACTTCATAGGGATTCTGAAGTGGCTGAAAGACATAGGAAACAATTACTGCTACCAAGTGACGGATTTAGCGGATTTAGCCATTCGCTATTTCTTGCACTTAAAACAGTCTGAATGTGTTCAAACAAGGAGACTGTTTTGAAGCCTGAAAAATGTTAGAACATGTTTTAACTTTGAAATGCTCAGACGCAGATATTGCAAGTATAGTGTATAATTCTAGTTAACCCTTTCAGTGCTCAGGGTGCCTTTAGAAATTACCAATTAGCTGTTGAAAAGGCCAGAAATAAAAAAGGAACAATTAAACGTTTATTTTTCTGGGCCAATTTCACATCACACATCCCGTAGTTTTCATACTTTAAATCTTTAAAATGTTGGATTTTGATATGAAGTGTAGTTACTGTAGCTTCCATGTTGTCCCCAAGATCAAACCTCTAATGAATAGGACATCTATTATGGGGACAGTGGTTGAACACACAACAGTCTCTGTATCCCGGACATTATTGAATGATAGGAACTTATTATGTAGCCCCCCTCCCTATTGTGGTTACTATAGAGGGTTAAAGCAGGAGACCCTAAGCATTAACCTTTGAGATAGTCATCTGCCAATTACCAGGCAGGAGCTTAGCTCCACCCCTTTAAGGGAGCTAGAATAGTAAAGATAAGTATCCAGTGCAGCGGGTCCCTTAGTATAGGGAGCTACAGCAGTACAGTGAAGTGTTCCCTACAGCGAGGCCGTTGACATAGGGAGTTGAAGTAGAAAAGGAAGTGTCTATCATAAACAAGGCCTTAAGAAAAGAGTTAAAGGAAACCATGATATGCCAGGATATGGCCCGAAGGCCTGTCCTACCTACAAGAGGGGATATCAAGGTACTCCATAGGAGGCTCCCTAGTACGGACCTTGGAGTGCCACCCTAGAGCTGCTGGAATTCGAGGTTCCCAGATACCCCTGCACTCAGTGGCTGAGAATCCAAAGAGCTGTTAGGGTGTGAATCCTCGAACAAGACGGCATCCTGCCAAAGGGCCCCAGTGACTGTGGGGATAGCCGTCAGCTAAGCAATAGACTGCCATATATAGTGACAACAAGGTGAAAGCAATGTGCCTCTTTGGGGATGCTTCATAAGTACCCAAGGAAGAAGTTTGTTTGACTGTCTATGTAAATAAAGATTAAGAAAATTTCCTGGAACTCCCTATTATTGTGTATCATACCAGCTCAGCACGGATGCCAGGACCCCAAGAAAGGTAAATAGAGACACTCCGACCCTGTTTACCGAATTGATACAGTTTGATGCGGCACTCTTTTATTGACCGGGTAAAGAGGTGTTATGGGAAGGATTGATCTGTTGCAATACGTTTTTTTACTTTAACACATTGCTATAGGAATGGAACATAATTCCGTCCCCATTTTTTGTTTGTTTGTGATTTCAATAATGATCACTGCTCCTTTTTATTCCTGATTCTCATATTTTTGCATTCTCCTCTCCCATTTATATTTTAAGGTTCTTACATATTTATTTCTTCACTTTTTAGGAAAACCACCTCTATTATTTGCATTTTTGCTTTTGCAATGAGGGTTTAATTAGGGATTTCTGCGGATGGTTAAAACTGAATGTGGCTGCTGTGCATTTCCCTATTTTGGAGGCTTGTTTTCAATGGTTGCTATGGTGATGCGTTGAGGTCGTTGGCTCCACTAGTGATGTGATGACGTTAAACTGTATGTCTCTGCTTCCATTACTGCACCATATAACAGATCAAGGTCCATTATGTGCACCTATTGGGATACATTATTAAGTATGGTGTAGAGCAGCAGTGTGCAAAGTGGGGGGCACGAGATTTGCTGTGGGGGGCGTGGTGTTTACCGAGGCCCTGCGCGCTTCCTGAAGGCATTTAAATTAATGCCGGGGGAGCTACAAGGCCCTGTAAACTTCTCCTTACCTTGATTCTGACGGCTCCTGGTGACGCGTTGCTATGGTAACGTGACGTCATGCCGTCTGAGTCAAGGTAAGCAGGGGGGGGGGCACGAGGAGAAGGGGACAGCCGGCAGGGGGGCACAGAGGGAAAAGATTGGGCTCCCATGGTGTAGAGCCATGTGGAGGGCCAGATGAAAGACCACAGGGGGCTAAAATGTCAACCAGGACTTTTCCAGATTGCTACATTTTCAATCCATGCACTACTTACAATTAAGACATTTTTTGGCGGGACATGATTTTTATTTTTGATAATAAATAGTCTCAATACAACTGATAATTTAATAAACTCTTTACATTTTTTTTTTTTGTTGGTCTTACTCTTTTGTTTTTTTACTAGGCTCCTATAGAGAAGTAGAACCTCAGAATTGGAATACAGTATATATAGAAAAAGTTTGTGAACCTCTTCAGATAGTCACATATTTCACATATTTTAAACCTAAAATGTTATTAAATCTTAAGCTAAGTCCTAATAATAGATAAAGGTAACCTGAACAAATTACACAAAAACATGATACTTTTTCAACATTTATTTATCCACAAATGATTCAACATTCAATATCCATGTGTGAAAAAGTATGTGAACCTTTAGATTCAATACATGATGGCAACCCCTAAAGCATCAATAAAGTGTTTCCTGTACATACTGATCAGTTTCTCACATTGGGTTTGAGAAAGCCCATTCCATCCTACAGAACTGCTTCAACTTAGTGATATTTGAGGGTTTCCTTGCATGGACACGTCACCTCAGATCCTGCCACAACATTTCAATGGGGTTTAGGTCCGGACTATGACTTGGCCGTTCTAAAATTTGGAATGTCTTCTTCTCCAGCCATTCTTTTGTAGATCTGCTTGTATGTTTACTATCACTATTTTGCTGCATGACCCACTTTCATTTCAGATTCATCTGACAGACGGACGACCCAACATTCTCCTTTAGAATCTTTTGTACAATGCAGAATTCATGGTTGTGCCAATGATTGCAAGCCATCCAGGTCGAGGTAGCAAAGCAGCCCCAAACCATCACACTCCCATCACCATGCTTGAAGGTTGGGATGAGGTTCTTCTGTCCGAAGGCAGTGTTTGGTTTTCGCCAAACACAATGTTTCTCATTCAGGGCAAAAAGTTTTACCTTTGACTCGTCTCTCCAGAGAACATTGTTCCAGAAGTCTTGTGGATCATCTATGTGCTCTTTCTTCAGATGAGCAGTAATGTTCTTTTTAGAGTAGTAGTTTCCTCCTGGCTATCCTTCCATGAAAACCATTCTTGTTCAGTTTTTTTTATGATACTTGCGTCATAAACACTCACATTAGCCAAGGTGAGAGTGGCCAGCAGATCCTTGGATGTTACTCTGGGGTTCTTTGTGACTTCTTGGATGATTTGCCGTTTTGTTCTTGGAGAGATTTTGTTACGAAGACCACTCCTAGGTAGAGTGACTGTGGTCTTGAACTTTCTCCATTTGTAGACTAATCTGATAGTAGATTAGTGGAGCTCCAAATCCTTAGAAATGGTTTTGCAACCCTTTTTGAGATAGATGAGCATAAATAACTGCTTTTCTAATGTCCTCAGAGATTTCTTTTGATCGCGGCATGATGTGTTTACACGCACCTGTATGGGACCAAAATCACAACGTTTCTCATACTTATATAGGATGAGGCCTCACAAAAACAGGGTTTCACTTACCTTTGCACATACCCCGACTTTTAATTACTCATTGTTTGTCTAATTCATACATAATTTTGTTTTAAAAGAAATGGAATTGGTTAATATAAACCCTATTTCATATTTAAGAAGATTGTTTTGATTCGAGGTTATCATGGAAAAACTATGGAATTTCTGTAATTATCATTGGGATCACAAACTTTTTCTCGACACTGTATATACAGCTTAACCCCATTAAAATGCAGTACTTGGGGTCCACATAATGCGACATATACATCTTCACCTTCTCCACCAATCTAATAAGTCCAGTTTCAGATTCAGGAGGAAAAAATTTAATACCCATGACTGCTTGTTCAGATCTTCCATAGGTCCCCAAGTTTTCTTCATTCACGTGAATGTCACATCACAGTTGGAGTGAAGGCAAGGATTCTGGGTAATGACAAGCATTCTGAGCGTGTCACTTTGTAAACTTCCTATCCATTTTACGCACACACTTTCTTAGAGCTTTCCCCTGCTATATATTACACAGTCTTACAGCCAAACCTGGGGCGAGGGAGGTCAGAATCAGAATCCCACTTTATAGACAGCTTCATCATCTTCTTCAATTTACTGCATCAGTTTGAGCATGGCTACTTCTATTGCAACCTGAAGCTGGTAGAGGTTGCAAAGCGAAGCACAATAAGGTTAAAGCAGCAAAACATGTTACATCTTGTATGTCTTTTGTTTTTTTAAATAAATCAGTTATTTAGTATTAGATAATAGTGAGGTTTTTGTTTTTATTCAACTCAAAGTAATTTTTAACGCGTTTTAAAGCATCTTTTGATTTGTATAGCAGGTTTTAACGCACCTCCCAAACAGTGCAAGAAATTTACAACACTTTCTGTTTGGTATAATTTGTTGCAAATGTTCCCAGCAGTTTGAGCTGTAAACTGTAACAATAGATCATGTTACCTTAGTAATATAAATATACATTGAAGCTGCTAAGTTACACTGACTGAAGCAGCCATTATATTAGTCACACAATCCGGATTTTGACAGATTTAGAACAGGAGCACCAAACGACTGCTAGCTTAGGTATGAATGTAGAATTATACATCGTCACATGCTTTACGTATAAAAATAAGAAAAATGAACAAAAAAAAAAAGTTGTAAAGTAGTATTGCTGCTTCAAGGTGGGTAAAAAAAGTGACACAATCCTCAACCGGACAAATGTTCCTTGTCTTTTCTGCACCTTCTCGCTGAAGTAAAACATGAAAATAAGACATAGTATACTATTATTTCTATATACTCATGAAATAAAATTATCGCATGTGGGCACATTCACGTGTCTCCGACAGGTCTGCAACCCCACTTTTCACCATTATCTCTTAGCATACAATGCTTCCACTGCAGCCAGGGATTCTGGGAAGTGACATGCAAATGAGCACACAGTGTCAACTTTGACTTCATGTCCATTTTAGCATGCTCCAATATATTCATGCAATGTTCTCTGCCCTGCAAATACTGTAGAACAAAAAAAAAGTACCGTATCACTAATTCTGCCCCCTTCCCTGAAAATATTACAATATTAAATAACAATTTAATCAATTTCTGACTGGTATCAGTTGTTAGGAGGTAGGTGGCACATCCACCCAGAGCTCACTCCTCCTCACCTTTTTAACTTGGGAGGTCTTTTCATTTTGCTGCAATAACAGGACCTACTATGGTTCTTTCCCCTTATACAGCGGTAAAGGGAAGGGTTCACGGTGTAGTGTAGGACCTGCATTAATTTGGTTATACCTTGACGTTGGTATGCAGGCTTATGACGCTTTGGCCAAAGGGTTTTACTAAATAACCAAGTAATTTTTATTATTATTGAAGTATTTAAACTTTATACTTATTACCATATATGTTTTGTCAATTGGATGTAGCATTGGGCACCCCTGTCTTTTGTTGTATACAATATTAAATAGCAAGGTATAGGGAGATAGAAAGGTTTTATACGGGGATCAGATATTTTAGAGACTGAAATATCAACATTGGTACACTCATCTTTGCGTGCAGATATATACCAATAATATAAGAACTTTCACAAAGTAGCAGAATGAGCCCAATGTATAATCCAGAGAAGAATGATAGTCGTTTCTTTTTTCGGGGGTTTGGCTATTTTATTTTATTAAAAGGAAATTAGCAAGAATATTAGTGTTAATAAGGTAAAAAGACATAAAACGGAGGCACTTCCCTGGCTCATTTGCTTGTTTTAAATCTGAAAATAGTTCCACATGGAAGTATCTAATTAATTCCATTTGCCTTTTTTTTTTTTTTTGCGTGCACAGCTTGCATTTAAATGGGTTATTAATGAAGGGCACATACAAGGCCAGGCAGATAAGATAATAGAAACAGAAACCTTTTAGCACTTTTACCAAGGTAAAAAGTTTCAGGTGTGAATTTAAATTATTGAACACTATATAGCTGGAAAACTATATTAAGATAATAGGTTGCAGCAACAGCATTGGAGAAAGGGAACAGGACAGCATTGTACTTAATTCAAAATTAAGTACTGCAGATTATTCCATCACTAAGCATGTTAACACAGGTTACATTTCCTGTGCCCAGATTGCATCTGGTTGCTGCTGTTTCACATTCTAGCTAACTGCATGAGAAAGAATGAGAGTAACGCTTTACACATCAATAGTTAGCTTTTCAGTGAAATGCAAAGATTGGTACATATGGTGTACATCAATCCAAAAACCTTATTCAGTTATATGTATGAAGGAGCAAGAGAGCAAATCAGAAGACCGATTAATTATAAAAAAAATAATAACGATATTGTTGGAATAATACATTTGAAAAAGAATATTCAATACATTATTATGTAACTTGTACAGAAGGATCAGATTCCAGGACCCCAGTATCATAATGAATTAGGCAGACTGTCTTTGCAAACTGGGAACTGACATGTTTTGATCACCTCTGGTCACATGTAAAGTCTTCAAATACAATTTTGTATGAAATTACCATAAATACCAACAGACAAAATAAGCAAACTTCCAAACCACAAAGTTGCCAGGTGTGCTTCTAAAACAAACAGTTTACAATTGCATTTAATACTTCCAATAAGAAGTATTAAGAAGATAAATAAAAGCTATACGATACAATATAATTTTCAAATCTGTCCTAATTACTAATAATTATCTTTCAGGTCAGGTATCGGCTCAAACTCCTCCACATAAGCCAACATCAACTTATTAATATCTTCTATATTGGTAATTATCACTTCATAATAAGTTTTTTCTTTTTAATCTACACATTGAGCTGACTACGTACTGTACATGATGACAGACCTTCAAAACGATATGGAGACTCAGAAATGTTACTTGAGGCTGCATCAAATGTAAGAAACACGCTAAATATGTTGTCGAAGATGGTTTATTCACAAGGTAGGAAAAGGGATACCAAAAAGCGCACCAGCAAAAACGGAGCAGGAAGGACCCAAAACGAAAAAATGATTAAAAGGGCACTTTAATGTGACAAGAGACCCATCCAACGCGTTTCGAACGTCACAGCGTTCTTTTTCAAGCTTGAAAAAGAACACTGTGATGTTCGAAACGCGTTGGATGGGTCTCTTGTGCGCTTTTTGGTCTCCCTTTTCCTGTTATTGCATAATTGTAGCTGCACAGCTTGCCTACCTACCACCAGGATGTGAGTATTGCTTATTTTCAGGGGAACCTGCCGATGAGACTGAGGGTGAGTGGGCTTGTACCATCTACCACCTGTCTTCAGGAGGATAGTACCCATACTATTGCACATTAAGTACTATATTATTCTTATTAGTACCCTGGTTTAGTGGTTTGTCTTATTTTATTCATTGCACCTGCATTTGAGCGCTTTAGCCACTTTCCACATTATTCACAAGGTAACCTGACATTTGAGGGGTATTTCTCTTCCTTTAGCAAAAGATGTAGCCAGATTTAAGTTTGTTTCTGTCAGGGGGAATCATGGGAATTCTATGAGTGGGATCCCAGCCTTAGCTTCCACCAGCAGCAGGGTGTCCTCGCCACGTCTGGTCCCACTCGGAAATAATGGACCACATGCAGTGATGTCGGGGTGAAGCGGGGAAAGCTGCTGCTTAACACAAATACAATGGAAAACAGGGACAATTACACGTGCAATCTCTGATATGTGGTGGAGAAACGCCATACCTACTGATGCAGCGGCCGTTATTCGAACACATCACGGCGCCGATTTTGAGTTCTCTGCTGATCCCCACGCAGCATGAACGCGGCCTATCGCCCCAGGCACCCGCGCTTATCTCGGATGTTTTGTTTGAATTTCATGGATTCTGTTTCTTCGTTTGCAATAAAATGGATGAATTGTAATGTGTACAGTACTGTGCTACTGTGCTACTGTGTCAATTTCATGTTTTTAAAAGCCAGAACACTAAAATTCGTTTTTCTGTGCTCGCATCTTAGTGCGGGAAGGCTGGAATTTATCCTGCGGTTTCAAATCGGGATCCCTATGTACATGACGCGTGAAGTGTTCAAATAACGGCCGCTGCTTCAGTATGGCCGAGGCCCGCTGCCTCAGTCAGCGCGCCCGCACTGCATGCAGGCGGCGCATGGAGAGGCAATTGACCGTACCTGCGGTCCGTAGGGAGCGGGAGCTGGAGCAGGGGGGTTGGGGGGGCGTGGTTTGAGCGGAGGGCTGCAGCCCCCAAGCCTGGCCCTACTGCCCCCTTCTACATTACTGTTGGCAGAACTATCATACACCCAGTATCACAAGTATGCTGCCTAGGTGTCACATTTGACTCCTCCCTTACCTTCTCTTTTCACATTCAAAATGTAGCTATAAAAGGTTTTTTTTTAACCTACGCAATATTGCAAAGACACGCCCTTTCCTCTGTTGCTCTACTACTAAAACTCTGACGCAGGCCCTCATTCTCTCCGTCTTGACTATTGTAACCTTCTGCTGTCTGGCTTTCCTGCCTCTCAACTGTCTTCACAACAAGCTATCCTAAACGCTGCTGCTACAATCATGTTATGCTTTCCTAAATCTGTCTGAGCGGCTCTCAAGCTGAAATCCCTCTCCTGGCTTCCTATCAAATCCTGCATCACACACACAATTCTCCTCCTCACTTTTAAGACTATACACTCTTCTTGCCCCTCCTTACTGTACAGCTCAGCCTGTGGTGGGATTCAGCTGGTTCGCACCGGTTCGTACGAACCTGTTCCTAAAATGTTACAAGTTCGCCGAACCGGTGCTTAATTCACTCACCTGTGGGGATGGCGGGACGGCGTCTACCAGCATCTTTCCCCTGCACAACTTCTCAATATGACCGTGCAGCGTCAAATGGCGCAGCGTTGCCATGCCACCGAGAACGCCATGTGATGTGACCGCATTATGTGACGCCCGTTGCTATGACAACGGGACGCTAAGTGCCGTCACGACGTTACGCATTGTCGCGTTATCATGGCTACGCGGCGCCATGTGAGAAGACTTGAGAAGATTTGCAGGCAGCTCTGTGGCTGATACTCATACATCAACCACGGCTCGCTGCAGATGCACCTATCAGAACACCTTTCTTCTATCTCTGTACGTTTCTTCCTCCCTTACAACTGTAAAGTCTTCGGGGCAGGGACTCCTTTTCCTAATGTTACTTGTATGTCTGAAGCGTTTATTCCCAATTTTGTTATTTGTTATTTTATATTATTATGTCATGTGTATTACTGCCATGAAGCGCTGTGTACATTAATGGCGCTATATAAATAAAGATATACATACATTCAAACCTATTTTAAAAAATAAATAATAATTTTAAAAAAAGCATGAAATGGCACCTTTAAGGGGTTACCTCAGAGTCACTGATGTGTTTTTTACCAAAACAATTTAAGTTAGTAGGTAAACATGGTGAGCTGAGACCTGGCAGTGGCTTGATTTCTTCTAGTTACTTCCTCTTGTCTGATGTCACTGTTACCACAAGAGTTTGCTCAGCCAGAGCCCCACTCTCTCCCCTGTCTTATCTTTTTTGGCTCTCTGATGAGGACAAGCACTCCCCTAGAAATGCAATGAGCAATAAACTTCCAGAGAAAATAAATAAGTCAAATCTTTGCTTTTAACATGATTAGATTAGTTTAAAGAAGCCAGTTACTGTAGATTGTTTCCAAAAAGTCGGTTTTTTTTGGCCTAGTGACGTGGCATTGCACCTTTAAAACTGCAGTTCAAGCTGTCGTTTAAAAAAAAAAATTCATTCAATATGTGCATCAATACAATCTTCACACTGACAAGTGATTAGCTAAGTTGCTGATCTATGCGTTCTCCTGTAATCCATCTCTGAAGATTCGGCTCGGGGTTCACTAAATCAATCTTGGGTTCTCTTCTACTTCACTGACCAAGTTCTGTGAGGATGATCATGTGACCAGGCAGGCACTAGATTAAATTGGTTCACTTGTAGAGGGGGCAAGACTCAAAAAGATGATGCTGTTTCAGAAGGGGAAGGGGATGTGACTTTGTAAATTGTTGCTATAGGAACAAAAATGCGTGTTACATTAGAATACATTAAAAATGTCTTTATATTATTTTATTTTTTTAAATGTAAATGCTATAAGTATTTTCTCATAGTACAGAACCGATTTATTTAAATTAAAAAAAAAAACACGTAGGATATTGCTTGAACTGCAGCTTTATGCAACACTTCCATTCAATGCTTTTCTAAAAGCAGAAAGGGTAAAACTGAAGTGAAAAAAGGTCAAGAAACTTTGCAGCATGAAAAGAACAAGATTAATTTGCAGACAGAAAGCCACAACTAAGACTTAAACATAGAAAAGCAAAAGAAACAAGATCTTCATTGTTACTACTGCTGGAGACAAGGTTATTATTATACCTGAAGAACAAAAAATAAGATTTGTAATACATAGAGATTTAGTTCCTTGCTAGAAAAACACAAGCTGAAGTCATGGCTTGTTTAGCAAGTTAAGCAGTGCCAAAGTCCATAGCTGTCAGCTCTGCCACTCAAGTGACAAATATCAATGCTACAACTGGGAGGAGATGGAAAGAGAGGTTTTAAATGGATTTCCACCTGCCTGTCACATTTAACATCAGCAGATATCCAGTATGCTGTATAGAGATTTTCATCCACAATATATTATACTCGCGCAGCCAAATTACTGGACGCCAGATGCATGCAAAATTATTTTCTATACGCAATTCGCGGCTTCCAGAAACACAAATGCAATCCATTGCCATGGATACAATGTGATGTGAGGAACAATAAATTTAGAGGCTGCAGGAAACCTGCAATGAGTGAAAGAGCAATTTTAAAGTAACATTTGATACAGTACAGACTGTGAAAAGCCATCAAAATCATAAATGAAGAAGCAGTGCTATAAAAAGAAGCAAATAGCTGTAAAAAGGCTTTCAAGAGATGCAGATAGAAAACTCTCAGCACAGGTTGATTTGATTTGTAGGTGTACATGTCAAAACATAAATAATATATAAATTTCATTTTTAAAAGTCACAGGGTAGTGTGCGCCTTTCAAAACAGCTTTTCAAACAGATGGATGATTGCTTTTCTGCAAAGTTAATGTTGACCCTCTGCAGCAGCACAAAAAAAAACTTATACTAAATAGAACTCATTTCAAATACAGATCACCCTTTTAAACACAGTATGCCAGTGCTATTCAAGAAGAGAAGAAGAGAAAAAGAGAAAAGAAGAGGTAAAAACTTGGAATCTTTCAGGAACAAAGCTCTAATCCAGGGGTGAACACACTCCAGTCCTCAAGGGCAACCAACAGGTCTTAAGGATATCCCTGCTTCAACACAAGTGGCTCAATCAGTGACTTAATCGAAGATTTGGTTACATTTAGAGGAAACGAAGCGCCCGTTTCAACTAAAGAGAAATAATTGTTGAAAGGAACAGGATTATTCTGAAAACACGAAACCCTTGTACTCTTTCAACGGACCGTGCCCTTATGAATGGCAAATCCCTACAAACGGCTTTGAAACGACAACGTACTCTTCATACTGATTCATTTGAACTTTCCTACACTGCCCCAAAAATGTAAGTGTACAAAAGTAACAATTGTTGAGTTACTATTTCTTGTTTCTCGCGCATTAAATTTAGCTCCTAAACTAGATATGTGGGAACACCAACATTAGCTTCAAAAATATATACTGTATTTAACTTTCAAAACAGTTGGAAAATTCACAAAATGTTTGATCGACTGAGAGACTTATTTACATAGTAGAGGACTCGTCTACTTAGATACCTAATAACAGAACAATATACAGTATACCCCATGTGGACAGTAGCCGTGAGCACACCTCAAATGCCTAGGAAATTAGTTTATTTAAATATGCAAAATACATCCAAATTCCTTATATTCAAATATTTCCCAGTTGTCTTTACAGGTATCTCCCCCTATGGAATATAGATGGTTCTATATATGGTTTCTATATAAGTCAATGGATTCTCTATTAAATAGATCTCTCACCATCTGTAATTTTTGGCCAATCTGTCCAATTCAGCTAATTCTTTCTCGAATCAAAATGGCCACATTTTGCTTGGTTCGTGAATTTAAGCAAATCGTTTGCACATTTCCACCCTAAATAATATTTTTTTTTTTTTTTCAAACATTACTTTAGAATCATTTCTACTAGACTATACGGTTTTGGCAATAGCAATTTATTTATGTGCTCTGTAAGATAGAGAAATAATGACTGCTGGCAGGTTTCTTGTCAGTAGATTATAAGCAGAGCCCGTGTTTTCTAAGCACTGGTGCATTCTGACAGAGTTGCTATTACTCACTGGATGGCCAGCAAGCCTTCTTCCCTAGGTTTATTTTGTGAACAGACAGTATTTTACTTTCCCTTGCCTCTGACAATCCATTCAGTATTGGCCAAGCAACCACTCTTGCTCAATCAATTGCACTTCAATAACCTGGGAAAAGACTTCTACCACTTACAAGTATACTTGATTACTCTATTGGCCTACCACTATTAACATACTGTGAGAATATTTCGTTTTAATTAACTTTTTTCCCCACCATTTACTGTAGGTTTGATTTTAATACCAAAAAAGTTGCAATAATTTCCAGCAATACTGTAGCTTTTTGTTTTTTTATAAAAAAAAAATTCAAAAGTTGGTGAAGTTAGAGGGTTTTTAGCTGCAATTTTCCTGTGGCAGGAAAGGTGTCAACGGGCTTGTCCCAGCAAAGTAAATCAATGACAGTGATGTTTAATGGGTCAGTCCAACCTAGGACCAAAGCGACCAGACAGTGACATGTTTGGTTTCACGTGGTACTGACTCAAAGTAGTTTGACAGTGAGGTGCTTAAGTCAGTCCCACAAGGCACATGTCATAGGTAATGTCACACTGGTTCTACATGGCATACACCCCATAACCCATCACATCTCATGTCACTGTAATAAGGCCCCTTTTCTCCTATCTGGGAATGACCCTTCACATGACAGCCTCTGGAATCTTATGTTCCATCTATAACAGTGATCTGAATTTGGACAGTTCCACGGTTACTTTTAAAGGTGTTCATAGAGTTTGAATCACCACTGCAAAAAAAGTTGACTCTCTACCGTCTTTTTGTTTTAAATTCTGTTTCTTAAGAAGGTTAATGAGAGCTATTGTTCTTAGGTGAGTACCTTAAAGTTGTCTGTATTATGTTTGATTTGTTTACAAAGGTATTTTGTGAGAATCCCTTATTTAGAGAAAATGTGCAGAAATGCCCTGGCATTTTATTATCAAAAGTAAAAACATGAACTTTTGAGAATGTGTGAAGAAAATAGGTTATTAGGAATGACAAAGGTGCACTACGTGAGATATAACTCACCTCTACAGAGGGCATATATCTGGAATTGTACAAACACCGGCACATTTTCAGAACTTCAGCAGACGTCTCCTCTCTTTGTGCAGCTTCACATTTGGAAAGCATTGCTTCTACCAGTTTCACCCACGGATTATTTTCTGAACACACACTGAAAGAAGAGAGAGAAGAAATTTAGAGGCGCTGTAAACTTTATGACTGTGCAATTGGGCATTTAAGATACACGAAATTAGACTCAAGCTTCATTCTTTACCGAGGGTATAATGTGTAAATCTGCATATGGGAAAACCTGACAACATAATTTATGAGTAAGATGAATCACCTCTTCATTTTAGGATCACTGGAGGCGTATTGGTATAGGAACATTTAAATCTGCTGTAAATGATTTATGGTAAGAGAGCTACTAATGTGACTTCTATTTTTATCTTTACATCTACTAAATATCCTTAATACAGTATAGCCCCACTGGAAGTAGTATATTTTAGTTAATGCTATTTTTATAGAAATAATGTATATACATTTGTGGGGAAACATTCTCATTTGATGTAAGATAATTATATATATAAATAATATCTTTATTACTTAAAGTGAGCAGATAAAGCTATTCATAGCTGTACATTAACCTCACTGACATCTTAATAATGCATGCTTCTTAAAGCCGCAGTCCACCCCAAATAATTATAATAATATTTTTAATTGCCTGTTTCCAGGTAAAAAAAGGATTGACATTTTTTTGTTGTTTTTGAAAACAACTTAAAACATGGCTGCTAAAGACACCAATAAAACGCTGCTAGGTCACCTCCAGATATCACAGCTTTATACTGGCCACTGGAGCAAGCCCTGAACCCACAGCCATTTTGTGTCCACTGAACAAGTATTGTAGCCCAGTGGCGAAAACCCTTCAGTCGCTCAGGAATTCGGGAGTCCCCCCATTCAAGCAGTTCAGACTGCTGCTTTAACAATCAGCATGCACACAACAAAAGTATGGACCCCATAATGATTCATAACAAAACTTAAGATTGCAACCAATGGTTTAGTCATTGAAAGAAATCAGCATTTCATTGAAAATCCTATACAGGCATACCCCGGTTTAAGGACACTCACTTTAAGTACATTCGCGAGTAAGTACATATCGTTCAATAGGCAAACGGCAGGTCGCGCATGCGCCTGTCAGCATGTCCTGAACAGCATTACCGGCTCCCTACCTGTACCGAAGATGTGCGCAACGGGGAGACTATAGAGCCTGTTACAAATGCCTTATTTACATCAGGTATGCACGTATATAATGATTGCAGTACAGTACATGCATCTATAAGTGGGAAAAAGGTAGTGCTTCACTTTAAGTGCATTTTCGCTTTACATACATGCTCCGGTCCCATTGCGTACGTTAATGCGGGGTATGTCTGTATCATGTTTTTTTAAATAAATCAATTATGTAGTATTAGAGCAGGGGTGCGCATACTGGGGGCGTGAGATTTTTTTTGGGGGGGGGGGAGGCACTGCGGTTGCAGAGGCCCCACGCTCTTCCCCAAGGTATTTAAATTAAATGCCGGAGGACCATGCGAGGCCTCTGCATCTTTACTTACCGTGATTCAATTGGCTTTGGCAGCGGCGGGGTTACGTGCTGTGATGTCACGACGCCACGTCGCCAAATGACGCCGCTGGGTCACATGTCGTGACGTCACACGACCCAGTCATTTGACGCTTCGGAGAAGGTAAGGGGGGCACGAGCAGGGGGGGAGAGCCGGCAGGGGGGTGCAAGGAAAGAAGTTTGGGCACCCTTGTATTAGAGAATACTTACGACATTTAAAAAAATATATATATATAATTATTTCGGCCCTTTTTAATGCGGTTTAATGTATTAAGCTTCCTTGGGTTGCGATAGCCTATACCACTTCCTCTTTGAAACCGGCAGCCATTTTGTATGCCCTGAAAAGCAGGATCTTCACTGATCGAATGATTGGTAGCTAATGACAAATGGCATGTGGTATGCAATAACAAGCGTAAGGGTTGTGTTGTGAGTCACAATGTTTATTTAGGAATAATTCATTCTGTTTTAGTGGCTTCCTGGTATGTAAGCACTTGCATTGGGGTACACTAACCACCAATTCAAGGTATCAGCTTTGATCCGACGTTAACTGCCATTGACTTGAATGGCAGTTGATACTGGAACATGGTGCAATACCCCACATTGGTGCTCTACAAATGTCCCCCTTAATTCCTGTGAACCCGGAAACACACACTTTAATAACTGCATATTTCGTGAGATTAGTCAGGGAGAACATGGGTTTGGCAAGCGGTACCAATTTGAGTCTCCTAATAATATAATTTTGTGAATTAAAC